>NC_142026.1:82100270-82418604 GCF_982192425.1 Myodes glareolus | reverse complement strand
ATGAAAAGTCCAAGGTGAGCGTCCAAACAGACTAGGCTTCCACAAAGCCTGTCCATACTGTAGAATCAAAACCAGCGCCATTGTCCTTGGCTTTTCTGTCAGCCTCCACCGTCAGTCACATTCAGAGAGTCCAGTTTGATCACATGCTCCATCAGTTCCAGTCCAACTGGCCTTGGTGATCTCCCATTAGATCAGTCCCATTGTCTCAGTGGATGGACGCACCCCTCGCGTTTCTGATTTCGTTGCTCATGTTCTCCCTCCTGCAGTAAAACCTCCAACTTGTCAACTTTATATATTATAAATGAAAGCAATCCCCAAGATCAGTCTTGTAATAAATTGCTCCCAACATTTATGGCATTCACTGTCCAACAATCACAAAGGAGAACCTCAGATGCTGAAACTTTTCAGCAACAAAATTTTGAGGAGTATTTGATGGAAGGTAAATAAGTTAAGTTGAAATTCAAAGATAAAACCCGTTATTTCTCTTGAGTTTGAGATTTCAATCCTGTAGAAGACTAGATTTTCTTGTGAAGATTTATTTTCTTCTGTTTCTATACTGACTCAGCTTAGCCATCTATTTAGTAAAACTGGGTGTATTACCCACCCTGATTATGTAAGTTCTGACAGTTAAAATAAGTATGTAGAGAGTGGGGATACCTCCAACAATTCTATTATTATTCAGAATTATTCTAACTACCCTTGGATTCTCTGTTTTCATAAGAAGCTTAAAATTTTTCTTTCAAGATCTGTGAAGATTTGTATTGGAATTTTGATGGATATTTTATTGAATATGTACATTGCTTTTGGTAAGATGATCTTTTGTACTTTATAAATACTATCCATCTATGAGCATGGAAAACTTTCCCATCTACTGATATCTTCTTCATGTCTTAAAGGTTTTATCATAAAAGCCTTTGCACTTGCTTGGTTACAGTAAAAAGAGATGTGTCATATACATGAGGGGAAATTTAAATGGGAGGGAACATTGTTGGGAAAAGGTTTCAACAGAGAAAAGAGGATGAGAGAGGTCATAAGTATTGAAAAATAAGCAAAATTTATTATAAAAATGTATGAACTTGTCAAGCAATGTGTTAAAAATGTGAAAAATGAACTAAACCAACTCCCACAAAATGCTGATGCTCTAAATTTCAGAAGAAAATTACATGATAGCCAAATAATTATCAGGGGAAAAAAAAGCTGTATAAGAAAATGTTTTGAAATTTTACTGATTCTGTGATATTCAAGCTTTGGTTGCTTAAAACTTAGCAGGAAAATAAGAAATGCAATAGTATTACTCTTGTCATTGTTTTCTCCCAAGAAAAAGTCTTAAACTATTTAAACTTCTTATTTCCGGGTCTGTTGACTGAGAACTAAGCTCTAATGAATTAAGGTAGAAACTTCTGACTCCTTAAGAGCTAACATACACATACCACAAGGTTCTCTGCAGTTATATTGGAAAACAAACCATAGATTGACTTCATTGCAAGGAAAAAAAGAATGTTCTCTACTTCTCAACTGAGATTTTGAAGTGTGGGCCAACTTGGAAGGATGTCTGACTATTGATTCGTTTTTCTAATATGAGAAAATAAAAGCTATTATCTAACTCAAACACAATAGACATTAAGTCCAAATAATCTGACTCCAGAGTTCAAATATTTAACCAAATGTGTTTGGTATATCTCAAAAATTATAACAGCAGAGGAGGCAATTTCTGTTAAAAATAACTACTTTCTTCTGATATGGAACTGTGATAGTGGATATAACAAATGATTATTCAAAATTTATTATTTCATCTTCTGATAAAATCATAATATGAGAGATGACATTTATTTGCAGTCATCCTTCATACCTAGAGTTTCGATTACAATGTTTTCAATTGCTCATAATCAACGCAAGTCTAGTAATATTAAATAAATATTTAATATTTATTTAACATAAATAAATATTATCAATTTCAAATTGTACATTGCATCAGCTAACACAGTGAAATCTCATGTTATGCTGTTCTGCCAGTTCAGAATGTGCATGATCTCTTTTTCTGGCATTTAAATGCTATATACAACTCTTACCCATTAGTGACTTAGTAATACACCGTGACAGGCTGATGGAGTGGGTGTTCATAGTCAAGTAGACTTTATTTTATTTCTTCTTAGACACATAGATTGTGGATGCTAGCAATTTCAGCACTTCAATAGAAAACAATAAATTGTGAAAAGAGTTCTCCAATAAAGAAGTCTTAAAGAATAGTCACTAAAATATATTGCTATGTTTCTTGAATTTAGAATAGAAAACAATGAACAAAACTTTACTGATACTGCTCTACACTATCATATTCAGAAGGCTTGCTTACTTCATGCAGTAAGTACAGAAAAAGAACACGATGTGTTGAACATGAAGTGCCACCCTATGATTTTAGGAAGTTTGTGGATCTTAAAATGCATCATCTGAGATGAGGTCTAGATTTAGGTCTAGAGCCGAGCAAATTGAAAAAAATACTTTATCATTTTTAAAACATACTATGACATAGATAATGTTCATCACTAAGTTGTAGATAGCCCCACACTTTTATTAAATATGTACAAATATCCATTTGATTAAAGAAAAATATTCCTGGATTAGAGAACAAAACAAATCAAATTTAGATTAATCTTTCCTAATATTCCTAAAATAGCTTTCTACAAAATGCAACAACTTTCTGTAACAATGGACTACAATGACCTTGATCTGAGGAATCAGTGACTCTTCCATATGATTATTGATATTTCTTTATTTAATTCCTGTTTTTTTAAGAGAGTTTCTCATGTATCCCAGAATGAGATAAAACTCAGTGTGTCATCTAGGTTGGTCTTTCACTCTTGAATCTATTGCTACAGCATCCTGAATGTTGGTACCGAAAGTATACCTATACTTCATTTTCAAGACACCACTTTATAACATTATATGTTTTAACTTACCAAATATATGTCCAGAAAAGACACACTAATTCTGTTTTTACATATTTTTTATTCTATTTGAAATAATATATAGGAAGTATGTACCTTAAATGTGAAATGAGAATTTCCTCTTCTCTCTTCCTTGCTTCTCATTTAACTGTCCAATATTTGTAAGCACTATATGCAAAAGAACATTCCCAGTATAAAAATTCCCTACCAAATAATCTCTCAATTTTAAAATGAAATATGTTAATCTTTTATGTCTTACAAACCAATTCTTTGGCCAGGTGTTGTGATGCATGCCTTTTAATCTCAGTATTTTGAAGGCAGAGGCAAATGAGTCTCTATGAATTCCTTGGCATCTAAGGCTACATTTTAAGACCCTGTCACTAAAAGAAAAATTAAACAAAAAAATTTCCTCCACATATTCTAACTCCTTCATTTGTACTTTTCTGTTCTGAAGTTCATATTTAAATGGGCTCAGGATTAATTAAAGAGGTCAAATGCCTGAAATTCAGAAGCCCAACTCTTGGAAGTATCCTCTTGACATGACTCTCCCAACATTATCAACTATCTTAGTATTAGAGAAATTATACCATTATTCATTCTGTCTAAACTAGATTTATTTATGAATGAAATTGAATCTAAAAGATTTCTACCACCCACACACTCCAGTAAATTTCAGGTCTCATTTAGACTTCTTACTAAGTTATACACTATACTTAGAAAGATAATCCCAAGTTTTTAATCTGATTTCCCCTTAATGGCATTTTATAGATCAGAAGAAATGACTCAGCAGCTAAGGGCACTGACTGTTCTTCCAACAAGTCCTGAGTTCAATTACCAGCATCTATGTAGTGGCACACAATGAAATATGACTTTCAATGCCCTTTTCTGATATGCTGACACACATAAAGATAAAGCACTCATATACATAAAAAGAGCATTATCTAAGTTCCCAAATAGAATTGAATTCAAATTCAGTCTTTTAAAGGCCAAAAGAAATTGTAGTAAGGAGGCCACTTGTTCTTTTCCCAGCTCCCCAGATTTCCAAAATAAACACACAGAAACTGTATTGTTTGGCCAAGTATGTAACCATATGCTAGCTAGCTCTTAGATCTAGAATTAACCCATTTCTATTATTTTATATTTCAACATGAGGCTCATGGCCTGCCAGCAAGGTTTAAGCATGTCTGTTTCTGGTGGTAGCTCTATTGCTTCTCCCCTGATTCAGCCTCCTTTCTCCCAGCATTCAGTTTAGTTTTCCCTGCATAGCTCTGCTCTATTCTATCAGGCCAAGCCAGTTTCTTTATTAACCAATGGTATTCACAGCATATAGAGGGGATTCCCATAATACCTCCCTTTTTCTGTTTAAATAGAAAGGAAGATTTTAACTTTAACATAGTAAAATTATGTATAACAAAACAGGTATCAAGCAAGAATTATATATATATATATACATATATATATATATATTATCTTTTATCATAACTAAGGAAAACTATAACTATAAATTCTTCAACTCCATCAAGGAAGGATATAATATTACATAAGTAAACAGAAAGTACATTGTAAGCAACTTCCAAAACTCTAGAAATGACAGAGACATCTTGCTGCCTGGACAATCACCCAAAGTTCTTCTGTACCATTGGAGCATCATCTTCAGCCTACAGGCCCATTGAATCTAGCAGACTTTTCCATGTAGCAGGAAGTTTCAAAGACAGATTTGCCTATATTGGAAGTTTATCAGTCCCTTTCTTTTGTATCTTGCAGAATGTCTGGCAGACTCTTTCATGCAGCAGGAACCCTGAAGGATCATCTCACCTTTAGGCAGGTACAGCAGTCATTTCTCTGTGGTTCATGCATATTCAGTTCACACAACATATGATAAAGCAGTCCAGACAAGAGCAGTTTCTTGCCCTAATGGCTAACCAATGCCATAAGGAGCCTCTTCAATTCCCATTGTCCTCTGAAATAGATTGGTCCTGCTAGGAGCAAATGTGTCTCACTGTCCTGAAAAGTCCTAAGTTTTTAAAACATGTTAAATGCCATGTTCTGTAGACTTTGAAAGGTTTAAAGAAACCTGTCCAAATAATGCTGCTATGAACATAGTTGAACAAATGCTTTTGTAGTATGATTGGGCATCTCTTGGGTATATTCCCAAGAGTGGTATTGCTGAATCCTGAAGTAGATTGTTTCCCAAATTCCTGAGAAAACACCACACTGATTTCAAAAGTGATTGTACAAGTTTGAATTCCCACCAGAAATTGATGAGTGTTCCCATTACTCCACATTCTCTCCAGCATAGGCTATCATTGGTGTTTTTGATTTTAGCCATTCTGACAGGTGTAAGATGGTATCTCAAAGTTGTTTTGATTTGCATTTTTCTGATCGCTAAGGAGGTTGAACATACCTTAAGTCTTTTGGTTGTTTGAACTTCATTTGCTGAGAATTCTCTTTTCAGTTCAGTACCATTTTTTAATTTCGTTAATTAAAATTTTCATGTCCAGTTTCCTGAGTTCTTTATATATTTTGAAGATCAGACCTTTGTCTGATGTGGGGTTGGTGAAGATCTTCTCCCATTCAGTAGGATGCCTTTTTCTCTTAATGACAGTGTCCTTTGCGTTACAGAAGCGTCTCAGTTTCAGGAGGTCCCATTTATTCACTGTTGCTCTTGTTTTCTGTGCTACTGGGGTTATACGTGGTCTCCTGTCCTCATGAGTTGCAGTCTGCTTTCCACTTTCTCTTCTATCAGGTTCAGTATGGTTGGATTTATATTGAGGTCTTTAATCCATTTGGACTTGAGGTTTGTGCATGGTAATAGATATGGATCTATTTTCATTCTTCTACAGGTTGACATCCAGTTATGCCAGCATCATTTGTTGAAGATGCTTTCTTTCTTCTATTGTATACTTTTAGCTCCCTTGTTGAGAATCAGGTGTTCATAGTTTTGTGGGTTAATATCTGTGTCTTCGATTCGATTACATTGAAAAATCTGTTTTTATGCCAATACAAAGCTGTTTTCAGTACTGTACCTCTGTAATAGAGTTGGAAGTCAGGGAAGGTAATACCTCCAGAAGTTCCTTTATTGTATAGGATTGTTTGGGCTATCCTGGGTTTTTTGTTTTTCCATATAAAGTTGATAATTGTTTTCTCAAGGTCTGTGAAGAATTTTGTTGGGATTTTGATAGGGATTGTGTTGAATTTATATATCGCCTTTGATAGAACTGCCATTTTTACTATGTTGATCCTACCCATTCAAGAGTATGAGAGATCCTTCCATTTTCTGGTGTCCTCTTCATTTTCTTTCTTCAAAGCCTTAAAGTTCTTGTCAAATAGATCTTTTACTTCCTTGGTTAGTGTAACCCCACGATACTGCATGTTATTTGTGGCTGTCATGAAAGGTGAAGTTTCTCTGATTTCCCTCTCTGCTTCTCTATCCTTTGTGTCTAGAAGGGCTACACCCAAGATCCTCATCAATGGAAGAAAGTGTGGAATATATACATATTAGAGTACTACTCAGTGGTAAAAATAATGACATCTTGAATTTTGCATGCAAATGGATGAAAATAGAAAACACTATACTGAGTGAGATCACCCAGACCCAAAATGATTAATATGGTATGTACTCACTCATTAGTGGACTCTAGCCATAAACAAAGGACATTAAGTCTATAGTTTGCAAGCCTAGAGAAGCCAAATAACAAGGTGAACCCAAGAAAAATATGTGTAGATCCTCCTGGAAATTGGAAGCAAACAAGATTGCCAGTCAAAATTTGGGAGCATGGGGGTGGGTGTGGAGGTTGGAGTGGAGTTGGGGAAAGGGGAGAGTGGGAGAAAGAAGGAAGAAAGGAAAGATTGGAGAGAGCTTGGGAGAATGGGAGGGTGGAGATGGAGGAAGGACAGATATAGGAGCAGGATCCCAGGTGTCCATGGCGATGTCCCCAGCTATGTCCTTGGGCAGCAGAGTAGAGGGTTCCTGAACTGGCCTTGCCCCACTATCACACTGATGATTATCTTGAATATCACCATAGAATCTTTGTTCAGCAATGGATGGAGATAGATACAGAGACCCTCATCAGAGCAATGGACTGAGCCTCCAAATTCCAGCTGATGAGCAGAAGGAGGGAGAAGATTAGCAAGGAAGTCTGGACAACAAGGTGTTTGTCTACCCACTGAGACAATGTGCTTGATCTCACCAAATCCAGCTGGACCAGGACTGAATGAGCTTGTGATCAAACTGTACTCTCTGTATGTGGCTGAAAATGGGGCTGACTGAGAAGCCATTGATAAAGGCACTGGTACTTGTTTCTACTGTATGCACTGGATTTTTGGGACCCTAGTCCATTTGGATGCAAAGCTTCCTAAGCCTGGATATAAGGGGAGGGCCGTGGACTTCCCACAGGTCAGGGTTGCCTGCCCTCTCTTAAGGACAGAGAGTGAGTGAGGAGGGTGAGTGGGGGAATAGGAGGGGAATGGGAGAAGGGGAGGAAGTGTAAGTTTTTGAATGAAAAAATAAATAAATAAATAAATAAAAGAATGCCTATCCATGTGAAATACATATCTGTCCATCCTAGAAAATCTAACTAACATGACTATAATCTTGACTATTGTAAATACTTTAAGACTATTTAATAATAATATGTCTTAAATGTACATTACATATTTTAAATGAGTTTCACAACACAATATCTTCATCAAGAGCAGAAATATATATGACAGTATAACAAAATCAAATTTAATTTGTGTCAATAAACCAAGACCCATACCAATGCAAATCTCTATAACATATCCCCTTTTAAATGTAAAAAAAAAGAAATATTTGGGAATATGGGTGTAGTTGTTGTTCTATCCAAGGTGCTTCCCACTGTTTATTGGGCAAAGTAATTTTTTAAGGGGTGTTCAAAGTGACTTTTCAGTGGGTCTTGGTCCATCAAACCATACTAGTTTAGTAGGATTTCACAGGTTCTCATCCTCTGTGGAAACAAAAGAAGAACCTTTTTTCCAAAGTAACATATCCTTAAACCCATATTTTGAATTCAATATACCTTTAATACATACATACGTGTGTATGTGTGTGTGTGTGTGTGTGTGTGTGTGTGTGTGTGTGTGTGTGTGTGTATGCGTTGGCTTAGCTTAGCAGTCCCCAAATTCAAATGTCTCTCAGCAGTCAAAAAATTCAAGGAAACACAATAGTATACATAATCCAGACTCTCTGTGTATATTGCATCTTTAAAGGACTTATTTTTTATTCCTTTTAATCAATGACTGTCTCTGTCTCTTTAAAGATTTTACCTTCTTGTAAAACCATTTACATTTTTTATAACTATCTATATTCTTTTTCTTCTCTGTCCCAAGCCTACATACATTTATCCACTACTATGACCCATTTAGAGGTCATTTTCATCTGAATTTATCTTTATTGTGTATCTATAATAGTTTTCTGACCAGTACTGCTTTTTAAAATGCTAAGTGCTTTTCAAAAACCTAAGTGACAGCATTGCTAGGGCAAACAATGCCCTGCCTGCTTACTCCACCCAGTTCAACATGGCAAGGTGTAGGTCTGTTTAACGCAAGCCAAACTCACAGCCCTATTTTCAGGTACACAGCAGGTCTACGTTTTCATTAAGCAAATTGTCGCACTCTGTTCACAAACCCCATTTAAATGCTTGTCCTCTTGAAAGAGTCAGAGTTCATGCTAGCAGCACATCCCATGGCCAGAAAGCCGCTGTTTCAAGAACACGTGGTTGTTTATCTGCTACCACTGAACCAGAAAGACCTCTCTTATTGGATCCACAGCATGCTGCTGGCAAGCAAAGCCCATTCGGGGAAAAAAGTGTGATTAATTTGTTTTTTGGTGTCTAGAATTCCTTTCCAAATCTCTGAGGTTTTACATGGATATAGCCTACCATGTTGGAGCACCAATTTGTAGTAAGAGGTAGCTTGTCTGTTCCTGGCAGCAATACCTCAAAATAATCACACAGAAACTGTATTTATCAAATCACTGCTTAGCCTATTATCTCTAACTTCTTATTGGATAGCTTTTGCATTTTAATTTAACTGATTTCTAGTAATCTGTGTATCACCATGAGACTGTAGCGTACCGGCAAGTTTTCAACATGTCTGTCTCTGGTGGTGGCTCAATGGCTTCTGCCCAGACTCTGCCTTCTTTCTCCCAACATTCAATGTAGTATTCTCTGCCTAGCTCTTTTCTACCCTATCAGGCCAATCCAGTTTCTTTATTAACCAATGGTATTCACAGCATATAGAGGGAAATTCTACATCAAGAAATAATGCTAAAAAAAAAAAACCCAAACCTACCGTCCTATACCTTTAATCTTAGCACTTGGGAAGAATAACCAAATGGATCTCTGAATTTAATACCAGGCATGACCTATAATAGCCAATGAGACACCCATACCAGTAAACAAGCAAAAAACCCAAACAAAGAAATCAAAAGCAAAAAAGGAGCAAAGCAAAGGAAAAAAGAAAGAAAAAACTATCAATAAAAAGGATTTAATACCAGCATACTAGATATTCTAGGGGGTAAATTCATATTGACAATTTATTGTGTATCTAATAAAACAGTAGGAAATTCTTATCATTTACTCTAATACAGGTATAAGAAATTATATGTATTTTTTCAAAGGCAAGAAAAGATATTCCAGAGGACACATTGGAAGTTTTTGCATTTTATTGATTGAACAGTAACATTTGAAACTATTTAAACATCATATCAAAGTAATTTATGCTCAAATGTGTGACAAAAAAGTAGCATAGATTCTCTGTCCCTTTCCTCCCATTCAATGTATTAGAATGCTTGATACCCACTTGTATAATCTTGTTGGAATTTCTGGAGATTGGTTCACACTATAGTTGCCCAACTTTACTATGGAATATAGAATATCTAAATAATTTGCTTATATAACTTTAATTTTATGTTTACAAATTATGTTTCAGCATCCTATTTCATTCTTTGCCTTTCTTGACTTCAGTGCTAACATTCCACTATCTTGATATTAGCTGTCTTTTTCTTCCTATATGTATTGTATTTCAAGTGGATGAATGTTCTCTATATTTATCTGGTTTGTTGTATATGGCAGGGTTCATTCCTTTAATATAGATGAATAATATTGATATATTGATATATATATAGATATTACATGAATGATATATGTACTATATGTGGATAATATTAATGGGTACATGTTATATATGGATATATATTATGTATTAATATATATTAAGTTCTTTCATCTTCCATTGATACATGTCTAGCTTAACATCACAGTCTGGCTTTTGTGAATAGTGTTGTGCTGTGAAGGTACACATGTATCTTAACTGTAATCCAACAGTAACTAGGGAATATCATATCCCTATATTTTACCTCTACCCTTGCACCATTTTAATCTGTTCAAGACAAATTGTGTAAAGGATTTATAGTCACTATTCTAAAAAGATAATCATTCTCTCCAGAGATTGAAATGCATAATGTGCCTTAGACATTTTAATATGTCAATGTATAAACTTTAGATAATATCCCTTTTGTGTGTTTACTTCCTATGGATTCATAAACAAATTAAAATTCTAAAAATAAAATAAACATGCACCAGAGAATATGGTAAAGGTGTTTTTTTTAAGGGGTTGAAATTTGGGTCTCAGTCACACTAAGATATAACTAAAGTGTCCCTTCAGTTCATTTTTATTTTGAAACAAAGTTGTACAGGCTTCAAAGCAACTCTATAACCCAGGTCTCCCTGAAATACATGTTTACTTGCCTTAGTGTTTGAGTGCTGGAATTACTCTTTGGGCCACCATGACCTTTCTCGTGAAGACATTTTAATCAGATGCTTTAGAAGTCAATCTCCTCTGACCAGTCTATTGTGTTGATTCAAGGCTCTTGCTGTCTAATCACATTAGAACTGAACTGACACCACAGCAAGCACCTCTGTTACTGGCTTTTAGCTCATTTCAGCTTTAGCACTTGACTTCTCCCATCTCAATATTGTGTACACCCACTTTTGGGGCATTAAATTTATGTCTAAATAAGGTGTTAAGTTTGTTTAAATATATAAATATTTTGGATATTATATTAGATAAGCAATGCACCCAATGTGTTATTTAAAAAAAACTATAAATTAAGCCAAGTAGTACTTGTAATCTGAAAGTTAAGAGACTATAATATTCAATACTAAAAGTTGTTGCCTTTAGTTGTTAATATGCACACATTAAAAAATATGGTCCAGGTTGCATTCTAAAGCAATAAAGAGATATCTTTTTTCACATAAATGTACATATTGTAAATACTTAATATATTCACAGTGAAGATCTCACAACTCTTCAAAGAAGCTGAATTTTCTATTATTTACTCATTCTTTTTACAATAGAGGTTATAAAATAGATCCACCTAGGTCAAAATGCAGAGAATAAATGACTCAGCTCCCAATGATACACCTAAAATGTAATTTCTTGCTAATGTTTGGACAATATGCTGGAAAAATATAAGAATGACACTAATAAGTAGAGGAGAAGAACAACATAATGTTTGATATAGTGTTATATGAACATGATAAGTACTACACCCATGTAATCTCAACAGAAAGTTCGTGTAAACAAGATCTGCTTAATGTTGACACTAATTAATGTGCCAAAGAGGATAGAGAAAAATTCACAAAAATCCAACACTAGATGAACAGTTATGAGCAATCAAAGACTGCATAAGGTGGAGAATCAATATTCTTCAAGATGAACCTCTTTATAGGCTATCAGATCCAAAATAGTCAACTGTAAACACAAGACCATAACTGTAACACTAAATGAAATCAGTAGTATTGTTATACACACACATACACACACACACACACACACACACACAAATAAACATGCATACATATATATTATAGTAATATTAAAAGAGACCATGGATTCAAGAGTGATTTGACAAAACTTGAAAGAAATTTTAGGAGGAAAGAGTGGTGGAAAGGATGTAAATACAGTGCCAATTTAGATTTTTTCATACAAAAATATGAAAACAAATAAATGTTCACAAAAATGTGCATTTCATTTTCTCACAGGTTTGAATATTTTCCATCATAAAACTGGGATGTTTAAGACAAGAAAGAAGCAGCAAAACAAGTCTTTCATGCCACAAATTGAAGCACTCTGAGGAAAAAATAATGCTGAAAGATATACAGAAGAGTAGAGAAAAGTACAGTCTGTGTAGCCTGAACAGTGTTTCTGCTTCTGCTACACCAGCCTATAGAGATAATGGAAATGGGAAAATTCAAAGTAACTAATATGGGGGAAACATATTTGAAAAGCATAAAAAATTGAATAATCAGGCTTGCAAAATACTATTCTATTTTTAAAATATTTCAAATTAGCATTCTATACTTTTTACATTTTTATTAAGAATTTTTTAAATAAATATTTTCTCATTTTACATACCTATTCTATTTCCAATCCCTGCTATCCTCCCTCTTCTTCAACCTTCCCTAACTCCTCCTTCCAACACACTCCTCAGAAAGGGTAAGGCTCCCCAGGGGAAGTCAACAAAATCTGACACTTCACTTACTTCACTTTCAGGCAAGATCAAGGCCCTCCCCCTTATATCTAGTCTGAACAAGGTATTTCTCAAAAAGAACATGCACTTAGATACCATTCAAGCACTAAGGATAAATCCTGGTCTTACTGCCAGTGAAACAGAGACTGTCCAAGTCTCACAACTGTCCAACATTCAGTGGGCCTAATTTGGTCCTATGAAGGTACATCTACTGTCAGTCGAGTCACTGAGCACTCTCTACCTAACTTACTCACTAACAGGTCATCTGTTTCTGTGGATATAACCATCATGATCTTAAGTCCTTTTCCTTCAAAAAAACCCTTCAAGGCTGCAAACATGTCCTTGGGTGATTGCCCAGCTAGCCAGTTGTCTCTGTGATTTGTTGCATGTTTTGGAAGTTGTTTGTTTGCACTTCCTAATTACTCAGGTAAAATCATTTCCCTTCTTTGATCTTCAATGAGTTTGAAGACTAGGTAAATATAGTTACTTTCCTCTCATGACTTGGCCAGGTTATTTATTATACAAAACTTAAGGTAGTTAGAATACAATATTTGTTCTTATTGTATATAATTTTGTAGTAGGTTTAGAACTCTTTTACTTAAACAAAACGGGGAGGTGCTGCGGGAGTTCCTTCTTCTCCTTCAACCAATAGGCTTTGAGATACCAGCCCACTGGGGCACGGTATCTTTCACATTTAAAAAGCAGTGGCAGTCCTCCATTCATGCTCTTGCTTTGGACTCCGCTTCTGGCTTTCAGACACTTTTTCTGGTCGTGCAGGAGGCTGTTGTCTAGGATGGTGATCTGTAAATTTTTATCTTTAAATAAATAATATCTTTTATTAATCATAATTCCAAACTGGTGTGAAATTGTTTTGTAACATATTTCATTATGCCAGTTTCTAAGAAAATTGAGAATCAGTCTACATCAGGACCCTGCAATAGCACTCTTGGGCATATACACAAAGAATGAGCACTCATAACACAAGAACATTTTCTCAAATGTGTTCATAGCATTCTATATTTCTAATAAACTAATAACTTATACTAATAAAATGAGATTAAGCTATTACTATCTTCCCCAATTTAGCAAATAATGAGGAGAATGGATCATTTCTCTAATATTATAATCTTATTTTGTTAAGGTTTCTATATGGAGAATAAAATATTTCATCAAAAGTAAAAGTCTGCACTTAAATATTCATTTGGACAGACGTGATATAGCCAGTTAAGTTAAAATTTTCAATTCTGAGTTTCAAAAACATTATTACCATTAGTAACAAGAAATAAAATGGTTGAGATAAAACCTAAATCCATTATTTTTTTCTTATATCTTTGAGAATGTCATATCTATGTAACCTTCTCTACAGGTAGACTCAACCTCACAGAGGGTACAGTTTGGTTAACTAACAATCTTCTTAAACAGAAAGTTATTTTTTATTTGAGAAACAACATATCAATTTTAAAAATAAGTATAGAAAATAGAAACTTCATTACTGACACTAAAAATGCTATGAATAAATATCTAGCTGAATTTTAGAAAAAAAACAGATTTAAACACAGGATGTTAGATCTAGAAATTTGCAGGGTACAGAGAAAAGCAGACAAAGGCTGGAATAAGAGTGAACTATCAAAGTCTTGTCCATGTCAAAGTCAATTCTTGGATCAAACAATATTTTATGCCTTTGGATTAGAATGTTTTTCCATATTATATTGAAAACTTTTATTACCAAAAATGTGGCTGTTTACTTGGGGATACAGTTTTAATTGTATTTTCTAAATAGTACTATAAACAACCCAAAAACTGTATTTATCTATCAGTTTCATCTATAACTATATGTATGTCTATCAGGCTTCTTACTGAGTCTTCTCCAAATGTACTTTGGCACACCTACCATATCTAATCAAACTGAGTTTTCTATCATTCAAGCCAAAGTATTTAAATCAGAGTTTGTTTCCATTTTTGTAGCATGACAAAGAGTTAAATATATTTACAAATTTTATATTTTTAAAATGTATTTTAATATTTATTTCATGAAAACACACTTTGTATAAAGTAAAATATTCATTAAGAAAAGCTCATTATCATAAACTGTGATCTCAGTATTATAAGATGTTATGTTTCATACATGAATAATGACCACAACAAATGAGTTCATGACTGACATTGCTATAGAATTATGAAGTAGAGACCAGTCTTACTATACTGTCTCACAATCAGGCAAACAGTGATAAGAAAATATTAAAAAACAAAAATCTTTTTAGCAGAGATTTAATTCATTTGAATATTAGATGACTAATAATGGTTGTTAATATGACTAAGTCTACAACAAGTTATAATTAAAGCTATTGGCAATAGCTATGATGGATTTTCTTGTCCAAGATTTTGAAGTGGAAACACCCACCCTAATGTGGACAACAATTTCCAATGACTACAAACATAAAAGGAGGAACTATGGAAGCTCAGCTTTTGCATGCTTACCCGTACTCTCTCTGATACATCCCTCTACATTGTCACTGTCACTCTGATATGTATACCAATTCAGTTACCTCTTAACACATTTCATTCTGCCAGTTCTGTCCCTCTGGAAAACTCCAAGCAATGCAGATAATAATGAACAGACAGCACAGCATCTCCAACCATAGATGAGACTCTAGCAGTGGAATATTGAGGCCAAATTTGATAGTAAAAAGAGTACATCTTAGGCCCTTCAAGGCAGGTGCCAGGTGGAAAGGCTGGATATGTTTCCTCAAAGGAAACCCTGTTGTAGGAGGATGCTTGTTTATTTCTCAACTGCCTGACTCAACATAATTAAGCAGAAAATATATTATTTGCAATACTGTTTGGACAATATCTTAAGCATATTTCAAGCTCATGCTTATATCTTAAATCAACCCATTTACATTATCTTTTATTTTACCACAAAGCTTGTGGTCTACAAGCAAGGTTCCAGCTTGCAGCTTGTACCTTTCCCCTCAGGTGGCTACTTGGCATTATTTAAACCACCTACTCTCTCTCTATATATCTCTTCCAGCATAAGTTTGTTCTGTTAAGTCATTGGCTGTAGGAAACTTCCTTATTTGTTAAACAATAAAAGCAACACATATACAGAAGGCCGTCCCACACTATTTCCCCTTTTCTGTTTAAATAAAAAGGAAGATTTTAACTTTAACATAGTAAAATTACATATAACAAGACAGCTATCAAGCAAGAATTACAGTTACAATATTTATATCTACTTTATCTTTTATCACAACTAAAAAAAACTGTAACTATTTATTCTTTAACTCCATCAAAGACTCCAGAAGACTATAATATTACCTAAGTAAACAAAAATTGCACTATACGCAACACTCAAAACTCTAGAATTGACAGAAAAATCTCACTGCTTGGACAGTCATCCAAAGTTCTTCTGTACCACTGGGACACCCATGTTCAGTCTACAGTCCCATTGTATCTAGTAGACTTTTCCATGAAACACGAATTTTGAAGATAGTACTGTCTATATCGGCAGTTTGTCAGTTACTTCTGTTTCCTGCAGAATTTCTTAGAGACTTTTTCATGAAGTCGGAACTCCAAAGGACCATCTCACCTTCTTTAAGCAACTTTAGCAGTTGTTTTAGTGTGGGTCTTGCAAGCCCAGTCAAGCAGTTTAGGCAAGAGCAGATTCTTGCCCAAATGGCTAACAAACTTCAGGAGGATCCTCTTTAATGCCAATCTTCTCGATATAATTGGTGCTGCCTGGAGCAGATGTGTCTTACTGTCTGTCATGAAAAGTTCTATGTTGCAAATGGAGTGGCAGTCTGTGTTCCCACTGGGATCCCGGCTCCCTGGCTAGTTTACATCCGAAATAATTACATGAAAACTGTGTTCATTTAAACACTGCCTGGCTCATTAGTTTCTCACATATTGCTTTAACCCATATTTAGTAATCTATGTAGCACCACGAGGTGGTGGCTTACCAAGAAAGATCCTACCTGTATACGTCTTGGGTTAGAGAATCATGGCATCTGCCTGACTCTGCTTTTTTCTCCCTGCATTCTGTTCTGTCTACTCTGTCTATCTAAGCAGCTGTCCTATCAAAGAGCCAAGGCAGCTTCTTTATTTGACCAATGAAATTAGCATATAGACAGAAGGCCCACCTACATCAGTTCTAAGTTCTTAATAACATGTAGGTCTTTGAAAGGTTTGAAGATCTGCACTAACACAATATCTTAATCAAGAGCAGAAATAAACATAAAACAAAATTGACCTTATATTTGCATTATTAAACCAAGATCTATACCAATGCAAAGTATCTCTATAGCAGATCTCCCTTTAAATGTAAATAAGCATTTATAAATAATTTTGGGAATATGTGTATAGTTCTCTCCAAACTGCTTCCTGCTTTTTATAGGTGAATTATATTTTGGGTGTTCATGGTGACCTTTTGAAGGGTTTTGGTCCATCAAATCATGTTAGTCTGGATGAAATACACAGGTTCTCATCCTCTGTGAAATCAGAAGAAGAATCTCTTTTCCAAAGTAACATATCATTAAACTCATTTTTTTTGCTTTTCTATAGTCAATCTTTTTTGTTTTTTTATTCATTTATTTATAAAAAATTTCCACTTCCTCCCCTCCTCCCAATACCCTTTCATTTCCCCACTCCCTTTCCTCCTCCCTCTCCGGTCCCAAGAGCAGTCAGGGCTTTCTGCCCCATGGGAAGTCCAAGTTCCTCCCCTCCTCCCAGTACCCTCCCACTCCCCCCATTTCCTCCCCTCCTCCCTCTCCAGTCCCAAAAGCAGTCAGGGCCTCCTGTCCCGCGGGAAGTCCAAGTTCCTCCCCGCTCCCTCCAGGTCCAGGAAGGTGAGCATTCAATCAGACATGGATCCCAGAAAGCCAGTACATGCAGACTAAGACCCAGCACCATTGTCAATGGCCTCCCAGTCAGTCCCCATGTCAGCCGCATTCAGAGAATCCGGCCTGATCACACACTCCTTCAATCCCAGTCCAGCTGGCCCTCGTGAGCTCCCACCACACCAGTCCCCTTTTATCAGTGGGTGAACGCACCCCTCGCGGTCCTGACTTCCACTTTCTTGTTCTCCCTCCTTCTGCTCCTCATTTGGACCTTGGGGGCTGAGTCCAGTGCTCCAATGTGGGTCTCCATCTCTATCTCCATCCATCATCTGATGAAGATTCCCTCTGATCCTGCCTTCCTTGTCCGCACTCTTCCTCCATCCACTTCCCATCTGGGACCAGGGAGTAAAGTCCAGTGTTCCAATGTGTGTCTCTGTCTCTATCTCCATCCGTCGCCAGTTCTATGGTGATATGCAAAATATTCATCAGTATGGTCATGGGCTAAGGCCAGTTCAAGTACCCTCTTCTCCGCTGCCCAAGGAACAATCTGGGAACCTCTCTTTGGGCCTGGGAAGTCCTCCAGATTCAAGTCTCTTGCAAACCCCAAAATGGCTACCTTAGTAGAGATGAACACCTCCCCGCTCCCACATCCATCCTTCCTCGTCCCCCCCATCCCACTCCCCCAAGCCATCCCCAATCCTCACCCTCTCCCTTCTCTCCAACCATCTCCCCTTACTTCCACCTCCCCACGACCCGTGCACCCAAGGTTGCCTAATTGTCTAATTCCAATATCCAGGAGGATAACTACATGATTTTCCTCAGGTTCACCTTCTTATTTAGCTTCTCTAGGATCACGAATTATAGGCTCAAAGACCTTTAATTAAGGCTAGAATCCACTTATGAGTGAGTACATACCATATTCCTCTTTTTGGGTCTGGGTTACCTCACTCAGAAAAGCGTTTTCTATTTCCATCCATTTGCATGCAAAATTCAAGATGTCATTGTTTTTTACCGCTGAGTAAAACTCTAATGTGTATATGGTCCACACCTTCTTTAACCATTCTTCTATTGAGGGGCACCAACGTTGTTTCCATGTTCTGGCTATTACACATAGTGCAGCTATGAACATAGTTGAACAAAAGCTTTTGTAGTATGATAGGGCATCTCTTGGGTATATTCCCAAGAGTGGAATTGCTGGGTCCTGAGGGAGGTTGACTCCCAGTTTCCTAAGGAACCGTCACACTGATTTCCACAGTGGCTGCACAAGTTCTCATTCCCACCAACAATGGATGAGTGTTCCCCTCACTCCACATCCTCTCCGGCATAGGCTATCATTGGTGTTTTTGAATTTAGCTATTCTGACAGGTGTAAGATGGTATCTCAAAGTTGTTTTGATTTGCATTTTCCTGATCACTAAGGAGGTTGAGCATGATATTAAGTGTCTTTTGGCCATTCAAAGTTCATCTGTTGTGAATTCTCTGTTCAGTTCAGTACCCCATTTTTTAATTGGGTTAATTAGAGTTTTAGTGTCTAGTTTCTTGAGTTCTTTGTATATTTTGGAGATCAGACCTTTGTCTGATGAGGGGTTGGTGAAGATCTTCTCCCAGTCAGAAGGTAGCCTTTTTGTCTTACTGACAGTGTCCTTTGCTTTACAGAAGCTTCTCAGTTTCAGCAGGTCCCATTTATTCATTGATTCTCTTATTGTCTTTGCTACTGGGGTTCTACTTAGGAAGTGGTCTCCTGTGCCTATGTCTTGTAGACTACTTCCCACTTTCTCTTCTATTAGGTTCAATGTGGTCAGATTAATGTTGATGTCTTTAATCCATTTGGACTTGAGTTTTGTGCATGGTGATAGATATGGATCTACTTTCATTCTTCTACAGGTTGACATCCAGTTATGCCAGCACCATTCGTTAAAGATGCTTTCCTTCTTCCATTATATACCTTTAGTTCCCTTGTCGAAAATCGGATGTTCATGGGTTTGTGGGTTAATATCCGTGTCTTCTATTTGATTCCATAGGTCGACTTCTCTGTTCTTATGCCAATACCATGGTGTTTTCAATACTGTAGCTCTGTAATAGAGTTTTAAGTCAAGGATGGTAATGCCTCCAGATTTTCCTTTACTGTATAAGATTGTTTTGGCTATCCTGTGTTTTTTGTTTTGTCATATAAACTTGATTATTGTTCTCTCAAGGTCTGTGAACTCAAATTTTGAAGTCAAAAAACCTTTAAAACATACATGTTGTTTTAGCTTAGCAATCCCCAGAATCAAGTGTCTCTCTGCAGGCAAAAAATTCAAAGAAAACACAATAGTATGCATTATACATACTCTCTATGTATATTCCATCTTCACACAGCTTATTTTTCTTTATACCTATTATTTTTCTACAAGTTTAATATTTATTTTATTATATTTGCTCATTTAATCTATGACTTTCTGTACTCTTTTATATTATATTTATTGTCTTTTTACTCTTTTCTTCTCTCTCCCAAGCCTACGTACATTTATCCAACACTGTGACCCATTTAGATGTCTTTTTTATCTGAGTATGTCTTTATTGTGTATTTGTAATTATTTTCTGACCAGAAGTGTCTTTTAAAATGCTAAACATTGCTAGGACTAAGGCTGCATTGCCTTTTGGTTGCACCCAGCCTAACGGGGCAGATGTCCGTTCACTGCCTTTGAGACTGCTAGGTGGAAGCCATACTCATTACCTCCACTCTGATAACCAGTTGGCCCATGCTGCCTCCAAGTAACTTGCAGCACTCTGCCCACAAACCCCAATCAAGTGCTCAGTCTCCTGAAAGAGCCAGAGTTTGTGTTGGCAGCACAGCCCAGGAAGCTGTCATTTTGAAATCACACATTTTTTTTTCTACTAAACTGCTGAATCAGAAACACTTCTCTTAAGGGAACTGTAATACACACCACAAACTGAAAATAAAATGTCACTAAACTTTGTTTTTTTGTGTATGTCCTGAGTTCCTTTCCAAGCTTTTTCTGGTTTTATGTGGATATAGTTGACCATGTTGGTGGCAACACATACATATACAGAAGGATGTCCCACATCAGCTCCCCAATGGGGAATGAGAGTGTATGAAAGACACTGTTTCCATGGATGAGATGAGTAAAGAAAAAATGTCACTGCTGCTTCTAGTCAAAAGCATCCTCAGACTCATGTAGTATCAGATGAAGAAACAAGTCATTCAGTGGGTTACCATTGCACTCAGCAGAAGACAAAGACCTTAACCTAGCTAAATCTAAGGAGAGAGACTCAGCACTTTGTATCATGACTTGTGTGAACACCAGAAGGGGCAGATACAAGAAGGTGAGGTTGAAAACTTAACTATGAGAAGAGGTTTCATCCATAGAAAAGGGTGGGAGAAAAGAGTTTCAAAATTAATGATGAAAGAGAAGAGCTGTGGTACTATGGGTAGCTCGAAAGAGAAGGCAAAAAAATTGTCAGGAAGGGGTACACTATTCCACTTGGGCCTAAGGAAATTGCAGGGTTGTAACACAAAGCAATGGTGGTGCCGTGGCTAGGGAGACAACTACCTATAAGGTGGAATGTCAGACAGTTAATGTCCACTTCCTGGTACTTCCTGGACTCCCAGGAAGTGTTTACTCTGACTGACGTGGGAACTTTCTGAATTTCATCTCATGAAATGCGATGGATGCGGTTCTAAGTGATTGATGAGCTGGAATGTGAAACTGTTACTGGTGGTGCAGAAATGAGAGATAGGATCCCAGTACAGTTTAGATGCCAGATTCCCACAAGAGCTTATTGGAGTCTCAAATTACAATGTAAATGTTACAGCTTTAAGGGAGAACGTTTCTCCAATAGGAGTGTTAAAACTTCGAGGGGAAAGGTTTCTTCAATAGAAATATTCCAGCTCTAAAGCGGAAAGCATCCTGGCAGTTGCGAGACAAGGAATACCACAAAATCACACTGCACAACAAAGCTCACATAAGATATTCACTGGGAAAGACACAAGAGGCTCCAATGAGAAGCATCAAAGAATTGAGCAGGAGCTCAGCTTATATAGAATTTCTTGGGGGGGGGGGGTTTCAGGGTGAAGATTTGCAGGGTATGGACTGATGAGATTTCAAGTCTTGAATTTGGGGGACGCTAAGGGATTGCTCAGATTTCAAACTCAGGGACTGGTAAGTTTTCAAAATCTAGAAGTGAGCTAGAACATTTTACCCTACAATAAACAAATTAGGAAATTAAATAATCTAATTAAAATTAAATGCATCTAATAATTAAGTCATTTTCAGGGTTAAAAGCTGTTAATGTTAAAGAGATTAGCACCATTAAATAGACACATCTCTGCATTGGAACAACATTACAGGTATCACAAGGACTCCCATCCGGCTAAAGCTTAAAGTTGTATAAATAGAGAATAAAGGGTTTGCTGTTTTTGTAAAACACCTGCATAGGAAAGTGCTTCACCAGCTTCAACTTCAGTAGCTATGACCATATTTCAAGAAGGCAATAATTCATCCAATGACGGCAATAGAACTTGGCAGTGCTGTCCACTTGATCCTTATTTTAGATACAAGGAAGTTGCAAGGCCAAGAGGTCTACAGATCATGACTCTCCGATTTCCCAGAATTATATGGCCAGGCAACTTGTAACAATGCTGTGGTTCCTGTAAGGAAACCTTTAAAAAATCACTGGATGAAGTTTTTAAGGCAAAATCTTTATTACAGTTTAGATCCCAAGATAGTGAAGATGCTGTAGCCATGAAACACTTATCAAGCAAAGCTACACACAGGGGGTAGAACCTAAGGAATAGAAAGATGCAAGTTTCAAACTTCAAGGTTGGAGAGATAGAGTGACAAAGAAATTTATAATCCTCCACTATTGGACATTGAGCTATAGGATCTGGTATTAGCCCAGTTTGATTTTGTTTTACTTTAGTTTGATCTTTCTTCACTATGTCCCTAAAATTCCATTTTTGAATGGAAATGCTTATTCTGTGTGACTGTATGTTGAAGAATATAATATAAACTTTGCTTAAAAAGAGTTCACAGATAAAAGATTTTCCTGTGTCTCAGAAGAAACATTGAACTTTTGAACAGTGTTGAGACGGTCAAAGACTACAGGGCTTTTGAGTTTGGACTAAATGCATTTTAATCATGAGCGGTTTTAAGTCTATGGGTACCTGTGGTGGAATACAGTGCTTTTTATGAGAACTTCCTCTTATAGGTGCATGTATTTGAATACATGGACACGTGTTTAAGTTGCTATTGGGAAGGTTATAGAACTCTTAAGAGGGGGAAGCCCTAAGCAAGGAAGTAACTGTTAGAAATGGGTTTTAAGGGATTTTAATGTCTCTACATTTCCCATTTTGGATCAATTGCTATCAGTCAGATATTGTTTCTGCCCCCATGCTTTGTCAATGTCATACAATTTTCAGTATGGTATACTCTATCTCGTCTGAAATTATGAACCAAAATAAGCGCTTTCTTTTCTAACTTATTTATGTTGTGGTATACTAACACAGTAGCAAAAAAGTAGTTAACTTGAAGACCAAAATATGATGACCAAACTTGATCAAAATATGGTGATATAACTGTATTTATTACTGAAGTCTAGAAATAAGTATAAGCTATTTAATTATTTAAGTAAATAGTACTTAAATAAGGTCATTAATTACACTATAATATCCACCAATAAAGTTTCTAATTATATATCAAATTTTAAATAATTTATGACATGTGCTAGTGTTTAGAATATGACTCAATACTGTCTCCCTTGGCAAGCTAAATAGTTAAGCAGAAGATTCTGAGATACTTAAGAATTTTATGACACTTCTCTGAAGTCAACCTTAAAACCTTCATATATAAGCTGTCCTTCTCTTTCTGAAAGAAAAGAAAATTAACTACAGAGATTACAAAACATGAAATATATGCAAAAATAGGACTTGATGGCTTCATTTCATTATGAAATTATTGAACAATATTTATCTTTGCTTCCTCGAATTTATGAAAACTTTCCTTTCTTCTCCGGGCTTGCTTAAAAAATCCAACAGATTTTGCTGTTGCTGTGGGTTATTTTTCTTATTGATTTTTTGCCTTCCTATTCTGTGAAAATTATAGTCATTTCAACAGATTTTTGCAAGACTTTTGTTTTTATAGATTGCATTTGTTTCTAAATTACTCAATAATGAGTCATTAGTGGGTAATTGAGAATAACATATTTTTCTGGACCTCTAGTCCAAAAGAATTGGAATTACCCTGAAGAGGCCAACTTGCAATAATATATCAGTACCCACAAAGAGGATAGTAAGTGACATGTGTGTTTTAAAGTAGGTATTGTTGAGTTCATACTGATTATTGCCATTGGTGAATAAGTGAGAGAAAATGTGAACATTGATTTTTACTTGCAGTGTTATGATTTTATGTGACTAAATAGGTGAAAGTATTTATAAGAATTCAAAGACTCCTGATTGAAAAAGAAGTGTGGACAAGAGAAGGCTTGAAGTCATTTGAGGTAAATTTTCCATAATTGCTAACATAAGAGCATCATTTGTAATGTGAAAATTTTTACAGTGTATGTAAGGAATTATGTATTTGGAAGAGACTTTCCAAATTTCAATGACATTTATTTATTTTAATGTTCCTCTTAACTTGTACCTAGGACAAGATATACAGAATAGAAAGTTTGCACTACTCAACATGTACTGAAGACAACATGATAGCAATATAGATCTCTAATAAGCCTTTTCATCTTTTATTGACCATTAGCAATTTTCAAAATTATAGATATCTTTGTAGATACATTTAGGTTGCATTATTTGAACTTGGTAAAGCAGCAATAGCTGGAAGAAATAATAGTGTGAGAAACAGCATAATTTATTAAGTATAGTAATAGAGTGTAACAACCTGAAGGTTGAGTTCTGGGCAAAATTTTAATTAATGACAGAATATTTCCATATTCTCAATGTTAGGCATTTTGAATTACTTTTATGTTTATAGGGAAGAGCTAGTTACTTTATGGTGAATTGACCTAGTGGTTAAAAATCTCATATAAATCATCAGAGGTAAATCACTTAGTAATGAGACAAGCCGAAAGCATGTGCCTCCTGATATAATTTGCAGCAGAGGACAAAGGCACTTACATGATAATCTGGTCAGCTATATACCACTTGAAAAAACTCAATAACAAGCAAAAATAAAAACTAATTAAAAACATTCTCCAGAAATAAGACATTCAATAATTTTGTAAAATAAAAATTGTCAATGTTATGAAAACCAAAGAAAGAAAAAAACAACAATTCTTTAAGATTAAAAGACAAATGAAATATGTTAAACAATTTTAATATAACAAATTAGGTATACTATTTGAAAAATATAGGTACTTGAGTAGTTCATTAATAATGACACTGATGTAATACTAATATGAACAAGTGCCTTAATAAATATACTGTGTAAGATTTCTGGTAATTTTGAAATGTTCTATACTTTCATATGCTTTGGAAATATATTTAAATATTTCAGGGCTAAGATAGAGAATGCCAGCTCTCTCATCTTTTTAACACTCATATATTTACATATATATGCATTTCATATACATGGTCACCAATGTAAAAGAACTGAAACAAAATTCTCTTTCGTGCTGACTCTCTGACCTAAAAAATTTTGAAAATATTTTACTTGATAAATAAGTAGTTCATTGCTGACCTTTTATTTAGTCACACTAGATAAAATAAGAATAATCATCTCTGTAATTATTGAATAATAATTAGAGTAGTAAGAATATTTTATTCTGTAATTGTTTTATTATTAATAAGTAGTTCTTTAAAGTTGGCACTTTAAAGAAATGTACATGATGTCTACATAAAAAGAAATGGAACAGATAATTATATCAGTTCAGTTGTGACTGGTTGATTGTAAAATAAGATTGTTAAAGAATTGTGGACAATTTTGGAGGATTTTAAAATAAAATATTGAGTATATATTTGCTATAAGCCATTTATTGATGCAGAAATCTAAATTATTATTAATGTGAGGTATTTTAGTTTTCATTATGAAGATAAAACTAGTTTATAGACTTAATTAATCACATTATGAACAGAAAATTAGTTATAAACTTAATTAATTAATCTAGTAAATTTAATTGTACTAGATTTTACATTGTTCAGTAACACCCAGGTCAAAACTTCTCTCTGTCGTTTTCCAGTACCACTAAAATTTATTTTCATTTATGTTGTAGTTTATATGTACAGTATAAAGTGATGTAAATGAAACTGTTGCTGTGTCTGCCATTCCATATATTTTTAGTATATTGTGTAGAAAGATCATTCACGAGCTATTCTGGTTTCTCTTATTTATTAGATTATAATATAAAAGCATCATTTTCAAATGCATAGCTTCTTTTTCATTAATTGCTTTTATAACATATATGGGCACATTCTTTTAAAAATTTAATTGTCCTTGTTGCTAAATCAGCTCTATAATTACTTATACTGATTAAAATTTTGAGTATATGGCATTATCTTTATTTTCTTAAAATAACTTCTCTTCTATGTGTATATGCTCAAAAATGAGAGGTCTATGCATCCTAAGAATAATTGTAGTCAGTAAGAAAATAAACATGATCTGTATATTTCCCTGTGTTGTACATTAACTGCAGGATACTCAGAATTTTTTTCACTATGATACTGCTGTGCCAACATATTTTCTTTAAGCCTATATAGATAACAAGTTGTGTGTCCACAACGTAGTGAAACCTGATGTTTGCTTGTGGCCCAGTTCCATACCATATCTATCAAGAATAGATAATTTTGTCTTATGTTTGTTTCACATAATGGAGGGATACTATACAATAAAGGAACTTCCAGACGCATTGCCATCCTTGACTTCAAACTCTATTACAGAGCTACAGTAAGGAAAACAGCTTGGTATTGGTATAAAAACAGAGACGTTGACCAATGGAATCAAATCGAAGACCGGGATATTAATCCACAAACCTATGAATATCTGATTTTCGACAAGGGAGCTAAAAGTATACAATGAAAGAAAGAAAGCATCTTCAACAAATGGTGCTGGCATAACTAGACGTCAACCTGGAGAAAAATGAAAATAGATCCTTATCTATCACCATGCACAAAACTCAAGTCCAGATGGATTAAAGACATCAACATTAATCTGATCACACTGAACCTGATAGAAGAGAAAGTGGGAAGTAGACTGCAACACATGGGTACAAGAGACCATTCCCTACATAGAACCCCAGTAGCACAGACAATAAGAGCAACTATGAATAAATGGTACCTCCTAAAAATGAGAAGCTTCTATAAAGCAAAGGACACTGTCATTAAGACAAAAAGGCTACCTTCTGAATGGGAGAAGATCTTCACCAACCCCACATCAGACAAAGGTCTGATCTCCAAAATATATAAGGAACTCAAGAAACTAGACACTAAAACTCTAATTAACCCAATTAAAAAATGGGGTTCTGAACAGAACAGAGAATTTTCAACAGAAGATGTTCAAACGGCCAAAAGACACTTAAGGTCATGTTCAAATTCCTTAGCAATCAGGGAAATGCAAATAAAAACAACTTTGAGATACCATATTACACCTGTCAGAATGGCTAAAATCAAAAACACCAATGATAGTCTATGCTGGAGAGGATGTGGTGTAAGGGGAACACTCATTCATTGCTGGTTGCAATGCAAACTTGTGGAACCAATTTGGAAATCAGTGTGGCAAATCAGTAAATTGGGAATCAACCTTCCTCAGGATCCAGCAAAACCACTCTTGGGAATAAATCCAAAAGATGCTCAATCATGCTACAAGAGCATTTGTTCAACTATGTTCATAGCAGTGTTATTTGTAATAGTCAAATCCTGGAAATGACCTAGATCCCCTCAATGGAAGAATGGATAAAGAAGGTGTGGAATATATACACAGTAGAGTACTACCTAGCATATTCTTGCCCATGAAACAACAAATGCTAACAATTTCTGTTGTACTGTTCTTAATAATTACAAAGTATTTTCTATTTACTTAACATCATTTGAGGGCATATTTATTCTGATGTAATGATGAGATTTTAATAAGGATATTACCATCTTTTGCCTTGGTTCTAAATTGATCAAATAAACAATGTAATGTTTTTTGTTCTTATCATTGTTGAATTTTTACTCCTGTGTGAGACATTTTCACATGTGTATTCAAAAAGTTTAGGAGTACTATTTTTTTCTTTTTTTCTATTTTATCCTGCTACCCACCAATACACAGTAAACAAAAAAAATTATTTATCTATAATGTTTGAATAACATTTATTCAGTTAATATTATCATAATTAATATTTAGGCATGGTGGCCTGACATAACACCATTTATAGTAACTCATATAGAAACCTTGTAGCTTAAAGTACTTCACTTAAAATTTTTATCTTTACATTTGTGTAAAATTAATAAAATTGAGTAGATAATCGTTTCAGCTTTTGTGTCTTGATAATAATATTAGGTTATCAGTGTGTGGTACAGTACTGTCATGTGATGTTGGTCAGTGCCAGTGAACCACAAACTGTAGCAGCCATGGGGTCTTGATAGAATGCCTTGGGTCGTTTATGGTCAATGTATTGCCAAGTGACAGTGTGATGTATAACAAATGGATTGTAACCCCTATATTGTACTCAAAAATAAGTCCAACAATAGCGAAAAGTTTTTGTATTTCTAACAAATGTCAAAAACCTAATGTCAACATGCTCCTGATGTTAGCAACTTCAAGGCTAAGCCATTGTGAATACCATAAATCTGAGTAAAAAAAGTAATTACAAGGCTAAGCAGAGCTAAATAGCAAGTCCTGCCTCAAAAGAAAATTAAAGCTTGCAATTTGTATTGTGTAATAGTGACAATAGCAAAAGATAAGAATTTTCTTTGTTTAATTTCTTAATTATCATAACTAAACTGAGAATAAATGAATTAGAAGAAATGGTGGAATACTTATGATTATTTAAATTCCCTTCATAGCAATTTTTGATGAAAAAAGTAAATCTTACATAATCTTACATATTTACATGTTAATCCTCATTTTAATTAAGCTTCTATGAATTTAAATTTCTAATGTCTCTGTTACCACTATTATGAACTGCTGATTTGGGTACCCTGTCTCCTTAAGAGACAAGCCCTGTCCACCTACCCTGCTTCTGCCAAGGCAAGTGAATCTTCTACTTCCTCCAGCCTGCACTCTCTCTCTCTCTTTGGGTCCCTCTTCTGAAGAGGTGGCTGCAGCCTCCTTCTCTCTCTTGCACCTCCCTCTCCCATTGCCTCTTCTTCTTCCTTTCCATAAACCATAACCTCTATGCCTAAATTCATTCTGCATGGCTTATCTATCTGTCTGTCACTCGCCAACCCACCGAGTCCTCTGACCCGCTGTGGTCTCCAGCCTTAGTTGCCTTGCCTGGGATACCAGCCGCTTTAAAGAATAACATTGGTGATATATATTCTTCCCTGATCCCATATTCATCCTTGATTATATAAGGGATCCCAGGTCCAAGGAGAGATCCTCAGATTGTTCTCTGAACAGAGGAGAGGGTACCTGAACCGGCCTTGGCCCATAACCATACTGATGAATAGTTTGCTTATCACCATAGATCCTTCATCTGGCGATGGATGGAGATAGAGACAGAGACCCACATTGGATCACCGGACTGAGCCCCCCAAGGTCCAAATGAGGAGCAGAAGGAGAAAGAAAATGAAAAAGTAAATCAGGACTGCGAGGGATGCGATCACCCACTGATACAAGGGGACTGATCTAATGAGCATTCACCAAGGCAAGTTGGACTGGGACTGAACGAGGACGTGATCCAACCAGATTCTCTGAATGTGGCCGGATTCTCTGAATGTGGCTGGCCTGGAGTCTTTCTGAAAAGCCATTGACAATGACACTGGGACTTGTTTCCTCTGCATATACTGGATTTTGGGGATCCAGTCTGTTTGGATACTCACCTTCCTGGACCTGGAGGGAGGGGGGAGGAACTTGAACTTCCCACAGGGCAGGAAACCCTGACTGCCCTTAGGGACAAAGAGGGAGGAGAAGAGGGAGTGGGGGGAGTGGGAGGGTGTTGGGAGGAGGGGTAGAAATGGAAACTTTTATAATTTAATAAAATTACTTTCAAAAAAAAAAAAGAATAACATTGGTGAGGGACTCAGCTAGGCTTTCTCCATGTTCTCTCCTGCCTGCACATGTCCTGGTTTAGGACAGACACATAGGGACCCTGGGCTTGAATCACTTTTCATCTCTACAAATGGTAAGGTTCTTTTCTCCAAGTCAGTTTTCAATCACATTCACCTCTGGCTGCTTCCCATAGCTCACACTTTTCGGATTTTTTGACTTTTTTCTTTCTTCGTTCTGTATGGTTCCCATAGCACTGTAGCGCTGCACTCACTAAGTGGTGTGTCCATAGTGTGTCCCGGGATCCCTCAGACATAGCCATTTTTTTCCTTTTTTTTCTTTTTTTATTCTTCCTTCTTTCCTTCATTCCGTCCTTCCTTCCTCCTTCCTTTTTTTTTTTCCTTTTGGACTGCTCATAAGTGATCCCCACTGTCAAAGACTGCCTATGGCAGCCTCTAGCCCCTGACTCCTGAGTCAAAGGGTAAAAAGCCAGCCAGATTCTTTTACCAACCCCCACCCCCAGCGTGGAGACATCCAGTTGCCAAGACTTGGGGTTTGAGAAGTTTTTTTGCCATTTTCACATTTTCAGCTGTGGAAAACAAACTCACAAAAACTGTCAGCTACCAGCAAACAGGACTGCTGGTGTCCTGCCTGCTGGCATCTCACACTTTTCTGTTTTTTCTTTAGCTGGGCAGTCCTTTCCCCACCTGCCTGTAAATGCTCTTTTTATCACTCCAATTTCTTCTTTTCTATCTCTGTCACCGCTGTCACTGGTCCCACAAAAACCAACAAGATTTTTCGTAGCCATGAAGCACTTGTTTCCAGTTCCAGCCTTCTCTCCCCACTGTGGCTGGTGGTGCAGTGGCTCCACCACAGGACATCTTATGATGCTGAGTAATTTTCTTCTCCATTTCACATATGAAAGAATGTGTGAGTGATGTGGCCTCACAGATGTAATTCTGTTTTAAATGTATGTTCTATACAATCTCTATGTCTCTCTTGCTATTTGTATCTTAACAATTCACATGGCTCTAAAAGCATGTTTTCTTCATACAACATGTGAGTGCCACCATTTTGACTGATGTCAGGTGACCTCAATGCCATCTTAACTAAGGTCAGGTGACCAAATCCTACCATGTTTACTGAGATATTCCCTGCCTAGTCCCATTGTTTACTTATGTTTTCGTCTCTAAATTCCCCTACTGACTCTGTTATATATGTGTTTTGGGCAGTGGCATGGTTTTGGTAGGGTCCACAAAAAGCATCCAATTCACTGAACTCCTGTTTAATGTATGTGTGTGCGTGTGTGTGTGTGTGTGTGTGTGTGTGTGTGTGTGTGTGTGTATGTGTGTGTGTGTCCTAATTTTTTTTTCTTTCTACACTTAACTTTGTTCTCTGCCCTGTGAATACCTTACCAGGTCTGAGAGACACCAGACAGTTAATACCACAAATCCTGAATAGAAGTAAAGAGACCAGTCACACCAGGATGTAGCCAGCACCCAGCTTTCTCAGGTTCTCTCCCAAGACAATGCTCATAAATAAGCAGGAAGAAATCCAAGAATCTGCCGTCCACATTCCTTTAACCTGTTGTGACTAACTTCCCACCTTTTTATTATAAGAAAGAGATGAGAATGTTATGATCTGCTGATCTGGTTACATAGTCCCCTTAAGAGACAAACCCCACCCACTTCCCCATAATGCCTAAGCAAGAGGATATAGAACTTCCTACAGATCTCTCTCTCTCTCTCTCTCTCTCTCTCTCTCTCTCTCTTTCTCTTCCTATTCCTCTTCTGAGGAGTGGACTGCTGTCTTTCTCTCTCTTGAACCTCCTTCTATCTTCCTCCTCCCCTTCTCTTCTATAAATAAACATTATACCCAAACTATTTATGGTGTATCTGTCTGTCTCTTACCTACTGCAGTCTCTCACCTGCAGACCTACTGAAGCATCTGGCCCACTGTGTTCTTCTGTCCACTGCTATACTGCTCGGGATACCTGGTGCTTTAAAAATTAACAACCAATAGTTTGTTTTCTACTTCCCTCCACTAATGAAGTATGTTGTGTGTGCTAAAATATGATGCTATTGAGTTTTTAAAAGATGTCTACATTTTACCATCCATAGAGTATTTAATATGTAATATTACATGACAGAAGGGACTTTGCAGCTGTCATTACGGCAATACACAATACAGTGGGAAGATTAGCCATTTGCTTGTAATCTAGTTACTTACACTTCAAAGGAGGCAGATAGAACCAAAAGAGGAATAATGGTGTGATACTGTTGAGGGCAAAGTCAGAGAGACTCTTAGAGAAAGAACTCAGCAAGTGACTATTGGCATTAAAGTGAAGAAGAAGGGGTACTTAGCTGTCGGGGAGGGAGGAAAGAGAGGTCTTATCCCTAAAATTACAAAAATCTGGGTTGTACTATGAAGTAGAATGCTCTTTTTATTTGTTTGTTTGTTTTTATTTTGGGGATTTTCAGGAAAATAACATACTCCAACATCTTGTTCATAGAGCACTGGAATTTGTGCCAGACTTCAGACATGCAGAATGACATGACTATTATATTGAGATGTTTTTATTACATGACACAGTAACATTAGGAAACTAATTTCATTCAGAAATCAGAAGCAGAAAAATTTAGAAAAACAGCAAAACATCAATAAAAATGCATAAACAAGACCTGAACAATGATGACATGAAATGACAAGGTAACACAGTATGGAAAAGGAACATGGGACCTCAGCCATAAGCAAAGAATTTCATGCAACGTTGGAATGGAAATGTGGGAAGAAATGGATAATCCCAAATTAGTTAGCCAGTACTAGGTAATCTATACTTGCATCATTCTTGTTGACTGAGAAGCTCACATTTATGTATTTAGAGATACACACACACAAAACCGCACACATATACACATAAAGGCATACACCCACCCGCATGCATGCACACAAATATAAGTATATGTGTGTGTGTGTGTGTGTGTGTGTGTGTGTGTGCATTTGTAAAACATTAGCTATAAAGGTAGAATAAGAATTTAAGAGACAGCAAGTGTAGTACTTGGGAGAGTTTGGAGTGGAAACAGAAAGGAATAATATAACTATATTCTGACTTTAAAAATAATAATTCTCAAGAAGAAAACATATTGATAGTAAATAGTCACATACCTGGCCTGGTTGTAGCTTGGTTGGTGTCAAATTCAGTAGTGTTACAATCTTTTTGAGATCATGATCTACTTCTCTTAAGTAGGACTAAATTAACATGTTTATGATGCATATGCTACTATAGATTAAAAGAATATATTGTCCAAAATTTCTTTTGGTTGCATAATTGTCAACAATTTTTATACCTTATTATATTCAGACAAAAACATCAAGTAAATAACAAATTGCATATGTACAAAACACATCAAGAATAAAGAAATTGATAATATTAGAAAAGTTATATGGTGAATACTGGAAATAAACATTCTGGGAATATAGACTATCCTTCATAATCTACTTGATAATGAGCAAATATTTTGTAGGTTGCTATATTTATTAATTGTCAAAGTATCTTTTCAAGTATGAAATACTACTCATAAAAAGTAATTAAATATAAATAGATAGCCATGAAAAGCCAGTTATAACATGCAAATAAGGAATGAGTCAAATGATGAATGTGTGATTAGTGAAATTGTCCTTTATATGAAGACAGTTATCATAGATCAGAGGCGTTTATGAGAAATGTGATTGTTCAATCAACAGAAAGAAATTAAGGATTTATCCCTGCACAAACCACTATGCAAAAATCATGCAGGGTTTAAATTTTATTGGAAATTTACTTAAATGATCACATTATATTGCTCTAATATATCTCCTGTTATAATCCATGAATATTAATTCATTATTCTTTTATATTTGGAGTTATCATTATACTTAATATATACTGACATTTATAAATTAGCCTGTTTGGATTAGTAATGTTTTTGATGCCTGGAAAACCTCAATGTGTTACTCTTACATCAGTCTATTCTAGACTTTTAATTGCTTGCTATTAATCATCACTGCAGCTTATAGACTTGTATAATATAGATAGACTAAAAATGTCAGCTATATGCTGATAGGGTATATTTTGAAACAAGGTGATTTCTGAGCACAAAATTCTATATTAACCTTTTGAAATAAATATGAGCAAATCTGCAATTTAAAATGTACATATAATTCAAAGTATAAAACCTTCAAGGGGTTTCAAAATATAATTTTAATATACATATCTTTCTCAAAACTTCCATCTCTATTTCATCACAAATACTATATAAAGAAAGATTAAATATATTACGTTTCAGGAAATAAGTCTCATTACAAATTTTAAATTTCAGGAGACATACATAAGTGAAAGATTAAAGAAAATTTAGTTAGGTACTAAATGATTAAGGTGGGCTTTTTAATTATAGTCATTATAGAAAAAGAAAGTAGAAAAATAGCAATATACTTATAAATTTATTGATTTATTATACATACTGGGGTATGAATAAGTCTGTTTTTTAAAGAAATTTAAGCAATTCGGCAAATAACAGGTAAAAGAACTAAGCAGTGACCTTCTGAGATTATTGTTTGTATATTTTACATACTCTAAAGATGAACAAATGGTTCTTTCATTGAAGGTATTTGTGATGATTCAAATATTATTGAATTTAAATTGACAACTGGTAACATCATTGCTCACAATTCCTATTTATTTCTTAGATATCTTCATTACTCTAGAATTCTTTATTAGAGTAGGCACTGATGATCTCTTACCTACTCCTCTGGGTATAAACTGTATTTTATTTGAGCTACACTTGTGTTGTAGAACAGCATCTTGAAAAAAGCAATAACAAGTAATAATTAAACATTACTGTTGTGATACCTTACTGTGGTGAAATTTTGTTTGAATCTAACAAATATAGTTTGTCTGAACATCAGAGTGTGGAGCTAAGCTATTAATCATAGAGACCAGGCAATGATGGCACACACCTTTAGCACAAACATTCAGGATAGTATCTGTCAGTTCAAGGCCACCTTAGGATACAGGAGAGTGAATCAATCTAAAAGAGGAACAGAGTTAAGCAGTGGGACACACACCTTTAATCCCAGCACTAAAGAGGTGGAAGAGAGAAGTGATATGATTGGGGGTGTTATCAAAGGCTGTTCATTTGTTCCCGACTTGTCAGACCTGAAATAATCTCTGGACACTGTATTAATTGCAATATTGTTTGGCCAATAAAAGTGTATTTCTAACTAGCTCTTATATCTTAATTTAACCTATTTCTAAAAAAATGTATATTGCTATGTGGTTGTGGCCTACCCATTAGGTTCTCTGCAGCACCCAGTGTCTGTTTATGTTGCAGCTAGTTGGCTTATCTTTAACTTTGTCTATTCTCTATATATCTTTTCCAGCTGGGTTCTATTCTGTCAAGTCATTGCCCAAGAACAGCTTCATTATTAACCATTGGTAACTGATGTGGAGCAATTCTGTATTCTGTCAATTATGTTTTAAATAAATGCTGATTGGCCAGTAACCAGGCAGGAAGTATAGGTGGGAAAAACAGACAGGAAGTAGAGGTGAAGGAATGAAAACAGAAGAATTCTAGGAAGGAAGAAGCCCATTCCTCCCAGTCTTGTCCAGACACCAAAGAAGCAGGATATGACCTGCCCCGCTATAAAAGGTACTGAGCCATGTAACTAACATAGATAAGAATAATGGGTTAATATAAGTTACAAGAGTTAATAAGAAGCCTGAGCTAATGGGCCAATCAGTTTATAACTTATATAGACTTCTGTGTGATTTTGGGGGGCTTACCAGCTGTGGGAACTTGGCAGAACAGAAACCCCAACAAGCAGACCTGCACATTACAGACAATAAAACATATTTGTAGCATACAGAGGAGAATTCCACATCACTTCTCCTTTTCTGTCTAATTTAAAAAGAAGGCTTTAACTCTAACATAGCAAAATTGCATACAACAAAATAGTTTTCCTTCTAGTACTTTATATAGGGTTGAATTTGTGTCTAGGTATTGTTTAAATCTGGTTCAGTCATGGAATATGTTGTTTTCACCATCTATGGTGATTGAAAGTTTTGCTGGATTAAGTAATCCTTGTTGGCATCTGCGGTCTCTTAATGTTTGCATAATGCTTGATCAGGACCTTCTGGTTTTCATTGTTTTCATTGAGAAGTCTGGCGTAATTCTGATAGGTTTGCCTTTGTATGTCAGTTGGCCTTTCCTTTTGCAGCTATTAATATTATTTCCTTATTCTGTGTGTTTAGTGTTTTGATTATAATGTGACGAAGGGACTTTGTTTTTTGGTCCAGTCTATTTGATGTACTGTAAGCCTCTTGTATTTTCATGGGCATGCCATTCTTTAGGTTGGGAATTTTTCTTTTATGATTTTGTTGGGTTCTTTTTCTGTGCCTTTGAGCTGAACTTCTTCTCCTTCTTCTACCCATATTATTCTTAAGTTTGATCTTTTCATGGTGCCCCCAATTTATTAGATACTTTGTGTTAATCTTTTGTTAGACTTAACATTTCTTTGATCACTGAGTATTTCCTCCATTGTGTCTTCAACAACCGAGATTCACTTCTGTCTCTAGTATTCTGTTGTTTATACTTGCATCTATGGCTCCTGATTGTTTACCCATATTTCCTGTTTCCAGAATTCCCTCAGTTTGTATTTTTATTGTTGTCTCTATTTTAGTTTTCATATCTTAAATCATTTTTCCCTATTTGATTTCTTTTTCTAAGTTTTCTTTAAGGAATTTGTTGATTGATTTTAATTTTTTTGTCTTTCACTCTACTTCTTTGAGGAAATTTTTTATATCCTCTTTAAAGACCTCAAACATTTTTCTAAACTTATTTTTGAGATCATTTTCTTTTGCTTCATCTGTGTTGGAGTGTTAAATTCTTGCTCTTGTAGAATAACTATTTTTTGGTGTTGCTGTGTTGTTTTTGTATTGTTGAGTGTGCTCTTAGCTTGTTGTCTACCCATTTTTTCCTCTAATTGGTATAGTTCTCCCAATGCCATTGAGTCCATGTCTTAGATGGTAATTACTCAAGGTGGAGTTAGAGCCAAGGCTCCAGTCATTCAGGGCTCACAGATGTGGCTTGGGCCTTCCTACCTGCTTCTGGAGGTGGCTCGGGCTTTGTATGCCTGCTCCCAGAAGTTGCTTTACACTCTTGGAGATCACTTGGGCATTTCTTGCCTGCTCTCAGAGGTTGTTCAGGTCTTTCTGCATGTTCCCAGATGTTGTTTGGGTCTTCCTCCCTGCTACCAGAGGTCACTCTGATAGGTCACTCTGCCTACTTCCAGAGGTCACTTTGGTCTTGATTTCCTCCTGCAGGAGGTTCCTTGGGCATTGCTGCTCCATAAATCTCTTAAGCATTAGTCCCTTTTATCAATGAGGCATTCTCATTTTGCTTCCTCTGCATCTGGCTGGTGACTCTGTTAACATGAATATCTTAGAAAAATTAAATTATTCTTATATGTTACAAATACAATTTGTATGCCATCAACATTTCACTGATACAATCACTGTGGAAAACAGTGTGCAAGTTTCTCAAAAAACTTAAATCTATTGACCAGCCTTGCAGTACCACTCTTGAGCATATATCTAAAGGAATCTATATGTTATTGCAAAGATACTTGATGTGGAAGTCCTCTCTGTGTGCTGTGATTATCATTAATGAATAAAAAAACTGCTTTGGACCTATACCAAGGCAGAACTTAAGTGGGCAGGGAAAGGTAGGCTGGATGCTAGGAGGAAGAAGGACGAAGTCAGGGAGAAGCCATGGATCCATTGCCTGAGGCAGCTGGGAACTTTATCTGGTAAGTCACAGCTACATGGTGATATACAGAATAATAGAGATGGGTTAGTTTATAGTATGAGTTTAGCCAGAAATACGCTTACGCTATTGGCCAAACAGTATGGCAAATAATATGGTTTTCTGAGAGCTTATTTCGTGACTGAGTGACTGGGATGAACAAGCGACCCTTTCCTCAACAGATACTTGCTCATCCATGTTTATTGCTGTACAATTTAAAAATCCAAGAATTGGAAACAGCATAGATATCCAGCAATTGATGAATAGATAATCAAATGTGGAAAATTCACACAATGCATTATTATACAGTTCCAAGAAAAATGAAAATATGTAAAATTTAGGTAAATACAAAAGGCCACAAAAATAATTCTGAGTGGGATAACCGATACAAAAATATGTATAGTATGCTTTCTCTTATAAGTGAATGCTGGGTTTTAAGCTTTAGATATGTGTGTTTTGGTCTGAATAGTCATAGAAGTTAGTTAGATAAAAAGGGAAAAAGGAGTGGGGATCTTCTTAGAAAAGGGAAATTGATATAGTTTTAAAAACAGATGGAATATTAAAAGGTGAGGGTATGAAATGTCAGGATAAAATAAGAAATATAGAGGACAATTACCACTAAAGGCTTTTTGAAAAGCTACCAGAAAACTCACTGTATGATATGCAACCTTTAACTTATATAGGTGAGGTAGCTAATAACATGTGACTCCACAGGTTATGTACAGGAAAGGCATCTATTATTATTCTATAAAAGGAACATAGCAATAAATTGAATGCTAATGACATATTGCTATACCAATAGATCAGTATATCACTCAACATCTTTAGTGAAGCTTCTTACTGTTGTTGAGAATTAACACTGAGACACAAACCTGGACATGTGCAGAGAGTGAGAGACTTTGGATCACACACCCATAATGGAATGTCTGTTTTTTTTTTAATTTTTTCCATTCAAAAATTTAAACTTCCTTTCCTCCTCACATTCCCCTCCTGCTCCCTCACTCACACTCCTCCATCCACCTCCTTCCTTAAGAGAGGGCAGGGAACCCTACCATGTGGGAAGTTCAAGGCCCTCCCCACTACATCCAGAACTAGGGATGTCTTTACCAATCTCTTTTGCTCAAGTCTCAGGGATCTATGCAGAAAAACATCATAATGATTAATGAGAATAAGGGTTAGATAACTCCATGAAAACTCCATCTTCGAGACAGAAAAGTTGATGATGCATATAAATTCATAAAGACTGTGACAGCATACACTAGACCTAAACAGATTAAAATGAAACAGTATCTGATAACTGGGAAGGGTAAGTGGGCAAAAATCCCTACCCCTAAACAAGAAACATTTTCAAAATTGTTATCTGATGGAATAGTGAAAATCCGTTTTATCCAATGAAATAGCACTAGTTGTACTCCAGGATGGGCCCCATAACTAGGTGAAAGTGGACAGTCTAAAATGAACTCCATGTTTTTGTATGTTCTTTTGTATCATTTTTTTGCACATTTTTTGTTTAATTAGTCTTTTTCTTGTTTTAATTTTTATTATTTTGCTTTTGTTTCATTTGAAAAGATAGGGAAAGAAAAGAGCATAAAGTTTTTTGGATGGAGCTAGTGAGAATCCGATAGGAGTAAAAGAGGGGGAAAGAATGGGCTTAAAATATATTGCATGAAAAAATTTAAAGAGTAAACATTTTGAAAAGTTGCAAGTTATGTGAAATAATATGCTCAACTAAGAGAGATATAAACAATGTATTTTGAAAATAATCTGTCATACTTAAGTTATAAATCAAAGCCAGATGTGGTGGCACACACTTTCAATCCAAACACAGAGGAAAGCAGATCTCTAAATTAAAATCTAGATTTCTTTACAGATATGGAGCTAGTTCCAGGAGCCAGAGTAGTACATAGAAACCCTGTCTCAAAAAACTTCTCTAAAAGGCACAAAAGTAAAATCGTTTGAAATTTAAAAACAAATTGCATTTTCATAGAAATAAAAATAAATTGTCATCTTTCAAATTTATTATGCATGAATCTAATATGTTTGTGTCTTATAAAAATTGGAAGATTTAGGTCTTAAATTTCTAATGGTCACTGTGATGTTAAAGAAATGCTTTGTAAAAATTAGCTAATAGAAATGATGGTGTTCCTCACTTGTTGGAGAAACTTCTTGGTATAATTAAATATGGCAGTGTACATTTACTTGGCTTTGCTCTCCAGAGTGTGAACTTATCACCTTAACTCAGACATGACAGAATTGGCAGACCTGTACAGTTATTGTTACATGGAGTACTTAAACTTCTACAGTGAACAACAGTGCTAAGAGTCGTGAGCCTAAGAAATATCACTTTCCCTATTATCACTGGAGGCACATGACATAGTCTTTCACCATTACAACTTTTAAGTACCTAGCATCTTGTACTTTGTAAAACATACTTAAAAATAATTGGTTAAATACATGTAGGAATGGTTTTCCTGAGAAATGCTGATTGAAATTTGCCTTTACAAATCAATCATTCACTCAACCTATAAATAAGTTAACAATGTGCTTTTAGATAATTTATAACTATGTATGCATTCTTCTTACATAGTGTATACACAACCCATTCACATTAACCAATGTTTAAGAAAAATATTGTAATAGGTCTTACTATGGTTATATACGCTGTTCCCTACCATGTGCTTAAACACTCTGCTGCCCCTGACTCAGAACAATTCTATTCATGCATGTAATTTGGATTAGCACATTCAAGCCTATTAACTGGAAGCAGTGAGGTATAAAAAACAATGTCTTCCCTCACACAAAATAGGGTAGAAGTGACATGTTAGTTATGATTAATACTATCTGATTGTAGATTCCTTTGTTACTCTGAGTCAGTAGTGCAAGTAAACATAATTTCTCCATTACAGTGGAGATTTCTATGAAAATTAAGAAAAGATTGCCTCATTATTTCCTATATAAAATTACTTGGATGGTTCAATACAGAGTTATTTTGTTTAGCACCATTCAATTAGGCCTCTTTTAGATTAGCTTACTCTTAGACCAGACAGCAATTAGGATAGAGTAGGAGAGCACCATACTCTTTAATAAAGGACCTCAAGTTTAATATTTCTTTCTTTATGCAGCATTATCATACATATATACAAATGTTAAAGATAAATGAAGTTTTCATCACTGTACACTTTCAAGTCACTATATAAAGTTAATAAAATCATATAAGAATTTTCCTACCAAAGAGAAGAATCTCCAATATCACAGATACTCAAATCACAGCTGTCAATGTAGACACTTGAATAAGCATTTTTCCTTACTCTTAAAGAACAACTTTAACTTTACCCCTCTTTTCCACAAAAGAAACGTACACTCCCTCTTTAGTCCATTCTTATAAAGTTTCTAAAATGCTATGATGAACAAATTTGGATTCTTCAGCATGCAGGGTCTATAAAAAAATTCCCTGTGGAAAGCATGCCATAGATTTACAAATATGTATACAGTATGTCAATTGTCTGAATTAATAACATAGGGACTTAAAATTTTCAGTTTATCATTTTATTTTGTTTTTAGAACACAAAATATTGGAATATATAATGACGACATTCTAAGAAACAAAAGTAAAAAACACATTAAGGTAAGGTAAGAATAATTCTTTTAGAATGTTAGGAATCACAATCATTAACTATTACTTTTCTGACATATGCACAGCTTGTGCCATTCTGCCATGTAAGAATGATTCTCTACACCTCAGTGAGGTGAATTAACTGAATTTGGTCCATTTAAACCCAGGAAAGATAGTAAGCTTGTTAACTTAGCTCCTTAACTTCGAATACAGAAATAAAACACGCTCCTTAAAGTTGTCAAATACTTCAATTTTGAATTTTCTTCTAATAGTGTCCCTTCAAATTGCAACATTTTGAGATTACAAAGTTAACTATTTGATGTAATGAAGACAAAGATTATTAATAAAATGCAATGTTAGACGTGGTTTCACTATTGTATAAAAGCAATTAGATAAGTTTTAATGAAATGGAATCCTTGAAAACATTTCTTTTAAGTTTAGGTTTTTCAACACACCTTCAATTTTCTCTGTAAAGTCTTTTATGTATAAAATAAAATATTCTCTTCAAATTACAGTAATCTAAAAATATTTCATTTAACATTCTCAAGGTTTCAGATACAATTTGTTTTATAATGAATAGCGGAGCAAACTTTTTTTGAATTGTGTAAAAAGGTAAATATATAAATCTGCCTGATTTTTTAAAGTTTAACAAGGGTGTCGACATAGTCTGTTTTCAGTGCTAAGATATTGTCTAGCAAAGAAATCTTCCTGCTTACAATAGTATAAGCTGCTACAGAATAACATTTTCTTGAGTAGACAAAGTTCTTGTTTGTAAGGTATTATTCAATTTTTTCACCCAACTTTGATGTAATTGTAACTGAATAATATCATGCAATACAAGCTACATTTTTGGCAGTTTGGTTGTTTGTTTTCCTAAATTTACTCCACTGTATGGGTCCGAAATTCCAAAAACACAGCTTCAAATGGACAAATGCTGAACTCCAAAAATAATAAATCTCCTAACTGCTGTCTTTTGTTTTTGAAAATACAGTGTAGAAACAATCGTTTGATTATAAAGGATTTTCCCCAGAATCAAATGAATGAAAAATCTCAACTACAATAAAAAGATATAATATTGGGGCATGTAGAGAATGAAGAAATCATAGAAAGCTTAGTTAAAGAGTAAAAATTCAAAAGATGTATGATAATTATGACAAATCAGATTTTAGTGATTTTATACACTTTATCCACACCCAAGGTAAACATAGAATAATTTATTTATACTAAACCTGGATTAGGACAGGTATATAAATTATTTCTTTGATTGATTCTTTTTAAATAGCTTCACACTTCTGCTAGCAAACCACTTCATGTTAATAGTGACTTATTGAAATGTAATGCTATAAAATAATTGTTAAGGATTTCTATATTTTAAAGCCTAATTATTAACCTTAAATAATTAAAAAAACATGTTATCATTTTTTAAATTAAAAGTTAAAACAGTAATACAAATCCACATCAATTTTTAATATTTGTGTGTTGACTTTGTTATTATTATACATTTTATATTAATAAACTTATTTCTATGCTTATATATTTTCTTATTACTGTAGTTTCAGTGTAGTAAAAATTGTTTGCGTTATAAATGTTAGCAATTATTAAAATAATTAAACATAAATAGAGGAAACTTTCCTGTGTGGTTGCTAAGAATATTGTGTTGGGAATGGTGTGACAAATCACTGAACTGTCTTCTGATCAGTATGGCATTCAGCCAGCTCTGCTACAATCTAACATGGACTCCTCAGTTTCTGCCAAGTATGTACCAACTGATATCTATTTTAATCTTCCTTCATCTTTCAGGTGTATTACTGACTATTTCTTAATTTTTATTATATTACATTTTGCGGGAGTAACATTTACAGTCTGGGTAAAACAAGAAATAAGTGCTGGGTAACATAGGTAAGGTCAACTCACAGTAACTGAGGCTCCAACTGTGGCAGAGATAGATCTCAAAGCATTTGGTAGCATCTACAGATATCTGTCCCAAATGACAAGATGTGCTATTTTTCTCTTAAAATTTTTCTACCTGTTATATAGCAATTTCCTCTGAAGTGAAACATTCCCTGAAGAAAGCAGCAGAATGCTCATGAGCCTTAGGGGATAAATAAAAGTTTGTTATATCTCTGGGAGAACAGGAAGTTAGAGGATTCTTAAGTGCCCCTCACCACCAGTTTAAAACATAAACAATGACTGCTGACGTGCCTGGAGACTGACCAGATGAACTGCAGAGAAAGATTTTCAGGATTGTCAGCTGCCTACAACTTGAGCTAAGAGCTCCAGGGTTGCAGTTTTTAAGAGGGATCTGTTTTTAAGCCACTCTGTCTTCTTGCAAGAACTCCTCGCCCATATTTCTGTTAAAATCTCCTAAAAGAAACACAGTGGCCCACCAAGTTGGATTTGGTACAATTGTTATTTAATCTGTCATCGGTTCCCTTTTGGGGGTGAATTAATCGTGGTGGGGGGGGGCGTGCACGCATCCGTGTTTCTCTCTCTCTCTCTCTCTCTCTCTCTCTCTCTCTCTCTCTCTCTTTCTCTCTCTCTCTCTCTCTGTTTTCAACTTATCAAAAAAAATTATGCCAAACTATGTTAAGTGTATTCTGAAGCTTACCCTTCCTTAATTCATCCTTAAAAATGCCTATGTCTACTTGGCATCCACTATAATGAAGAAGAAGAGCAAAACAATTACATTTCATTCACTGCACTTCAAGTATCCTGTTTCGAAAACCTTACAAGAATTTATGCCAGTGTCGATAGATTTCTACAGCCCTTCTAAAACCACAAAAAGTTTATGCAGATATAAGTCCATCTAAGAATACCTGAACTATCAATTAGACGGAGATAGAAACAGCGATTTCACAAAGATAATAAATAAGGTGGTTTCTGTCTTTTTCACTCTCCTGACATAGCTTTAGACAAAAGCTTTAGACTTTTAGAAAAGTCTTCTTTTAGTGCTACCCAGGCCTCAGCTGACAAATGGTAAAATGAACTCAATGCCTACTGAGGTATTTAACAAAGTAGTAGGCCTACCAGGTTTCCCCATTTTGTGCCTGAACCTACGAATTCAAAATTGGAAAAAAGAATCCCCTACAGACTATATTCTAGAATCATAGTCTTCCAATAAAGGATGGACTTTGCCTTTGCAGCACCCCATTCCCCTGATTTGCAGGGGTTCTGTCTTAGTGTCTTGCTGAGTTCTGTGTCTTTTTTTTTTCCCTTTTTACATTTTATTTTTTTTATTAAAAATTTCTACCTCCTCCCCTCCTCCAACTTCATTCCCCTCCCCTCCCCCCACCTCTCCTCCTGTCCTTCTCCAGGCCAAAGAGCAGTCAGGGTTCCAGACCCTATGGGAAGTTCAAGGGCCTCCCTGTTCCCCCAAGGTCCAGGAAGGTGAGCATCCAAACAGACATGGCTCTCGAAAAGCCAGTACATGCAGTAGAATCAAAGCCCAGAGTCATTGTCCTTGGCTTCTCAGTCAGTATCCATCGTCAGCCTCATTCAGAGAGTCCGGTTTAATCACTTGCTCCATCATTCCCAGGCCAGCTGGCCTTGGTGATCTCCCATTAGATCTGACCCACTGTCTCAGTGGGTGAACACACCCCTCATAGTCCTGACTTCCTTGCTCATGTTCTCCCTCCTTCTGCTCCTCATTAGGACCTTGGGAGCTCAGTCCAGGGGTTCCCAGGTGTCCAAGGAGATGTCCCCAGCTTGTTCCCTGAGTTCTGTGTCTTGTGGTATGTTTCTTTTTTTTCTTTTTTTTAATGCAGCAATTACTTTATTGATTTATGGAAGTTTTTAAGCTCCGTCAGGAATATGCACATTCAAGGGGGAAAAAGAACCACTTCTGTGCTCCGGTTATGGAGGAAACCGAAACTACGGAGGCTGGCACGGTGCTGCTCAGACGCGACCTTCCTTACAAAGGAAAACATGGAAATAATTTGTTTGGGTTTTCTTTGCATAAAACAGAAATGGGGAAAGTCTATAAAGTCTAAAAGTTATGGTCCCTATAATTTCATGAAGTAACTAAGTAAACAGATGACTGCAATGCAGCTGTTATGTAATAGCAGATTTCATGGGCAACAGAAATTGCTCGAAACAAATTAGTAGTGTTCAAGCCCCCATGATGAAGGGAGGCTCTGAGCTTGAGAATAACATGAGTATGAAGGCATGAGGAGCAGGCTTTCTCTCCCCACTTCAGATGGCCATCACAGTGGTATGTTTCTTTACATTTAGTAAAAGTGGTTTCTTTCAATTGATTATGCTGCTCTGTCTGCGACATTTTCTTGCTGTGTGCTGCTGTACATGAAATTTTTTATGTATTTTAATTCTTACCATATCAGAGAAGATCAATCTAAGACATGCTTCTAGGTCATAAAAATAAACTTGACTGCTATTTTTGATGTAATTCCCTTTTAAATGATTGCATGTATTACGTTAGATTATTCTCTAATGTACAGATCATGTTTTGTAAACAGTTCAAAATAGATTGAAGAGTTAAATCCTTGGTGCTCTAAACAAATGGAAGAATTGCATTTGCACATTGGTAGAGGTTATTATTTCCTCATAGAATATGCACAAATTTTGATAATGAAATTAGACAGTGCTGATCTAGTAAGCTGTAAATTTTGTTCACAGTAAAGAAAATAATCAATTGTATGAAGTAGAAAATACTGAATTGCCAATAATCTTTGAAAGTTCCATATCTGAAAATGTGTTGGTAGAATAAAATGGGGACTCCAACAAGAGCAACCAAAGATACAACTGGGCTCTATACTGTAGTTTATTTTGTTTTTCCAGTTTGTTGTCTAATGACAGATGGTTAGCACTTAAAAATTGCATGTAATATTATAAGAACTGAAAAAGTTATATTATATATTTTATATGTTTATATATATGGTTATGCATATATATTTTTGTATGCAATTGCAGTTAGGGAAAATAGTGGCCATTGAGAAGACAAGCAAACACCATAACAGACTGCTAAGTCTTCTCTTAGTGATCAGGCCTCAATTTCAGCTTCCTGAGATTGAGTAAACATTTTCTGAGGGAGCCACTATTAAAGGACAATCAGTCTACATCACACAGTACAACTTGTACAAGTCTGCTCCAAAATGGAGAAACTGTTGTTGGTCATAGTCAATTAGGAGAGACTAATAAGACTGCCAGTTGTTTAAGACAATCATATCTAAAATGACATAATTGCTCTAGGAACTCCCCTTAGCTATGCTTAAGAGAAGCCTGTGAGCTTCTTTGGGAATCATCATCATTTTGCCTTTATATGGAAAGTATGGTCCCACCATACTGGAATAATAAACGCTCGTAATGATTACATACTTGAATGGTGATCTTTTGTCAGACTTTTCCAGAACCCTAACAGCCAGGAATTCCAATAACAGCCTGCTGGGACATATGGGATGGTAGAGAGAGAACAAGGAAGGGTAATATTGCAATTATATAATAATCTCAAAAACTAATAAAAATGACAAACAAATGGACAACAGATTTATGAATTACAGATCGCTTTATATATCCTTCCCCATCAGAGTTTTGTCCCAATAAGAATTATATATAAAAACAACTAAATAACAAATTCTAATGAGACTTGAAAAATAAGACTTGTGCACAGGCCTGTGGAGTCTTATATTTCTACAAACACTGTTCAAACTGTATGAACAAGAATATGGAGGTTTGTTGATAATTGAAATTAGAGTTACCATGTGTTACAGCAATTTCTAAGGAGTCTATAAACAAAATAAATAAAATAAGCATGGCAGAGGGATAATTTTACTCTCATATTCATATTATCCAAAATGTGTAAACATTCAGTTGGTCTAACAACCAAACAAATAGAGACAATGAGTTCAGGTACAAAGTCCAAAGCTAAACCCTGATAGATAAATGCAACATTTAAGAACATTATGAAAGTCTTTTGATATTTTATGATTGCAGTAATATTAGGGATTGGTCCAAGGGTACCATCTTTGTTACAGATCTTAAGAAAGTCATGATATTAGGAGAGTTACTCTTTTCAAAAATGCTGCTAAGCAGCTTCCTTGCTGTAAAACATTGTAGCATACATATATCACATAAGTGTGTTGTTATTTAATTAATCCGATAATTTTTTACTGCTGCTTACTGAATGTAAATATTTGATACAAACACTATTTCTCACCTGCTAAATATGTGCTCCTTTTCATATACTAACTTAACTTTGCTATTAATGTATTTAGGATTTTGTATAATCAATCATGAAATAAATTTGTCATTTTCTCATATAAATCTCTTGCTTCTATTGATTTTTAGAAAAAATACGTTTTCCTTTAATATTTTTGTAAAATCTCATTATTGTTTCAAAATATCTTATAAAAGATAACTATTATTTGTTTGCAAATATTTTGTTGAATTTACATTATCAAGTCAGGTAGACTCTCTCTCTGTAAAAGTTTATTAGTGGAATAATAATGTGTATATAAACAAACCTTATTTTCCAAATATTTCTGGATTTCCATTTCTCCTTTTAGATCTGACTATATTTTCTTATTCTGTGCTTGATCTAATATTATCAAATTTTTTATTTTCCATGTATTTTAATACAGTAAGATTAAGTAAATATTTTTTCCACTAAAATATATGTACAGTTTCTTTAACATCCATTTTTTTATTTCTGTATATTTGTTTCTACTTATATCCCTTTCAACTGCAATTGTTGACAAACTTGAAAATATGACTCACATACTTTCTTTTATAATGTAAATCCATTTTTGAATGCAAAATATTCTGATCATGGTTTTCCTTCCCCCATCTCCTCCCAGATCCTCTCCATCTATCCAACTCCAAGCTTTCCTTCTCTCTCTTTTTAAAAGAAGAAAGAGGGTACTATCCTGTGCTTTCTTAGAACTCACATACACTTTTTTTAATTAATTAATTTATTTATTAAAAATTTCCACATTCTTCCCACCTCCCTTTTCCATTCCTCTCCCCACCTTCCCCTCCCTCTCTAGTCTTAAGAGCTGTCAGGGTTCCCAGTCCCATGGGAAGTCCAAGGTCCTCCCCGCTCCATCCAGATCAATAAAGGTGAGCATACAAACAAACCAGGCTCCCACAAACTCAGTCCATCCAGTAGAATCCAAACCCAGTGACATTGTCCTTGGCTTCTCAGGCAGCCGTCATTGCCAGCCACATTCAGAGTGTCCAGTTTGATCACATGCTCCATCACTTCCAGTCCAGCTGGTCTTGGTGAGTTCCCATTAGATCAGTCCCACCGTCTCAGTGGGTGGACTCACCCCTCATGGTCCTGAATTTCTTGCTCATGTTCTCTCTCCTTCTGCTCATTTGGACCTTGGGAGCTAAGTCCACTGCTCCAATGTGGGTCTCTGTTCCTATCTCCATCGACGGCCAGAAGAAGGTTCTATGGTGATATGCAAGATATTCATCAGTGTTGCTATGGGACAAGGCCAGTTCAGGCACCCTCTCCTCTGCTGCCCAAGGAACAATCTGGGGACCTGGGAACCCCTGTAGAATCAAGTCTCCTGAAAACTCTAAAATGGCCCCCTTAGTTGAGATATTTACTTCCCTGCTCGCATATCCACCCTTCCCCCATCACACCCATTCCATTCCCCCAAGCTTTCCCGAATCCTCCCCTTCTCCCCTCTCGCTACACATCTCCCCTCATCTCCACCCCTCCACACACCCCCGTGCATCCAAGTTTTGCCTGGCAATCTTGTCTACTTCCAGTATGCAGGAGGATAACTATATGATTTTCTTCAGGTTCACCTTCTTATTTAGCTTCTCTAGGATCACTAATTATAGGCTCAATGTCCTTTAACTATGGCTAGAATCCACTTATGAGTGAGTACATATCATATTCCTATTTTTGGGTCTGGGTTACCTCACTCAGTAAAGCGTTTTCTATTTCCATCCATTTGCACGCAAAATTCAAGATGTCATTTTTTTTTTTTTTACCGCTGAGTAAAACTCCAATGTGTATATGATCCACACCTTCTTTAACCATTCTTCTATTGAGGGGCACCTAGGTTATTTCCATGTTTTGGCTATTACAAATACAGATGCTATGAACATAGTTGAACAAACGCTTTTGTAGTATGATAGGGCATCTCTTGGGTATATTCCCAAGAGTGGAATTGCTGGGTCCTGAGGGAGGTTGACTCCCAGTTTCCTGAGGAACCGCCACACTGATTTCCAAAGTGACTGTACAAGTTTGAATTCCCACCAACAATGGATGAGTGTCCCCCTCACTCCACATCCTCTCCAGCATAGGCTATTATTGGTATTTTTGAGTTTAGCTATTCTGACAGGTGTAAGATGGTATCTCAAAGTTGTTTTGATTTGCATTTCCCTGATCACTAAGGAGGTTGAGCATGATATTAAGTGTCCTTTGACCATTTGAAGAATTGAGAATTCTTTTGTTGAGAATTCTCTGTTCAGTTCAGTACCCCATTTTTTAATTGGGTTAATTTAGAGTTTTAGTGTTTAGTTTCTTGAGTTCTTTGTATATTTTGGAGATCAGACCTTTGTCTGATGAAGGGTTGGTGAAGATCTTCTCCCAGTCAGAAGGTAGCCTTTTTGTCTTAATGACAGTATCCTTTGCTTTACAGAAGCTTCTCAGTTTCACGAGATCCCATTTATTCATTGTTGCTCTTATTGTCTGTGCTACTAGGGTTCTACCTAGGAAGTGGTCTCCTGTGTTCATGTCTGGTAGACTACTTCCCACTTTCTCTTCTATCAGGTTCAGTGTGGTCAGATTAATATTGAGGTCTTTAATCCTTTTGGACTTGAGTTTTGTGCATGGTAATAGATATAAAGTTGATATTTTAATTTTATGCAAAAGTCATTTGGCTGGCCATGCCTCTCTGAAGAAGATTCACACTTAATCATTAAAAATAGGTAGATTCCAACACCCAAATTTAACAAAGGCAAAAACTATGATAGAAATCAATATGAAGAAAACAAATATTTTACACATTTAAGCTGTGATAAATTGATAATATACACTTTGATGCAATGTCATTTTTATGCGTTTTTATTCTATGAGAATAAATGAAACTATCAGATTGTAATTTAAATAGTCAGTATGTGTACTAGTTAGATTTAGCTTGGAATTTAGGTGGGAAACACAAATCTTGCTGTTCTCAACTAGAGACTTACAGATTTTAAATAGCTTTGCAATATGACAATTATTAAAAATCTTATAGGAAATTGCAGTATTTAATTTTCAACAGGTATGTGCTGATTTTACAATAAGTTACATATTTACTACTATTTGTACCTTATTTTAATTGCTTTTAAAATGTATTCTCTCTTAGAAACATCTTCCTACTGATGATGGAAATAAGTATAAAGACTCACAGCCAGAAATTACACAAAGTGAGAGAGATCTTGGATCACACAACTATAGATGGGATGTCTCCCTCTAATTTCTCCCCGCAGAGCTCAGGGAATCTTGTGGAACAAAGACAGAAAGATTGTAGGATATAATGACAGACACAAAGAAAACAATTTCCTCTGAATCACACTGATCAAAGTTCGCAGGAACTCAAAGAGACCAAGACAGCAATCCAGGGGCTCCCTGGTCTGTTCCCAGTCCTCTGTATATATAACTTTCTGATTAGTGTATCTATGGTATTCCTGAGTCTACTAACAGATGGATTTCAGATTCTTGTGCATTCTCTTGGGTCCTTTCATTCTATTGGTTAATCCCGTTCAAATTAGATGAGATAGTTTTTGTTTTACCTTATTTTATTTAATTTTGTTCTTTTTTTTTTTTAAGGAGAAAATGAGTGAATGACTTTGTCCTTCATACTTGGTGACACAGTTTATATTAACAGATTTTATATGATTATTGTTTTGATTGCTTGTCTTTGTTTGTATAATGCTCAATAATGAATCATTAGTAGGTAATTGGGAATAACATTTTTCTCTTGGCACCTGGTAGAATAGAATTGGAATTTTCCTGAAGAGTTGGCCTTGAAATAGCATACCAACACCTACACAGAGGATAGTAATTGACATGTGTGTATTTTAAAGCTTATGTTGATGAGTTCATGCTGATAACTGTAAATGGTGAATAAGTGAGAGAGTGGGAACAATGGTTTTTACATTCAGTTTTGTAAGTTCACTTGACTAAATATGTGAACGTACTTAAAAGACATCAAAGAGTCTTTCCTAATTGAAAAATAAGAGTGGACAAGCAACAACTTGAATTCATTTTAAGTAAATTTTCCATTATTACTAGCATAAGAGTATCATATATAAAATAAAAACGTTTGACAGTGTGTGTAAGACATTTTGTATTTAAAAGAAACTTTCCAAATCTCAATGATATTTATTTTAATATTACTCATATCTCATAGTTAAGTCAAGATATAGAGAAAAAAATTTGTACTATTATACCTGGGCTGGTGAAAGCATGAAAGTCTCAGTTTTTGAGCATAACACTATAAAGCATTAATTTAAAATTTATTGGATTCATACATGTAAATTCATTGTTATTCCAATTATAGAGAAAAATTGACCATGTGTATATCCAAGTGACACATCAACACCTACACTTTAAGCTCAGGAAAGATGAAGCATATGGAAGAAGAAGTCAAAGATTACACAAATCGGAACGCCAGGTTGTCTGTCACTAGATACTGTTAACTATATATGAGAGTAGAGCTCAACCACAAAAATTAATCACCATGGTTGCTGAACAAGACCCCCACAATATTAGTTGACATGCCAATGTGGATGGGGAAAGTTTACAGGACTAGAGCACTAGATGAAGTGGTATAAGCCATTAATAGCTGAGAAATAAGAAAAGAAATCAGTCTTCCAGTGTTGAGCGCCATGATTGACCATCACATTTTAAGAGATCAAACATAAAGATAACAGGAGCAACAATAAATGGAGTCAACACACTGCATTTATTTGTGCATGATTGTATTGTGTGTGTGTGTGTGTGTGTGTGTGTGTGTGTTTCATGATAAATACCTAAGAGGTAATTAATTTGAGGAGTACAAGGAGGAGTTGCAGGTGCAAAAGAAAATATTCTATGATTCAAATGTTGTACTAATGTGTCTTAGTCAATGTTCTATTACTATAAAGAGGTACTATGACCAAGGCAGCTCTTCTAAGAGGAAAACATTTAACTTGTCTTTGCTTATGATTTCAGATTTAATCTACTATGATTAAGGCAGATAGCATAACACAAACTGGTAGACATGGTATGGGAGAAGTATGTTAGAGCTCTTCAACCACATCAAAAGACAAAAGAAAGACACAGCCACCAGGCCTGTTCTATGCTTTTGAAACCCTAAAACACACCTGCAGTGACATACTTCCTCCAACAAAGTCACACCTACTCCCATATGGCCATGCTTCCTGATCTCTATCAAGTAGTACCATTCACTCCCTGAGGACCAAATAGTAAAATAATATACAAGAGCCTATGGAGACCACTGTTATTCAAACAACCACATCGTGTAAAAATCTGTTGAAATTTTAATTAAAAATAGCCATACATTGAATAATACATTAATAGTGCTAAGTGTTCTTGCTGGAAAAAATAAAGGGTACAAATTTGGGTCAGGAACAGAAGTGGAAAAGGATCTGGAAAGAGGATATATAGGGAAAACACAAGAGATGAGATTTTCAGAGAACTAATAAAAAACCAAAGAAAAGAATGGACATAGTCAACTAAATATTCAACCTGATATAATAATATTTTTAGATGTCACATACAATAGTTAATTGACTATGTTCATTCCTTTCTTTGGTTGCTTTATGTATACGCACTACATGTTGCAGGAAAATATTGATTATGATGCACTTAGTTAGGACATGTCATAGTTATCTTTATCAATAAAAGTTTTATTTTATAATATATCTGACTCACAAGTTATGGTTATTAAGAATTAAGTATTAAAAGAATATTTCCTTAACTTACATGGCCATGGAGATTTATTAACTTTGTCTTCTGTATTGTTTCTTATTTTGGTTCAGTGTTATTTACCAAATCTCAGTACAGTTCATCCTTTTAAAAGTATTTACAGTTACATATTGCATTTGGCAAATTGCCCACTGAATACACAATCTCTATCTCCATGTTCTCATTATGTTTAGATAACTTCACTTTTTAGTTTGTTATATACAAACATGAATTTGTATAAGTATATAGAATATAGGAAACTCATATGAGGGAAAATATTTCATTTGAAATGATGATATCAAGTAGCCTACATATTAATGAAAATGACAAAAATTAATTATTCTATATAATTGAAAATTCTCATTGTATATAAGGGTCATATTTCCCTTGTCTATTTCTCTATGATTGGGCTCATAGTCTGGCTCCCTGACATGTCTTTTGAATACTAAAGCAACAAACTCTAGTGTGTAAGTTTATCTCTGATATATTTAATTAGAATCATTTCTGAAATCACCGAAAGTGGTATGGTGCATCCATATTCTAGATGCATTTTTAGTCTGCTGGGAAATCTCCAAATTTGCTTCCTTAATGGCCTGACTAGTTTACATTCCCCCAGCATTATATAAGGGTTTCTTTTTGTTCACAAAATTACTAGTATTTCTGTTTGTTTAAAATTTTAATGTCTGACATTCTGACTGCAGTAAGAAACAAGTTCAAGGTAGTTTTCATACAGAAGCCTTTACAACAACTTATGAGATTATATTATTTTTCATGTATTTATTGGTCACATGTAATACATATTTATAAATGTGTTTCTCTTGTTAGTCTTTTCAGTGTTGAATGATTTGTTTACATGTTGCACAATCTTTTCAGTCTCTTGAAATTCTAGAGACAAATTTTCTGTAATATATACAAAGGAAAATTTTTGTCCTGTTTTGCCAGTTACCTTCTCATTAGTATACTGATTATGTGGGATATAAAGAAGATTGTTAATATGAGTTCTGTTGATTAATTTTGGCATTATTTTCAGAGTTACCAAAGACTTCTGAAAAATAATTTTCTATTGTTATTTCTTGATATATTTTCTGTTACCATCTAACAGTTAGGAAATGTAATGTTTTATATTAAAGTCTTTGGTTAATTTAAAGGATTTTTGCAGAATAATAGATGAAATAATCTCTCTTTATTCTTTTTTTTTCCAGGATGACCTCGAATTTATTATACAGCTGAACATAATCTTGAACTTCTTTATTTTTTAAGTAAATTTTATTAAATTATAAAAGTTTCCATTTCCGCCCCCCCCCAACACCCTCCCACTCCCCCCACTCCCTCTCCTCCTCCCCCTTCGTCCCTTAGGGTAGTCAGGGTTTCCTGCCCTGTGGGAAGTTCCAGTTCATTCCCCCTCCCTCCAGGTCCAGGAAGGTGAGCATCAAAACAGACTGGATCCCCAAAATCCAGTATATGCAGAGGAAACAGGTCCCAGTATCATAGTCAATGGCTTTTCAGAAAGACTTCGGGCCAGCCACAGTCAGAGAATCTGGCCAAATTCCGAGAATCTGGTTAGATCACCTCCTCGTTCAGTCCCAGTCCAACTGGCCTTGGTAAACTCTCATTAGATCCGTTCCCTTGTATCAGTGGGTGATAGCATCCCTCGCAGTACTGATTTCGTTTTTCATGTTCTTCCTCCTTCTGCTCCTCATTTGGACCTCGGGGGGCTCAGTCCGGTGCACCAATGTGGGTCTCCGACTGTATCGCCGTCCTTCGCCAGATGAAGGATCTATGGTGATAAGCAAAATATACATCAGTATGGTTATGGGCCACGGCCGATTCAGGCACCCTCTCCTCTGTCCAGAGAACAATCTGGGGGATCTCTCCCTGGACCTGGGATCCCATATATAATCAAGTCTCCTGTAAACCCTAAAATGACTCCCTTAGTTGAAATATATTCTTCCCTGATCCCATATTCATCCTTCCTCCCTCCCCCCCCATCCCAGGCCACCGAGCTTTCCCCGTTCCTCCCCTACTCCCTTCTCTCTAACACTCTCCCCTTCCATCAACCCTCCCACCCCCCCATGCACCCGAGGTTACCTGGGACTCTTGTCTATTTCCTACCTCCTGGTGGATAGCTAAATAATCTTCATCAGGTTCATCTTCTTATTTAGCTTCTGTAAAGCAAAGGACACTGTCAGTAGGACAAAAAGGCTGCCTTCTGACTGGGAGAAGATCTTCACCAACCCCTCATCAGACAAAGGTCTGATCTCCAAAATATACAAAGAACTCAAGAAACTAGGCACTAAAACTCTAATTAACCCAATTAAAAAATGGGGTACTGAACTTAACAGAGAATTCACAACAGATGAACTTCGAATGGCCAGAAGACACTTAAGGTCATGCTCAACCTCCTTAGCGATCAGGTCAGGGAAATGCAAATCAAAACCACTTTGAGATACCATCTTACACCTGTCAGAATAGCTAAAGTCAAAAACACCAACGATAGCCTATGCTGGAGAGGATGTGGGGTGAGGGGAACACTCATCCATTGTTGGTGGAAATGCAAACTCGTGCAGCCACTGTGGAAATCAGTGTGGCGGTTTCTCAGGAAACTGGGAGTCAACCTCCCTCAGGACCCAGCAATTCCACTCTTGGGAATATACCCTAAAGATTCCCTAACATACTACAAAAGCATTTGTTCTACTATGTTCATAGCAGCACTATTTGTAATAGCCAGAACCTGGAAACAGCCTAGGTGCCCCTCAATAGAAGAATGGTTAAAAAAGGTGTGAAACATATACACATTAGAGTTTTACTCAGCGGTAAAAAACAATGACATCTTGAATTTTGCATGCAAATGGATGGAAATAGAAAACGCTTTACTGAGTGAGGTAAGCCAGACCCAAAAAGAGGAACAAGGTATGTATTCACTCATAAGTGGATTCTAACCATAATTAAAGGTCTTTGAGCCTATTATTCGTGATCTCTTTATTCTTTTCTGTTGAAATATTTAGGTTTGCCGGTATCATCTGTACACTGTCTTAACTAGGAAAGTTTGCTTTTCTTCTCCACTGCATGAATAGCAGCTTTCAGAACTGAAAACCTGTTTCCAGGTTCGCAAATGGTGCTTATAAAGTTTGTTATCTGCATGCAGAAGATGGAAGGTCATGTGCCTTAGGAAAGAACCTACTATATAAGTTTCCTAAATAGATACATCATTAGACCGACTCCTGATGATTTGTAGTATATCAAAATGCATTGCATCTCTCAACCCACAACAGGAAAGCATTTTCTTTAATAGATGATGATTAATGCAGAGAACATTAACTAATTCATGTGGGGAGAATAAGAAATTTCAGATTGTTTAGCACTATATGGGACACATATCACTCACACACACACACACACACACACACACACACACACACAAACACACATGCACAACATGCACATAATGATGATCACACATTCCTAAGGCTCAATGACTATTGCAATTCTGCAATTCTTAAGCCATATTAAGGAAACAGTGAATTCAATCAGTAAATTACTTTATGTACATAGCTGGTTTTTACTGAAGGTTTTCACTGTGTTAGAGAACAATAAGTGTGTGTGTGCGTGCGTGCATGTGTGTGTGTCTGTGTGTCTGTATAACAGAAATAGCATTTATTATATAAATGAAAACTGTATTACCACAAAAAAGGTGTATACAATTTTCCATATTTTGTAAGAAGAATGCTGATGCTTAGAAAGGTACAGTAGACTTTTAGTTACTAAATCATCTATATAATGTGCATTGGAACATTCAAGCTTCTGTGGATACCTCTGCTCCTTAAGGTAGTAAATTACAAATAAACTCTCTGATTATTTTTTGCTAAGAACTAATCAGGGCATTTAATGAATATTAAATTGTATTAAAGTATTTACATTCTGCCACTAATCAGAAGAGAGTGGATGTTTGTGCCTTCCATAGATTTTCAGTATGTATATATTCAGAATACCTCTAGTTTTAGGTTATGAATATATTCTAAAGTCTTATAGCACCTTCTTCTGCCCTCTGACACACTGGCCTTGGCAGATCAGGCACACTAAAACATGTACTTTGCCATGTTTTATTTTTGTCACCAAGCTGTCACTCAGTCCAGTTGCATACTCCTGTCACCAAGTGGTGTCCTGTAACGCTCAGGAGAATGACACATGGATATATTTACATATCACCAGACCACACTACTGTTATCACCAAAGTGACAAGTGACAGAGATGATAGGCACTTGTAAGGATTAACTAGGCTACTTATCCATTTCAGACAGGCCTGTCTCGCCTGGTAAAGCAATTTGTTTGTTATTCATGTCTCATGCCCATATGAGTTTTGGTAAAAAGTAAGCTATTAAACTCATTTGAGTATATTAGCATGTAAAAATTCAACTTATTATTCTATATAGTTAAGGCAAATATCCCATAGACATTATGTCATAGATTAAGTTCATGAAATATTTGAGTTAAATCACCAATACCAATATTTTTATTCTCAAATATTTATCTCTATTTATATTTCTAATTTCTACAGTTGTATTTGCTATGTCTTTTAAATGTCTATAAGAGAAGAATTGATTTATTTACCTTAATTGTCCTTTTAAAATTTACATATGTACATGTTTATGCATATTTTAGTTATAACAAAGCATTAGTAGTTATGTTTATTCTTTTTCCTTCTGATCATTCCGCTATTTCTACTTTGAGACTATTTAGGACATAAAAATTTGTAGAACCTTTAAATAATGATTAATATTAAATTTTTAGGTGCCAATCGTTTTTCACTTGAAGATTTCTACTGTGTGTGTGCATGTGCATGTGTGTGTGTATGTTGTGTGGTTATTCGACAAAGGTAAATGTACAGTGTTGTTTATCAGTTTCTTCTCAATTTACGAGTTTTGTTTTTGTCCTTTTGCTTTTTGTTTGTTTCTGAGATAGATTCTATAATTAAATGATCTGACTTGTGATTAGGTGAGGCAGATGAGCCAGCATGCCCTGCGGAGCTGCTAGTCCTAGTTTCCCAAGCCCTGGGATTACAAGTGCATGCCAGCAAACTCACCTATAGTATCTGTGCCCAGAAATTTGAACTAAGATGCTCAAGTGTCCACAGCAAGGACATTCTCTATTGATCTAAACCCTAAATTTAGACTGTTATCTCATTATGATGATGAGATATCATTAAGTCAAATGAAATAATCTGGATTTTTACTATTTTATTTTAACAGTTTTTTTTCTTCTTTCATTGAAAATAGATCTTTCTTTCTCACATAATATATCCCTTTCCCTCTATTCCTCCAAGTTTCTTACAGTATCTCCTATTTGGATCCACTTGCTCTCTGTTTCTCATAAGAAAACTGACAGACTTCTAATGGATAATAATAATAATAACATATAGCAAAACAAGATATAATAAGCTAATATAAGCATAGTTGGAAAAGACAAACACAAGGAAAAGAAGGCAAAATCATCAGAGATCTACTCATTCACACACTCAGGAGTCCCATGAAAATATCAATCTGAAAGCTATAATAAATACCAATCCTCTGTGAGATTCTCTGAGCTCTGAGAGGAGAGATTTGATGAAGACATGTCATTTAGGGCTGTGTGTTTCAAAGTTTCCCCTTCTTTGGAAAATGTCCACCTGTGTGTCTTTGTATTTGTTCTCACTTGCTGGAGGACGAAAATTCTATGATGATGGCTGAGAAATGACTAGTGGTCATTTTTTTCATTTTATTGCTTTTTTGATTTTTGCATGTTGTTTTGGTTTGTTTTTGTTTTTAGTTTAGTTTAGTTTAGTTTTTTAGTTTGTTTGTTTGTTTGTTTGTTTAGAGCAGTATTACTTGGTTTTATACTAGGTTCCTTTGCTATCTTGTCTGATTGTTGGTCACTCAGTCATGCCTTGTATAGGTTCTGTCTCATGGAGTGGCCCTTAAGTCAAGTCAGCTATTGATTGGTTGCAAGTTTTGTGCCACTGTTGCTCCAGCATATCCTGCAGGCTATACAGCATTATAGGTCACAGACTTTATGGATAGGTTTATCAAGAGTACCACCCTGTATCAGAGATGCTCCTGTATACACTCCATTTCATTTCTACTAAGAAAAAATCATTTATATAAAATTTTTATTTATTTGAAGAATAGTTACAAATTTTATCCTATTTTACCGATGTTCATATCATGAAATATATATTAATATTATAATATCAAATTTTTAGCATAGATTATTTAACTCCAGGTTTCTCATTAAAATTTTTTGTTTTTTAAAAGAAAAAGTGTCAAATTCATTACATCTGAATTCTACATTCTTGCTCACTTTCATTGTCCATAACCTTCTTCTAACATCTCTTTTTCTGTTTCCTCTTTTTTATCTTTCCCCCACTTTCTTTTCCTCTTCAATCTTCACACTTAATTCACCTATGGTTTCTAACATGTTCTATTTATGAAGTTTGTTTGTTTTTTTTACTGTCTAGTTATGTGATTCTACCTTGAAATTTATTTTCTAAAAAACATCTGGTTATCACTTTTAACTAAATTTTTATTTCCCATACTAAATTTTAGATCTAAATTATTTTTTATGTTTATGCTCTTTTATGCATAAATGCTCCTTTCATTTGATTCTAATGTAATGTAATTTATAAATATAATATATAAATAAAATTATATTTATACTATATCTATACAAGGTCTGAATGAAAATGTGTTCCATATTTCATAAAACAATTTACTGATGCTAAAATAGACAGAAGTAATGTATAGACAATAGGTATTGATTTACTATGAATAAGTCAAGTGTTCTTTAAATTTTCTTTAAAATTTCATGTTCTCCAGACAAATTTGAGAACACATTCACACAGAAAGCAACCTTTGGAAATAACTTACATGCTAGGAAAACTCTCCAAATTTCATTCTTTTTATTGTTTACATTTCTACTTTATTTTCTTTTTAAAACTGTTCTACAGATTGCAATTTTGTTTTCAGTCTCCTTTCTTTTCACTATCTTTAACTTTGCTCATAGCTTTTGAGTCAAATGTTTTTCTCACATCTGAAATTTCAAATCTGTTTCTACATCTCCTCTTCTCTTGCTCTCTGTTTCTCTGTCTCCATCTCTCCTACCCCCCACACTCACACACACCACACTCTCACTCTAACATTCCTTTTGAATATATTCTATTATTTGTGTGATTCATTGAATTCTAAATTTAGTGTCATATTAATATATTCTAGATCAATCTGTCTTTTCTGGATATTCAAGACACTATAGGGATAAAAATTTAGAATAAAATATTTTTGCCACCTACTTGATAGCTCGTGTTTTAACTTTCATGGCTTCCCAGACAATAACAATTTCCTACAAAATTGAAAGTGAAGAATTTCTCTGTTATCCTTTTATAAATTCGGATTACTTCTACATCTCTTTCTAAGTTTTTACTTTATAAAATTTAGCAATGAATGTATTTCAGTTAATATAGTCAATTAGAATGCATATATGTTTTCAGTTTTCCAAAGACAGATTATAACATTTTCTTTTGGAACTAAGACATGTCTTTTAAACAAGGTTTTGATGCCATTATAAAATTCATTAATAAACTATCACTCTGCATTCATTGTTGCATGTATAAATGATGTGTACAAACCAGGATAATGATTGTATATATACAGACTTACATACACAGGCAAGTGATTCTAAAGTTTAGGATACTAATGTCTCAGAAGTTGGAGAAGCGTGATTAATGGCTTTTTAGATATTACTTTTCTGCATATTAATTTTGGAAAGTTTTTAGAGAATGAAATCCATTTCTATCATTTAAAATTATACTGTAAGTTCTACTTCCCATACTCTATTTTTCTATCACAGTGGTCAATATTTTCATAATCTTCATGTTTGCAAAATCCATTATGAAGAATATTTTTGTGAAGTGGTATCAAAGTGATAAAAGTGGTTTCTAAGAAAGCAAAGCCTGCAGTTAATTTTAGACTGTCATTGGTAATTACGTTTTTTTCATCTTGACCGCATTTTATTTTACTTCACACATTTTCATTTAAATATTCACTGTTGTAAGGCATATGGACATCCATAGTAATAACATATGTTACAGAATGGCACACCAATGTGTGTTTAGAACTCAAACAATCAAAAGATATCATAATCATTGTGAATTGGAACAACTTGAAAAATTTTAAATATATTAATGTATATAGTAGAGACCCAAAGATAGGGACTTATGTATTTCAGTTAACCTATGATCTTTTGTTCTTTATGTAAATTTATACTTTGAGGAGAAACGTTTTTAAAATATTGCAAAATTGTTCAATTGAAAGTCATGTTGTATGCATAAAATTTGAGGTATGTAAATATTTTATTTATCATTAATAGCAATATTTTTATAAGAAATAGAATCATTATGTAATGTTGTCAACTAGAAACTACATATAGATAAATACATATGAATTACTCCAGTGAACACCACTCATAATTTTCTCACTTTCATATGAAAATATTCCATATGAAGACATCCTAAATGAAAAGAATGTATAATGCTGATAAAGTTTTAAAATATTTTTCTATTAATGCCACCTTAACAGCTTAATTCTGTGAGAGACATTCCACAAAATAAAACAGTTTGCAATTTGAAATGAGAATTTTCAATCACTACACTCAAGATGTAAAATGATTGAAATTTGGTGTCATGGTTCCTTAGTGTAATATTTCTCTATAATAAAAGCTATATGGAAATCAATCTTATCCCATTGCTGAAAATACCATTTCTGGAAATACCAGGGAATTGCTTGTCAGCTACTGAAGAGCATCTTGTGTAATTTCATAAATGATTCAATTCAGGAATGGGTAAAAGACATTTCTTTTATTCAGGGCTGAAAATTTGTCCTAAATGGTTTTCTGTAAAACAATTTTTACTCAATCTTTACATATTTCTTAAAAAATAAAATGAACTGCCAGAAAGATTATTCCCCCATAGTAATAAAAGGACAGGCAGTGACTTTCCCATCTAAAGGTTCTGTTTATTTATTTGTATTTTACTTAATAGAAAATGTGAAAATAAAAAAGACTGAAATGTAATAAACATACATCATATGTTTATTTCATAAATTACAATGATACCAGTAAAAAGCAATGAAAAATATAAATGGGAGAAACACTGGAATAATTTATAATGATAGCTACATTAGTGAATACAAATTTAAGTCAATGAACATTTTCACATATGATGGAAAAGTAAAAATTATTTCCAAACCCTTGTCATACCCTAGGTTCCACATCATGATTCATATCTTGACATTCTTTACAAAGCTTCCTTGAGAATTATTTTTAACATTTTATATACAAATACTGTATTCACATCATTTCTACCATTCTTTCTTCCTTCTCCAATACTCTTCATGTCCCTTTGACTCCTTGCTAAATTTATCTCCATTTATTCAATTACAATGGTTACATATATGTATGTAAACACAAGAATACCCACACTCACTCACCTATGCTGTATATATAATCATACTATTTAATATCTATCTATGTGTATATATGCTTATGCATGAGCATCTGATCACTTGAGATTAAATAACATATCAGTGATTATTTCCCTGAAGAAAATCACTTTCCCTTTCTTGCAATTCTCAACAGTCTTTAGTTTATTACTGTAGCTATTTAGGAAAAGGACCCTGTGAAACTTTTCTCAGCCACACTGACATGTTTACTACTCTTGTCTTTAGGCAGATTTTGTTTTGACAACCATACTGTTGAGGTTTTATGGATACAGATTCCCTGTATCCATCTAAAAGATGCACTGTAGAAGCAGATATTTACTCTTCTGGATCTATCTTTCTGAACTGTCTTCAATTTCCCCCAAATTTTAGCTATAGGGATTGCATCATTAAATGTATGGAGTTGGAATGAATAACCTATAATCATTTGTCTTCTGTATTTTGAGCTGTTATGTCATGACATTATTCTCCTTCTTTGAAAGAGAAAGCTTATTTTTGAACATATTTATTTGTGGGTATAAAATTAAATATTAGAATACAGTTAGAATTTTCTTTACTTTTTTTCTTTTATTCTTCTCTCATGTATTACATACTGACCACATTTTCCTCTTCCTCCACTTCTTCCATTTCTCCCTCATCTCCATCTTTGCCTCTTCCTCCACTTCTCCCATTTCTCCCTCATCTCCATCTCCCAGATATATTTCTCCTCTATTTTCCTTCAACAACAGAACTTTTGTTCCAGGAATACCCAATAGGAAGGAAAGATACCAAAGGTAGGCAAAATAGTCAGTAAAAGGCCCCATTCCCACTTTTTGGCTCCACAAGAATACCAAGCTATACAATCATAAGGTATAGTCAGAGGACCTAGCTCAGAGCAATTGAGTCATTCTTTGTCATTTTTGTCTCTGTGAGCCACTAGAAACACAGGTTACTAAAATTCTTTGAGCAATGTTCTAGTGGTGTTCTTGACTGACAATTGGTTTAATCACCAATCTATGAGTATAGAAGAATGTCACTAGTAATCATTTCATTGACTTTGTTGTTGTTATTGGTCCTCTTTTGTTCTATCCTTGGATTCTGATCTGTCCTACCTGTTTCCTGGCCATCCAGGCAATATCACGTATGGACTCCCTCTCATGGCATGGGCCTCAAGCTGCATGAAACATGAACTGACCATTTCCACAAGTTCTGCACAAACTTTAGCCCAGAACATCTTGCAGGCAGGACATATTGTAAGCCAAATATTTTTTAGCTGGGTAGATTTCTCTGTCCCATTGCTAAGAGCCTTGCTAGTTAGAAAATATAGTTAAGGCTCCATATCCATCATTACTAGGATACTCAGTTAGGATTATTCTTGTAGGATACCTATTTTTTACTAAAGAAGAAAAAACACACAAAAGAATGAAATAAAGCATCTTCAACAAACGGTCCTTGTTTCACTGGATGTATGTCAGCATATAGAAGAATACAAACTTATACATCTATATCAATCTGTACTAAACTCAAGTCTACGTGGAACAAAAGCATCAGAATAAAGCCAGGTATACTGAAACTATTAGAAGCTTAACTGGGAAATAGACATGAATGAATTGTAACAGGAGACAACTTCCTGAACAGAACACCAATAGCACAGGTGTTAAGAAAAACAATCAATAAATTAGACCACAATGAAACTTAAAAGCATCAGTACAGCATAGGACACAGTCAACAAGGCAAAACAGTACCCTATAGGAAAATAATTTTCACCAACTCCACACAGTCAGAGAAATATACAGAGATCTATAATCCAAAATAAGTAAAGAACTCAATAAGTTATATGTCAACAAATCAAATAATCCAACTAAAAATTGGGTACAGATTTCAAAAAAAGAATTCTCAACAGAGAAATCTCAAATGGGTGAGGAGCATATAAAGATGGGTTCAACATCCTCAGACATCAGGGAAATGCAAACCAAAACTACTTTGAGATTCCATTATATAGCTGTCAGAATGAGTAAGATCCATAACAAAAATAACAGATCATGCTGGCAAGGATACTGAGCAAGAGAAACAATTTTCAATTGCTGATGTAAGTGCAAAACCACACAGCAGCTGTGGGACAATGGTCTGTTCACTTTCACTTGTATTTTAATAAAATGCTGATTAGCCAGTAGTCAGGTAGGACGTTTAAACAAGGCAATCAGGCAGAAAGTAGAGGTGGGACATTGAGAACAGGAGAATTATGGGAAGAGAGAAGGCTCAGTCTGCAGTTGTCACCCAGCCACAGAGGAAACAAGATGAGAATGCCTCGCTGATAATAGGTACCAAGCCATGTGACTAACACAGACAAGAATTATGGGCTAATTTAAGATGTAAGAAAGTGTTAATAAAAAGCCTGGCTAATAGGCAAACCAGTTTGTAATTAATGTAGGCCTGTGTGTATTTCTTTGGGACTGAATGGCTGTGGAACTTGGTGGGGCAGAAACTTCCATCAACAAACCTAGTTGTCCCTCAGCCAATGAATGGATATAAAAAATGTGGTACATTACACAATGAAGTACTACTTAGTTGTTTTAAAATGAATTAATGAATGAATTAATGTATGTATGAACATATAAATAAATAGATAAAAATAAATAATTTCTGAAAGTTTCTGGCAAATAGATGGAACTTGAAAAGATCTTCCTGAGTGATATAAAACAGACCCCAATGACAAAAAATTGTATTCACTTATAAATAAACATTAAATGTTAAGTAAAGAATAGTCATGCTATGATATACAGACACAGAGAGTCTAAGTAAAAAGAAGGAAAAGCTCAAGAAGCATATGCATGGAACTCCCTGGAAAAGGGGAAATTGAATACATTTTCCATGTTGAATATAGGAGGTGGAAATTGGCAAAGGGAGGATCATCTGGGTAGGAGGAGGTGAGATGTGTAGAAGGTGAGAGTACTCTTTGAGACTCAGCTAGAAAAAGTGGACATTTTGTGTGGCATGTAGAAACCTAGTGCGGTAGCAACTCCCTGGAATCTACCAGAATAATCCCTGAGAAGTCTCCTAAAATTTTGCTTAGTTTAGAAACTCTCAGTGGGAGTGTCTTATATAGGAACAATGACCTCTCTGGGCACAGCTAAGTTTACAGTACTAAACATAAAAGCCCTCTGATTGTGTGTTTTTTCCATTTAAACCACTGTTGATTATTCCCAAGAGGCCATCATTGCACTATTGAGGACATCTTAACAGGTTGGTTATTCATCCAGTTCCTAGGTTTTAGAACCGGGTTGTACCATAAAATTTGTATCTTCGTTAGCACTTTGCAGAGAATAGGAGCTACTTTGTAAACAGGAAGCTTCCAAGTCACTTGCTGCTTGATTCTTTCATGTCCTGTGTTCATATAGTACAGTGTCTTCTGCAATAGAGTCTTACCTTCTAGCTCTGGAACTCTTTGTAAACAACTTAAAGAGATTTTTCTCATACATGGCACTAATGTGGATTCTTTGTTAGTATACAATTTTTAGTGAAGCATTTCCCTTTGTTCTGTTACCCAAATATATGATATATACACATATAAATTTTACTTGTGTCTTTTTAAGTAAACAAGATTATCAGGTTTTTCCACGGATCTTTAAATGATTTTAGAGGTGTTTGTCTCTCCTTTCTCACTTAATGTGGAATTTTCCTCTGTATGCTATGATTACCAGTAATTAATAAAGAAACAGTTTTGAGCCTGTAGCAGAGCTATAGGGGAACAGAGCTAGGTGGGAAAAACTTAATGAAATGCTCAGAGAAAGAAGGAGAAAGGAGGCAGAGAGAAGCCATGTAGCCCAGCTGGAGTAAGACAGAACTTTACTCTGAAAGTCACAGCCTCATGGTGATAAACAGATTAATAGAAATGGGTTAAATTAAAATGTAAGAGCTAGCCAATAAAAAGTTAGAGCTAATAGGCCAGGCAGTGATTTAATTAATACAGTTTCAGTGTGATTATTCTGGGGCTGAGAGGCTAGGAGCTAACTAGCACTTCCTTACTATAAATTGGCACCCACATGGCCAACTAAATCCACTTAAAAACCCGAGAGAGCTTGAAAAGGATTTCTAGACACAAAAATAACGAGTTTAACACAGCTTCTTTCTGTTTGGTGGTGTGTCACAGGTCCTGACTTAAGAGAGGGTTTCCTGACTCAGCAATACCAGAAATAAAGCCAAGCCATTTTGAAATGGCAGCTTTCTAATCCATAGTGCTGGCTTGAATGCTCTTTCTGGAGGTCTGGCTATAGAGCACTTGAACGGAGTTTGTGGGCCCAGGTGTTTGTATGCCCGGTTAGGAAAGTAGCTGAGACCATGGCCACAGCTCAGTGCCTGCCTGTCTGGGCAGGTGGTGGGGTCAGGACTTTTAGGAGTGTGCAGGCAGGAGAGGATGGCAGATTCCCATTGCCATACACAGAGATATTTCCAGGCTGCACAATGCTCTACATGGCATATCTAGCTATTACACAGATGAAAAGGGTTTACATGCCGCATGCTAATTCTCAAACTGAAAGTGCTGAGTATGGCTTCTACCTGGCAGTCCCAGAGCTGGCAATAATGGTACCTCCACCATTTTGAAAGCAGAGAGAGGCAAAGCCAGAACCCAGAGCTGTTGCAACCAAGCTGCTTATAGTTTTAAAAGTTCTTCAAGACAGAAAAGAATTTCAGATACACGATAGGACGGATTTGGGTCACTGTGTTGGATAAATGTATGTAGACTTAGGAAAGAAAAAAAGAAAGAATACAGAAAGTTATAAAAAGAAGTAAATAGGTTTTCTGTTTGTTTGTTTGATTTTTGAGACAGGGTTTCTCTGTAGCTTTTGGTGCCTTTCCTGGAACTAGATCTTGTAGCCTAGGCTGGCCTCAAACTCACAGAGATCTGCCTGCCTCTGCCTCCCAAGTGCTGAGATTAAAGGCATGCAACACGACCACCCGGTGTAAACGTTTTGTTTTTTTTTTTAAACAACAAAGTCTTTAAAGAGAAAGAGTATAGACAGTAATAGATTAAAAGAGTTAAGATAATAAAACAAATATTAACCTTTTAGAAAATGTAGTAGAGTAAAAAGAAGCCATGTAAAGATGGAAAATTCACAGAGAGTCTGTGAATATTGTATATTCACAGTATGCATATTAATATATTATCTTTGAATTTTTTGACTGCAGTTAGACAATTGATTCTGGGGACTGCTAAGCTAAGCCAACATAAATATTTCAAAGGTAACTTGCAGTCAAAATTTGAGTCTAAGGATATGTTGCTTAGGAAAAGTGGTTCTTCTTTTGTTTCAACAGAGGATGAGAACTTGCGAAATCCTTCCAGACTATGAACCAAGACCTCCTGAAAGGTCACCTTGAACACCCCTCAAAAAATTACTTTGCCCAACTGCTGACTGAGATACACCTAGCACACATGAAAGACCATATACCATAAAGACCTGATTAACAGTTCCCCCAAACAGTAAGAAGCAATTTGGGCAGAACTATATCCATATTCACAAATATTCTTTATAAATATTTGTTTACATTTAAATGGGCTATGGTATAGAAATTTACATTGGTTTGGATCTTGGTTTATTGATACCAATTTAAGTTCAATCTAGTTATACAGTGTATATGTATATTTCTGTTCTTGACTAAAGTATTGTGTTTGTGCAGTTCATTTAAAAATAAAATGTATATGTTATTTTACTATGTTAAAGTTAAAATCTCCCTTTTTATTTAAAAAGATAAGGGAGGAGATGTCAGATTTCCCTCTGTATGCTGTGATTACCATTAATGAACAAAGAAACTGCTTTGGACCTATAGCAGGACAGAACTTAGCTATGCAGGGAAAACTAAGCTGCATGGTGGGAAAAAGAAGGGTGGAGTCAGAGAGAAGCCACATTGCCCTGTAGGACACAGTCAAGATACTTTACCCAGTGAGCCACTGCAATGAGGCAATACACAGATTAATGGAGATGGGTTAAATGAAGATGTAAATTATCCAATACGAAGCTAGAGCTAATGGGCCAAGAAGTGATTTAATTAATACAGGTTCTGTGGGATTATTTTTGTTCTGAGCAGCCAGGAACCAACAAGACGCCTCACTGCTACACTCACATTTCCTTTGTATGACCCTCCCTCCATCTTCCTAAATTAAAGTTTCCACTTTGCTTTTCCTATTTTTGTTTTCATTGCATCTGTGTCCTACTATCTGCACCCTTAGAACTCATATTGCATTTTCCTTTCATGGTCTCTTATTGCTTTCTTGGATTCTGAAGTCATTTTATGTTAATAACCCACATGTTATGACACAAAACTGAGACCCATAAGAGGGCAGTGGAGAAACAGTGACATCAATCATCCTAGGTTTCATTTACTCCATTTAGTATTATATTTTTCTGGATATAATTTTATCAACTATTCTGTATTTTAAGTTATATGCATTATATATCTAAGGGTAACTGTTGCAGTGATGAATAATCATCACCAAAAACAACTTATAGGGGAAAATGTTTATTTGGCTTACATAGAATCATAGTCCAGTGAGGAAAATCAAGGCAGAAACTCACACAGTATAAAAACCTGGAGGCATGAGCTAATGCAGAGGCTATGGAGCATTACTGATTACTGGCTTCCTATTCTGAGCTTGCTCTTTCTGCTTTCTTAAAAGACTCAGGAAATCCAGTTCAGTGTCATGCATTCAGCGTGAGCTTTTCCCTCACTCATCAATCACTAATTAGAAAAATGTCCTACAGGCTTACTACAACCCTATCTTGTAAAAACATGAAACATTTTCTCCTCCCCAATGACTCTAGTGTCAAGTTGACATAAAAATAATCATCATTTATCCTTAAATTTTCTATTTAACTGAATTATAAACATTTTATCTTATTAACTTTCAATTTCCAATAACATGCTGCTTTCTATTAGAATTTATGTTATTTCCTTATTTATATGAAAATAACCTTGCCATTAAAATAGTATAAAATAGATCAATTACATTATTTAAAATATGTGCTATAAAATAGTGAATGAAAGATATTGAAGTCATGACATATTTTCCACTCATATTTTCTATCTTTTTGATAAGTAGTCTTTGGATTTTAAAGGAAATGTTATGAGCTGCACAGGCTAGGTATCCTACTATTTCTGGGACTTTAGTCTTTTGTGAATTAATATAAGACGTCTTTAACTATTTTATTCCTTATCAAAAAAGATATTTTAGAAACACAATATGATCCAAACAATATATTTACTAAATTGAAAAAAATCTATCATAAATAACAATAGGTATTAAAATAGTACAATGCAAAGATAGCTGGACTTCTGGTTTGTAGATTAAAAACATGTGGGGTCATGCCTGCATAAGTAGTAAAATGATACAAGACTAAAATGAAGTTAAGGTCATATAGAAAGTTCTACAATTTATGTTTTAGTCATGTATCTCATATATGCAGTGAAGATATTATCTCAGTTTAGAAAGATTTCACATTCTCCTGACATACGAGAAAACTCTCCCTCTTATTCCCTGTGTTTGTGTGTGTGTGTGTGTGTGTGTGTGTGTGTGTGTGTGTGTACCCATATGTGTCTTTGGATATGAGTGATAAAAAGATTCATCACTTTACAGAGTGGTATCACAATTTAGAACTTTCAAACAATAAATAAATGAAATAAAAACAGCAAATAAGTGAAGAAATTAATTTACTAAAATGCCTGAACTTTATACATACTGGACTTCAAACCATAAAGTTATAATATTCTCAGAATACACTGCCAAACTGATGAAAAATTAGGAAACAGAGAGTTTCATAATTCAAAATATGATAATTGTAAATTGTCCTTGAATATTGAACGACTAACCCTGTGATCTGGAGTTCTCATATCTTCCCCTTTTCTATGAGAAATACATACGTAGGAGAAACTGTATAGAAAAATGTAATAAATGTTGCATGGAGATTGAGCCCTTTTGTTCTGTCCTGACCACCCGGCTAACTTACACCCAAAATAATCACACAGAAACTGTAATCATTGAAATACAGCCTGATCCATTAGCTCTAACTTCTTATTGGATAATTCTTATGTCTTAATTTAACCCATTTCTATTAATCTGTGTATTGTCACATGACTTACAGGCAAGATTCTAACCAGTGTCCATCTCAGGCAGGAGATCCATGGCATCTCTCACTCTGCCCCTCTTCCCAGCATTCAGTTCTGTCTTCTCCATGCCTACCTAAGTTCTGCCCTATCAAAAGGCCAAGGCAGTTTTTTATTCAACCAATGAAAGCAACACATAAACAGAAGGCCCTCTACACCAAATGAATATGTTGCTAATCCCAGAATTCGGAAGCAGTGATTTATTTCTCAATAATGTGCACATGTTTTTCATTTTTGTAGCACCATTTTGAAACATGTATGGAAATATATGTTTCAATCACAAAGAATTACCATGTTGTATTGCTGAAAATAGAGACTCACACAGAAGCATAAACACATGTACATACACACAAGCATATTTATATTTACAAATTTCTATTCTGTGCATTTTTGTCCTTGTAAAGATCAGGTTTTACATTGTGTGTTCTGTGGTTTCTCTTTCCAAGAGAGGGTAAGTGTGAGAGAGGGAATTCCATAGTATGTTACATGTGAAGGAGTTTTGAGAGAAAATGAACATGAAAAATGATTCCAGAAAAGGAAATTTTATAATGACAAGGAAGCCATTTTTTTCTCTTATAATGTTTTCTTTATAGTTGTGCACAACATAACTAATGAGAAACTAGAAGCCTTCAACTTACAGCATGTTTTATTTTCCAGTTCTTATCCTTCACATTTTGCTTCATGACTAGATTTCTACTTCATTAAATATGCCTTTACTTTTGTTTTCATTATAATTTAGCCTCATGTGTAATGTTATTTAAACTACAAGCCAGATCAAGCATTAAAGCTAAGTACACTTAACACTGTTTGAAGCTGCTTATACAAACAATTTATGAGACAACAAATATCTTGATGAAATAATAATGAATACTGTCAGATATGTCCAGTACTTTATCTATTGTCATTTTTATTTCAAAATATTTATGTGTTTATTTACAGATTTAAAAAGAAGAAAATGAAATTTCAACAAAACTTTTATTATAAAAAAATCCCATTCTCTTTTCTAAATGTGTGCATATTTCTGTCAACGCTTATTGTTAGAGGAATGGCAGGCCACTTTTGGCCGCCCGGCTAGCTTTCCACCCGAAATAATTACATGGAAACTGTATTCATTTAAACACTGCCTGGCCTGTTATCTGTTGCCTCTTATTGGCTAACTTTCACACCTTGCCTAACCCATTTCTAATAATCTGTATGTCAGCACATGGTCGTGGCTTACCGACATGATTCTAGCCAGTGTCCCTCTAGGGAAGGGGAATCATGGCATCTGACTGACTCTGTATTCTTTCTCCCAGACTTCTGTTCAGTCTTCTCCACCTATCTGAATTCTGCCCTAAAGGCAGTTTATTTATTAAGCAATGAAAGTAGCACATAGAAAGAAGGCCCACCTACTCCAAATTCTAGTAAATCTTTTGCTATTTTTCAAATAAATTAATTTTTTTTAAACATGGTAATGTAATTTTTTAAAATATAGTTTCATTCTTTTCTAATCATCTGTACTTGCGGGGTGTAGTGTTTCTTACGTACATAGGAGTGGAGATGGCAATGGATGCCAAAGACATTAGGTTCTCTGGAACTAAAGCTACAAGTTATTAGAAGCAGGCCAAAGTGTCAACTTGCAGATCCTAGCAGTAGTCTTAAACACTCAACCATCTGTCCAGTCTGTTACTTTGCTCTTTAAACTGCATAAGTGAAATTTTGTAGTGTGTGGTTTTTTTTTTATTTTGTTCATTTTATTTTGAAATACTTTTTTGATTGCTTTTAACTAAAGTTTTTTTAAGATTAAGATGTCATCACAATACACTGTTAAAACATACAACCATGATTGTTAAGTATTTTGTACATAGAAGAATATTGGGTTTAAAATCCATTCTTATGATATGTATTATCGCACTAAATAAAATTATTGTGTTAATGTGTGCTGTGCCCTTGTTAAATAGAAATTGCTGTTTGAATTAAAATGATTGCCATAGATCTTCAGGTCATTTATCTTTCTGGGGTTCCTTTCCACTTTATCTAACAAATTCATATGTTAGAATGGAAAATTTTCCCTTATCTCTCATTTATTAATTGTTTTACAGATTATTTAGGTGGATTGCTTTATTTGCATCACAGACATTTTATTTTAGACATTCTGAAAAATGTGTTTTCACTAATAAATTTAGGTAATAAGCTTTACATTGATGACTGACATGGTAGATGTACTGCTTTATTTGGTTGCTGCAGTTTGCTGCAAGTTTCCTTAGTTTCACTTTTTTTCTATATTACCTGATTTTAAATATGTATCCTTTTATTTACTCTTTTGTGTTTTATTCACATATAATTTACATCTATTGCATATTTTGCATAGTGAAGGTTGACATATGTGCCACTGCACATGTGGCAAAGTCAGAAGAGGACTCACAGGAGCATATTTTGTCTTCTCACAGCCACTTAGTACTCATAGTGACCTCTATAAAACAGCCTTATTTCTTATGCTTGTTAGCTTTGCGTGCATTTATGTCTCTGTGTGTGTGTGTGTGTGTGTGTGTGTGTGTTTTGCAGGTGTATGTGTTCCTTCTCAAGAGTGTATTGAGCACAAATAGTTTCTTTTTAATTGGAAACTATTTCCAAATAACACCTATTAACATGTGGCAAAATCTCTTTTGTTTTAGTCTCCATTTTCTGACAGGGTCTCACTGTTGGGCTCAAACTGTGATTGAATTCCTGGGAAACTTCTTGTGTCAGCCCAGTGCTGCTATTAGAAACCATTATGCTGCTGTGTGAATGATGTCTACATCAGAGTATTTCTGTTTTCACCATGCTCTCTCTTGAGACATATTTGTTATTAATTTTTCTAATCTCCATGTGTCCCTGCTTATAATTATTGACTTTTCCATTTGTCTATTTTTGTTTTATGACTGTCTTATTAACTCTTCAAAAATGTGTAAACCACTCATATTTGTTTCATGCTTGATAAAAATAAGTTTGAAAATATATTGTTTAGATACTGTACTAACTACTTACTTGCATCTGTGATAGCAGCCTTAATTCAGTAAGTCTGCAATTAAGTAAGACTCACAGTCTCTGACAGGAATGCAAGAACATTTGCAGGGAAGATTGACTGAGGACAGATTCAGAGCATTGGTTCTTCCTCCTGGAGGCCCTGACCTGAGAGCTAAGGCAAGAGCAGTGCCATTTACTTAATTGCCTTCACTGCATGCTGGTGCTGATTTCTCAGGCATGTTTCACTAACATCAGCCTTCAGATCCTTCAGCCTCCCAATATGAACAGAAGATAAAAGACTCTTCCAGAACTTCCATTCCTTCAACACCAATAGGGACTACTAAGTCATCCATTTTCATGGTGACAGTTCCCAGGTAGTTAGACTCAAACATTAAAAATATGTACCAAGTATCTTTATTTGATTACCTTCCTGTTTAAAATGCATTTTATTATTTTTTAAATTCCAAAACTATTTTATCTTCAATGAATAGTCTAGTCTAAATTTTATATAAAAATAAGAATTCATTTTGGGGAGACAATATTCCATTTCTACAAGTTTACGTTTTATGTAATGTGAATATTCATCTGTGGGAAAATGCCTATGTGTTTCTCTGTATTAATAGTCATGAATCTAAGTTCTTTATTGTTTCTTTTCTTGTTGGGAAGTGTAATTTAAAAATTTCTTTTTATTAAATTATAAAACTATTGTAAAAAGTTGGAAAATGTTTTCAAAAACTATTAAATTATATGACTTTACTTTCATCATGCTAGTTTCATAAATATGGAAATAATGGTTTCAACTTTTTAAACTTATATTAATTGTTAGAAAATAAATATACTTCTTTAAATTAGTAGAGTACATGCAAATCCTAATTTTAACTTTAGAGTCCAGCTATTTTGGAAAAATTTAACATTATTCTCTAATTTCTAATTTTTATTTGTATTATGACAATATATAATACAGAAAATATAAAAGAATGTTTGTTTTTACTCTAACTTACATGGAAAACAATTATAAGGACAATATTCATACTGTGTTGATTTTCTGCATGCTTTTTTTCTATTTTGTCTTTCTGTTTACATTATGAATTACTTCACTGAATACTGGAGTTTCACAGAACTTCATTTACCTTATTTATCTGATATGTACAGACAGATAACCACCCTTGATTTTCTTATAACAAAAAAAAAAACAGTGCTTCAGAAAGAATTATCCAAAATGCAAAGATAGGGAAAGATTTTCTAGACTTTCATGCATGCATAGTTTGGATTGATTGCATTCCTAATTGGACAATTTTACAGTTTTGTAATGAAACATATCATCACAGAAATGTTTGAATGATAATGATAGAAATATATTCATTGTTCTTAAAAATATTTGTAAATTTTGATATTAATTAGATTTAGTCAAAACCCTTAGAGTTTATCCTAATGCAAATTTATTAAATCATCCTTGATTAATTAGTCACCTTAGTATAACTAGTGTTAACATAGTTTTTATTATCTTAGGTTAATAAGTAAAATCACTTTGAACATTCTAACCATTTAATATTTTGCTGTAAATTCTAAACATATAAGGAAATTACTCCCAACTGAAAGAAAATATTGTTCACAAACTGGTGTTGTGAAATAATTATTTAACGGCTACAACTCTATTTACTTATAATCTATAGATGTTTATTTGATACTACAAATGAATAGAAATTGGGATTCAATAATGCACATCATTTTTGTGAGATTAAAAATTTTTGGACAATTCATGTTGCCGTGTGTGTGTGTGTGTGTGTGTGTGTGTGTGTGTGTGTGTGTGTGTGTTTTGAGATTTCACATTGGGATTTTTCACATCTGACTTATGTGTTTTGGTTTTTCTTTTTCCTGTTTCAAAATCACCTTTACTCTTTCAGAAAGTATTTGATATGATTTAATATGTTGAATTAGAGTTTATATGATATTTTCTTCATTGTACTTTAATTAAATATTATGAAATAGTCGTAATTACTATTAACATAATTTAGAAAATTCAAGTTTTCTTTTTTTTGAAGGTTATCTTTTGAATTTTTTAAATTCATTTATCGTTGTTCATAAGAGTGTTCTTCGACAAGTGTGTCTGTTCACCACATTTGTTTCTTGTGCCAGTGGTGGCCAAAAAACAACATCAAAGTCCATGAAAATGGAATTATAAATGGTTTACACACAGTATGTATGTGCTTGGAATTGAATCCAGATCCTATAGATGAGCAATGCTGTTAACCATTTAGACCTTTTCTTCAATGTCTTAAAAAATCGGCTAATTTTTCAAATTTTCTTAGGGAAATTATTTTCCTAAAAGAAAAATGCACAAACTATATTCCTGCCTTAAAAAATTGTAAAAAAAATAAATAAAGCTCACATCACTTGGGTAGGCTTTTAAAAGTTGTTTGGTTTTAATCTGTTGATTGAGACTTAGCCCACTGCTTTTTTCTTAGACAATGATATTCATAACAATATCCATATTCAGTCATGCCCAGAGGCTTCCTGAGTTTCTTTTTTCTGAAGAATTTATTTCTTTAACCTTTGACAATTACTGAATTATATTTCATTTTACTATGCACATCGTATTTGTAGAAAAAGAAACCATTATATTGAAAGAGATAAACATAATCCACAATTTCTCAGAACTATTAATGTTTTCAACAGATATTACATATTTAGAAGATATGAAAGGATTCTAAAATATTCAGAAAAGCAATGAAGATTATTTACTATAATTTTTTGTATTTCTTAATGTAAATGTTTATCATAATTAGTTTCTGACAAAAACTTACATATAGTAACTTAAATAAAAGCACCCACCTTGATAAAATGACATTGGACCTGTCCACGATTTTGGTGTAAGCAGATTAGTACCTCCTACTTCAGCTTATCATGTAAACATGGACAGATCATAAAGAAAGCTACATTGTCACTGGCCATCTAGGTGTACCAAATATAGGTTGTCATGCATAACCTTATGATTCACTAAATACTGGTGAAGAAAATCATTTTCTTTTCAGTTTCCTGACCTTTAGGGTAATATGGTTCATTGTCATTTCAGATTCTTTTTATTAATTTTCTTAGTAGTACATTAGTGGTATATCTACTCAATCCTTGCATAGTGACAAACAGTGGAACCAAAGAAATGAATGTGTTTATATACGTGTGAGACATGTTAGCCAACTCTAACCCCACCACATTTGTGATAAGTTATTCAAGGTTTTTAATGCACCTTTCCAATAGAAAAATGGCCAAACATGTCTGGTGCCCTTTAAAATATACTCATAGGTTAGGGTTCAAGATACATAGGTCTGCCACTGAATTTCACCAGACTTAAAGGAAGAATGTTCACTTTCAGCCCTAATACAAGAACCTCTGGTACAAATCAGACATGATTGAAAAATGACCATCCTGAATTGTTGTTCTGTACATTGTGAATTTTTTGACTAATGAAAAACAAGGTATTTATTAAGACAAATTTTATCATGAAAGACATTAATTAAAATTAAGGTAAAAAATCATATGCAAACTAATACACATAAATTTACAATTTTTTATATTAAAAATGAATACATTAATTATCTTAATGTATTCAATATTTTACAATTGATTTAAATGAGCATTTAAAGCATATAAATCATCTGACAGAAATTACAATGGCATAGAAATGTATATATAATTTAATCTGTGGGCAGGGGTGTTAAATGTGTTTTTCTCAAAATACTCTCATGGAACATTTATATGACTATCTTAAAATTTTGTGTTTCCAACAGTGCAGTGATATGAATATCTAAAATCTTGAGAATGTATTTGTGACAGACAGGAAAGTCATAAATAAAGCTCAGCTGATCTGAGCTTGCTGGAACTCATGGATGCTGAACCAGAGTGGAGGAGACTGCATGGAACCAACCTAGTCTCTTAGCATATGTGTGACAATGTATAGCTTGGTCTCTTAGTAAGGTTTCTAACACTGAGAGCAGGACCCCTCCCAGGTGTTTAGCTGAATTTTGATATCTCATTTTTCATGCTGGATTACACTGGGCTGCCTTGATATAAGGAGAAGAGCTCTTTTCTTCCTCAACTTGATGTGCCATGCCTGTACAAGCCTATGGGAGGCCTGTCCTTTTCTGAATGGAGATGGAGGAGGAACGTATAAGGAGGGGATAGATGGGAAAGGGGAAGAGACAGGAGGAGAAAAGGGAGGAGAAACTGGTTGGTATGTAAAACAAATGAGAAAATGTTATTTAAAAAAAGAATGGATTTGTATTTGGGGAACAAATGTTGGAAATCTTTGTGATCAGTTAAATGTGGGTGAGAAAGAAAAGGGAGACCCAAGTATAAATTCTGCTACAGAACTAGGGATAAGACTAAGTAATTGAGTCAGGCAGTGGTTGTGAACATCTTTAATTCCAGTACTGGAGAGGCAGAGACAGGTGAGTTGCTGTGAGTTTGAGGCCAGTCTGGTCTAAAAGGGCTAGTTCCAGGACATGCTCCAAAGCTACAGAGAAATCCAGTCTTGAAAAACCAAAAAAAAAAAAGAACTAGGAGATTGAATTTGGAGGATCAGCAGAGGATCAGAAGATGGGATACCATCTTCAAAAAAAAAAACCTCCCCCAGGATCCAGCAATTCCACTCCTGGGAATATACCCAAGAGATGCCCTATCATACTACAAAAGTATTTGTTCAACTATGTTCATAGCTGCACATTCAATCAAGGGGATTGATTGAATGAGAGCTCACCAAGGCCAGCTGGACTGGGACTGAACGAGCATTTGATCAAACCGAATTCTCTGAATGTGGCTGACATGGGGGCTGACTGAGAAGCCACTGACAATGGCACTGGGTCTTGTTTCGTCTGCATGGACTGGCTTTTTGGAATCCTGGCCTGTTTGGATGCTCACCTTCCTGGACCCGGAGGGATGGGGCCGGATTTTCTGAATGTGGCTGGCCTGCAGTCTTTCTGAGAAGCCATTGACAATGACACTGGGACTGGTTTCCTCTGCATATACTGGATTTTTGGGATCCAGTCTGTTTGGATGCTCACCTTCCTGGACCTGGAGGGAGGGGGGAGGAACTTGGACTTCCCACAGGGCAGGAGACCCAGACTGCCCTTGGGGACAAAGAGGGAGGAGGAGAGGGAGGGGGGGAGTGGGAGGGCGTTGGGTGGAGGGGCGTAAATGGAAACTTTTTATAATTTAATAAAATTACTTTCAAAAAAAAAAAAGAATAAAAAATATTCTAGTAAAAACCCAAAATACAAGGCAAGACCTGGAAGACACTTCTCCACAGTGCTAAAAATTCCCCGGCAAGGTCTGCCATCTTCTGTGTTTTATGCCAGTGAAAAACAGTTTCTCTATCAATATAGCTTATGTTGTTTAAAATAATAAAAAATTTACAAAAACGTCTATAACGTGGAAGGTGGTAAACATCATGTTTCTTATTTTGCTTTAGTGTTAATCACATATGTCTATTTTGTAGTATAACTAAAGCAAGCTTCACAGGTGATTTATGAAGTAAACAATCTTTTCTTATATACAGAATGAACTATAGTAATCCTTAAATAATTATAACTCTATTAATGTCTTTCTTAACTATCACACATGCAGGTGAAATATAAATGTAAAATGAAAGTATAACAAAGCAACACATAAAGACCACAGCATAGGTGCTTAAATATAAAGTACTTTAAGTAATTAATTTTTAAATAGATCTCAGAGTTAATAGCTTTTTCAAAACACTTTGATGGCACACAAGATTTTTTAATATGGTTAATCCAATTCCAATATTATTATAGTTAAAATAATTAGGTCTCACAACCACAAACAGGTCATATAAACACACTATGTCATTGTTAGTTGAGGCTTAAATATCTCACCAGAAAATATGAAAAAAATGTCAAAGGCATGGTCTCCTGCCTGTGGTACTACTTATAGGTGACCTTAAATAACTTACATCGTCAATAGGTTGCTCTATTGATATGTTCAGTGTAGGATGGAAGATTTTAGGAGGTGGAGCTTCCTTAGAAGAAGTATGTTCTACTGAACTACGTCTTTGCCCTCTGGACATTTCTTCCTTGCTTTCTCCTTCCTTAGGTGCTGTAATGTAAGCTGTTTCAAACATGACAGTCATTTCTAAATTACCTCAGAGATCTTGTGTTGGAATTCTTATATCATAAAACAGAAAAATAAGATAATTCTTTAAGTTGGTCTGATAAGATTTATTTTAATATTAGTAAAACTGCAGCATGTATATGTTAGAAATCTCTCCCTCTCTTCCTGGATAGACCTTAGGATAGAAGCTATAGCCCATGACTTATTAAAGACTAAAATATCAACTTAATATTATTGTATACAAAGTAACTTGTTAAAACACACAATCTCTTTGTCATTTTAAGTTTATAAGAATCTGTATGTAATGCTAACAGATAGAAACATATATTATTTATTGTTAAATAAAATTTGAAGTTGTTTTAATGGCAAGTTATTTTCAGTACCCAAACCATTCCATTTTCAATACCCATGTTCATCTCAGCTGTCACTTTTATAATTCATTATAATTTCTTTTGCTGTATGTATTTTTTATTGTGAAATGGAATAAAATCTTGAAGTGTTTGGGGGAAAAACATATTGAGTGATATAGAATAAAGCAAAAAAATTAACAAGCTGTGAGAGGAGAGTTCCAGAGGAAGAAAAAGACAGAAGAGAGATGGAGATGTAGGGATAGAGAACAAAGAAAATAGACAGAATGTCTTTAATAATGTTTCTTCACCTTTATACTCTCGGTTGACTAATTCATTTGTTTAGTCAACTTGACACACTAGAGTCACATGTGAAGATGGAACATCAATTCAGGAATTCCCTAAACCAGATTAGCCTGTGAACATGTCTGTGAATTATGTTTTAAATTTCCAAATGATATAGGAGTGCCCTGACCACTGGGAAACGTACCATTTCTGGGCATGTGGCTCTTCACTGTATAAGAAAAACACCTGAGTAAGTCAGAAAATGTAAGCCAGTAAACTAGTCTTCCAAAGTATTGTTTCAGTGTTATCTCGGGTTACTGCTTCATTTCATGCCCTGACTTTTTTTTTGTTGGGGACCATTACCCACAAATTCATGATGAAATAAAAAGTTTTCTTTCCATTGGATTAACTTATAATGTTTTATCATAGCAACAAAAACTAAAGTAGTCTAAGAACATATCACAGAGTAGATGTTATTCCACTGTACTTAACCATGTGACTTTTATGGCTTGGATCCTTTTGTGGAAGACAGTGAAAGATTTTGACTGGAAAAAAAATCAATCACTTCTTGAGCTTAATGTGTTGTTATGGGGACTTAGAAGATAATGCTGAAAGAAATGCAGAGACTGGAACCCTGTCTTTCGAAGTTTCAAGGGGAACTTAAGTGTACTTCCAAATTTCCAAAGGTGTTTATGCGCTACCTTGCATTAAGAATCTGTGGTTTCTGGTCATCTGGGATTAAAGAAACACCTTTTTTTTTTTTGGAAGAAATGAGTGCCACTGAAATGAAACCCTTTCTTTCTTGGAGCAAATAATTCTAGTTACCTTGGGCTTAATAATCAGCTATGGTTGAGAAGATTCCAACAATACTGTCTTAAAATATTCTGGAAAGTGTTTTTTTGTTTTGTTTTGTTTTTTTGTTCGTTTGTTTGCTTGTTTTTTTTTTGGTTTTGTTTTGGTTTGGTTTTTTTTTGAGGGGGGAGTCAAAATAGATGCTGAAGTCCTCAGAAGAATCAACGTATCTTGGACTGACTGGTAAATAAATTTTGTAATGTCTTAAGAGTGTCCTACATTATATTGGTTTATGTAGTAAAACCTAGAGAGAGTAATTGGGGCTTACCCCCAAAACTAGAAAACAAAAGGAGCCAAGGCGCTAGAGAAGTCTTATCTCTACCAAGGCTGCTGTGATCACAAACTGAAACAGACTAAGCCTCACTCTCCTCTCATTTTATATTCCTGCTACTGCTGGGATCAAATGTGTGAATCCCTCATACTGGGATTAAAGGTATAGGCCACTACTATTTGGATTTGTTTCTGCATTAATCTTGTGTAGCCCAAGGTATCTTTGAACACTCAGAGATGCATCTGCAACGTCTCCCAAATCCTGGGATTAAAGGTGTGAGTCACCATTACATGACCTCTAATGATGTTTGTTTTGCCTCTGATCTTTCAGAGAGATGTATTTATCATAATCCCAGTAATATACCACTATAGGTTTTGAAAGTATGAAGTGGTCATAGGGAGCAACCAGAGCTTGGCACCAGGTAACAAGGTTGAAGTTTATGTAGAAAGGACAGGGCACAATTTATGAATGACAAGCTTCCATTGCAGTGAAGACAACAGATTTATGGGGTTGTTGATAGCAGTGGAATCTTGGCACTTTGAGAAGCCAGAAGAGACCACTGGTGGAGATGCTTGCACTTTCAGTGAGTAGAAATCCTATGATTGAAGGGACCACAGAAAAAACTAAATAATGACAACATGTGGCAGAGTTGGGGGTCATTAAAAGATACATAATTCCACTGGTAATGGTCTGGACTCCACTGTATAAGAAAAGCTCTGTGACTTTGTTTCAGTTCCTTCATATTCATACTGGTTTTCCTCAGTGTATTAATCATAGAAACAAATGAATACACTGTCAAGGCAGCCACTCCAAAAAAAACAGGCAATTTTTCCTTACTTTGTGTTAATGCTGTTTTGGTGGATACGTGTAATTTGTTTCATATAATGATAGATGTAAATAGAAAAGAAGAATGGAAATAAAGTTTTAATGTGCCATCTTCTAGCTTTTGAAATTTCTACTTAGTCAGAATGGATATTACATTTTCAGTTTTCTATAATCTTTAAAGAAGTATATTAACTCTAATCACCTTATTCTGACAATGGAATAAAACTGGATTTTTAGAGTTCAGATAATCCGGCTCAAAGATTTAAATGTTCATCATTCTGATGCTTAGTTCTTGCATGTATTAAACTGATAAATAAAAAAAGTGTAGAATATTTTGAGTAAGTTCTTAATCAACTAAAATATCACAATTAAAGAAGCATAAATATCTACCTCACAGAAGAAAATTGCATAAGGGATTCTTGAATTGAATTTAGATAGTATGAGGAAAGAGTGTTCATTTGTTGTATTGATTTCAATGATAGGAAACAAAATAGCATGAACAGTAATGGTTCACAAGGCTATATTCACCAGCTAGAACATGAGAACCTGACAAAGAAAATTTTAAGATAGTAAAGGAGTTCAAGGTATGTGTTTTATGGTACACATTGAGTCTTATCATGACAAAGAGACAATAAAGCAGTCTGACATCATGATGTCTCTTTTCAATATCAGATGAGACTCTGAGCTGGTGAGGATAGTGTGGTCAACCAAGGACAACGATGACAGCATAATTACTCAGTTGTCAGGAAAATTTTATTCTTGGCCACAAACTCCTAACTCTGAGTCAGCAAACATAATTCTCAAGGCATTTTTAACTACTGATCCTAAAAGCAAATGCAGCAACCCTTTATTTTCATTGAGCATAGTCTATAGATGTTATCAACCGTGTACTCATCAGTACTTCTTTCCAACATACCATGATCTCATCATGAAACTATCAATATTTCTTTGGTCATGCTGTGATTTCACCTGAGTGTTAGTGCCCCACATTTACCCTAGGGTCAGTGGCCTTGCTTTTACCACTTGGCATTGCATACAACTCAGTGCCATATACACATCACAACAAATCTTGATACAGAAAATCTAATAAGAAATATGTCTGTACTGTTATTATTATCTTAAGAAAGATGACACTGCAGTGCTATTTTTCAGTTAGTATCACGGAGTAAGCATCAGAGTTGGTGGTGATTTATCTCTCAATTGTTACTTTTTACTAAAATGTTTGCTAGACCAGACTACGTAGTCTTTGTTTTGGGTCCAAATCAAGAGGCTCAAACTCTTAATGCAGAAAAGATAGTGCTCTGAGCCACTTATATGGATCAAAAGGTAATGGGATTTTACTCTAAATCCTGTTGTTAGCTAAGCTTCTTGCTTTGTAGTCTAGGGCTTTCTTGATTCCCTTCTAGGCAGGCAATTCTCAGTGACCATATGTTGTGGCTTACCTTTTGCACACTACTGTTTCTATAACTGCCTCTGGATTCTGTTTCAGAACCAAAAATGCATAGAAGTTGATAAATACTTAACAGTATAAATATAAAAAATATTATTTCTTTTTTATCTAACAGATTAATTGAAGTCTAATATTAATTGCATTTGAATACAGTAAGCAGTAACTTACATGTGACTTAAAGTTGCATTTCAGCAATGTATTCTCTTATGCTTATTTCTACCCCTTTTCTATTTCATCATTTTTTTCTTTCCTTTGGAACTTTATGGAAATGTATAGTTAAAACATGAATTCTACTAGGCTCTCTTTCATTCTCCCTCTCTCTGTCTCTGTCTGTCTGTCTCTCCCTTTCTCTTTAGATTTGGTGATAAATAACAAATAAAAGAAAATGAACATGATTGAAAGCTGCTATAATCAAGAATCACCCAAAACATGGAAAAAGAGAGAGAGGATGGATGGAATTTACAAAGGCATTTCCGGAAATGCACAACACAACTAGACCAGCTGTGCCTACTGAAGAAATTCAGGGGTGAAGGCAAACTTTGGGTATTTTCATGTCAATAGGCAGCAGTTATTCATTCAAAGGTTACTTTAGGAAGGACTGTTAGATTTTTTTTTTCTTGGATAATGGTATTATTCAGTTTGAGTATTCCAGATTTTAGAACTTTGACAAAATGTATGCCCCTTGGATGGTGGAATAGTGGAGACTTAAGGAAATATAATAAAAGGGAAAATTAAGTATAACACTAGTATTTTAAAAACAAATAAAATGGAAAGATTCATATAATGAATAAAATTTTGATAAGATATTTTGTTCCCCTAAATTTTGCATGTGTTGGTAATACTAGCTATGGGTAACCCTTCCAGTGAGGTAAATAATTACTCTCTATAGTAACAAGGTAAATGTTAAACAATTTTTACCTGTTCTCAGCCAAAGGATCAAAATATAATCATCTCTGCTGACTTTTTAAGTTTTTCTTTGGAGTTTAATTCTTAATATTAATCATGAATTTATTTTACTTAGGAATTATTGAAGTCTCTGGGGCATTTTAAACATTCTGTATATTTTTATGTTACTTATGTTTTATGTCATCTCTACTTTTCATTGACCATGTTAGATAAGCTTTGTAATGTTTTTACAACAATGTAAGTTTGTAATTCACGGATTTTAAAATCATAGCATAGTCTGGAACTTTAATTTTTATAATTTGTTTTTATTATATATGTTGGTGTGCATGTAGTACACATTTGCTATATGTAATGATATAATTATATGTATAACTAAAGATGTTACATATTTTATAAATGACCATATTAAAATGCATTCATTAATTATAGAAGTTACAGACTTTTTAAATCATCTTATTTAGTTATCTTCAACCAAAGAATGTTTTAAATGAAACATATAGAAGTACATAATTTTGAATAAAATACAGTTGACAAATGAGGTCAAATGGTGTTTTGTAGTTTTTGACCTTTTTACATAGTTTTTTGAATATGTTTCCACAGTGGGTCATTATATCATATCAAATATTTTGACATGACCATTACTGAAGAAAAACACAATGAGTTTGAAAAACAAGCATTGAGATTACAATTAATGAGACTAGTTTTATAAATTCAACATTTAGCAGTATGAAAGCAGAATATGCAAGTAAATGGCCTGTAAGAGCAATTGGAGTAAAACTTAAACATCATTGGTTGGATATGCCTATGCATCATTGTGTACATTTTCTAAAACAAGAAGAAAGTGAAGGATGCATACATTTTAAGAACCAGAAATATAATCTAAGTATAAAAGTTTGTAAATTGAATGGTAAAGACAGGGAAGGACAAACTTGGCTTACAACAAACATGTTTAGTCATCCTAGATAGGGACCCTATAAAAGATCAATATACTAATACCACAAAATGTCAACTTTGGTGTGGGAGAATAATCTATATTCTGTCAATCATGTATTTTAATAAAATGCTGATTGGCCAGACAGGAAGAATAGGTGGGTCAACCAGACAGGAATGGAGGTGGGGCGATGAGAACAGGAGAATGCTGGAAAGGAGGAAACCCATTCCTCTAGGCCTGCCCAGACCACGGAAAAAGCAAGATATAATCTGTCCAGCTGAGAAAGGTACCAAGCCATGTGGCTAGCATAGATAAGAATATTGGGTTAATATGTGCTACAAGAGTTAATAAGTAGCCTGAGCTAATGGGCCAATCACTTTTATAATCTTATGGAGATCTCTGTGTGATTTTCTTTGGGGCTTATTGACTGTGGGGTACCAGGAGTGACAGAAACCCCAACAAATAGGCCACTTCATGTTACACAACTTGATGAATCAATGAGTTTTCTTAGGATTACTTACAGGAATACAGGTGTGGGGTACTTACAGGAGCAGAAATGACTCAAAAACTGCTGCTTCACCAAAGCCCACCACAGCAAAGATGATGGCTCACCAAATCTGAGAACCTGTAACGCACTGCACAGCCTGAAGGAAGCTCAACTGATGGAGAGTGTCATTTTCAAATTCCAGGAAGTTCAGCTGGTTTCTCCTTCATCCAGGCAGTTTGTCTGGTCTCAGAGTCTTCTTTAAAACTTGCCTTGTCTACTCACGGGGGAAATGTGCCTAGAGAATCTGGTCTGTTCCTAGGACTTGCTGATGCTATTTTGAGTTGTTTACCTTCCCACATTCTCTGCAGAATGGAATGCTTAAATCTCAGAGGAAGTGATACACAACAGTGTTACAGTAAGAAATCATAGACATTTTGTTAAAATGACAAACTTTGGAATATGGATAAAGAAAGGGTAGACAAATATTGGATTTTAAATCATAGTCATAAAATTTACAGATTTTAAGACTGGCATGAAATCTAAATATCAGTATATCTGAAAAGAAATTGGATTGGTAAATCTTTATATAAATGTTGTATATCAAAATTTACATAGGCTGTGGCTTGTTTTGGGAAATAGGCTGTCCTAAGTGACTTGTGGTTCTATAAAACTTGTAAAAATAACAGTTACTATCTCAGTTAATTGTTGTTTCAAGAAAATTTGTATCAGAAAAGCAATGAATAACAATTTTTTTTCCTCAAACAGCCAAAGGAAAAATAAGAGTGACAGATGAAGTATGATTTCATTCTTTTGCAATATCATGTTTTTTTCCCAATACTTTCTCTGATCACTCTTCAACCATGTGTGCTTTTGGAAACCTTGTTGAAACTCAGCAGCTGTGAATTTATTTCTGTAGTTTCTTTTTTTTATTGTCTATGTGTCTGTTTTATAGCTGTTAGTAGGAAGAACATACTTATCAACAATCTATTTTATATGTTATATAAATTAGAAGAGAATAAAAAACTTGAAATGTTTTACTCTAATATATAAATGATAAAATTTTAGAAGATAAATGTGGTAATTACTATGTTTTGATGATTACACCATACGCCTGGGTCAAAATTTTAGCTTATGCCCAATAAATATATGTATAATTACATGCCATTCCAAAATGAAATGAAACTTTGTAAGAGATTTACCTGTAACACATAAAATGTGGGTAGGATCTTCTTCAGAGTAAAGGGTAGACATAATGGATATGTGAATTCCCTAATCCTAAGGCTTCTCTTTTCCAGTACAAGATATATATATCTTCTTTAGAGAATCAGGAGTAAGAAAACATGAGTATTGGTTAATCCAACATGTTAAATAAGGAATGCTAAGCAAAGCAGTACAAATATAAAAAGACTATGCAAATGCATAATTTTCAAATAATCCAATAAAGTAAGCATACTAATGAAATTGTATGGTTTTAGTCTGGAAAATTGTGGCTTTAGAGATGAAGATTCTGGAAGAGAAATGTATAATGTCTTAATAAATGGACATATTATTACACCTATCTGTTTAGCATGGTTTAAAGTAAACCTATATTTTTAAGGTTGATCTCTTAGACAGGTGACTGACCCAGCCCAACAGACATATTATGTCTATGCCCAGGCAAAGGTTCTCATTCTCTTAATCATGAAGATTTTTGTTCTACTATAACAGTGGCATTCAATGAACCAACATATTGTTTGCATATTTGTTCTATGCATTTCTCAGTTTTTTCTAGCAGAAAGGCTACTCAAATAATGTAAAATGGTATAACTCTGACTCAGTTAATATGCATGAGATATATCTTCCTGTAATTCATTAGGCTGAGTGTTTATATTATAAATATTAATTGCTGTGTGATATATTCTTGGTGTTCTGATAAATAAAACTTGCTTGGAGATCAGAGGGTAGAGCCAGACACAAGCTAATCATAGAGGCTATAAAGTAGTGGCTCATGACTTTAATCTCATCATTCAGGAGGCAGAGAGAAAAAGTGATAAGGTTGGGGCAGAGAGAAGAAGTGGTAAGGCAGGGCAGAGAAGGGGTCTCAACTTTTTGAACTGAGGAACCAGAGAGAAAAGAATCAATTAACGGCTGCTCCCAGTTCTTTGAACTTGCAGGCTTTTACCCCAATCTTTCAATTTTGGGTTTTATTGATAAGATCAACTAGGATCATAATTTAATTAACTATATTATTTCTAATTATTGATTAATTATTTTAAACTTATATTAATTACATTGTTGAGAATTTATATACATATAATTTATTAGATTTTTAACATATAACTGTAATCTCAGCCCTCTGAAAGTAAAGGCAGAAACACTATGGAATTTATGGCAGTCTTGTTTATGAAGTAAGAATATAGAAATGTCCTCTATAAGCCAGACAGTGATAGAACACACCTTTAATCCCAGTACTTAATAGCAGAAGTAGGCAGATCATATAATTCAAGGCCCCCTGGCTAGAATTATATGCTACATAATGAGTTTCATGGCAGAACTTTGCAGAGAAACTAACTAATTAACTAAATAAATAAATAAATAAATAACACAACCAAAAAATCTATACATTTTTGAAGAAAGTTTATATCAGGTTTCTAATAATCTATTTTAAGTCTTGTTTTAAAGTGTGAATTTCTTTTTTATTTATTTATTTTTATTCTACATATTTCTCTGCTCCCCTCCCTACCATTCCCCCCCTCTTCAACCCTCTCGCAAGGTCCCCATGCTCCCAGTTTACTCAGGAGATCTTGTATTTTTCTGCTTCCCATGTAGATAAAATGCGATATTTCTCTCTTAAGGTCCTCACTGTTGTCTAGATTCTCTGGGATTGTGATTTGTAGGCTAGTTTTCTTTGCCTTATGATTAAAAACCACCTTTGAGTGAGTACATGTGATAATTGTCTTTCTCTGTCTGAGTTACCTTACTCAATATGATGTTTCCTAGTTCAATCCATTTGCCTGCACATTTCAAGTGTCAGTATTTCTTTCTGCCTTGTAGTACTTCCATTGTGTAAATATACCACATTTTCCTTATCCATTTTTCAGTTGAAGGGCATTTAGGTTGTTTCCAGGTTCTGGCTATGACAAACAATTTTGCTATGAACATAGTTGAGCACATGTCTTTGTGGCTTGATTGAGCATCTTTTGGAAATATACCCAAAAGTGATATTACTGGGCCTTGAAGAAGGTTGTTTCCTAATTTTCTGAGAAATTACCACACTGGGCATCCAAAAAGGCTGTACCAGCTTGCACTCCCACCAGCAATGCAGAAGTGTTCCCTTTACCCCACAACTTCTCTAGCATAAATTGTCATCAGTGTTTTTTACCTTGACATTCTTACAGGTATAAGATGGAATCTCAGAGTTATTTTGATTTGAATTTCTCTGATGACTAAGGATGTTGAACATTTCCTTAAGTGTCTTTCAGCCATTTTAGATTCCTCTGTTAAGAGTTTTCTGCTTAAGTCTGCACTACATTTTTTATTGGATTATTTGTTCTTTCGATGACCAATTTTTTAAGTTCTTTGTATACTTTGGAGATTAGACCTCTGTCTGATGTGGGGTTGATGAAGATCTTTTCCCATTCTGTAGGTTGTTGTTTTGTCTTGTTGACTGTGTCCTTTACTTTACAGAAGCTTTTCAGTTTCAGAAGGTCCCATTTAATTAATTTTCTTCTCTCAGTGTCTGTGGTACTTGAGTTATATTTTGGATGTAGTCTCCTGTGTCAATATGTTCCATTGTACTTGCCACTTTCTGTTCTATGAGGTTCAGTGTGGATGACTTTATGTTGAGTTCTTTGATCCATTTGTACTAGAATTTTGTGCATGGTGATAAATATGATTTTCATTCTTCCACATGTTGATATCCAGTTATGTCAGCACCATTTGTTAAATATGCTTTCTTTTTCCCATTTGATATTTTTTTGCTTCTTTATCAAAAATCAGGTGTTCAAAGGAGTGTTGATCAATGTTCAGGTCTTTGATTCAGTTCCATTGTTCTTCCTTTGGGTTTTTATGCCAATACGAGGCTTGTTTCAGTACTGTAGCTCTGTAGTAGTGTTTGAAGTCAGGGATTTTGATGCCACCAGAAATACTTTTATTGTACATGATTGTTTTGGCTATAATGGATTTTTGATTTTTCCTATGAAGTTGAGTGCTATTCTTTCGAGTTCTGTTAAGAGTTTTGCTGGGATTTTAAAGGGCATTGCATTGAATCTTTAGATTGTTTTTTATAAGATTGCCATTTTTACTATGTTAATTTTACCTTCCGAGAAGCATGGGAGATCTTTCCACTTTCTAATGTTTTCTTCTATTTTATTTCAAAGATTTAAAGTTCTTGTCATACAAGTGTTCCACTTGTTTTGTTAGAGTTACTCCAAGATATTTTATGCTACTTGTGACTATTGTGAAGGGTGATGTTTCTCTGATTTCTTTCTCAGCCTATTTTATCTGTGTAAAGGAGAGTTACTGATTTTCTTTTCTGGAGTTAATTTTGTATCCTGCTAAATTACTGAAAGTGTTTATGAGTTATAGAAGTTCCTTGGTAGAATTTTTGGGGTCACTTATGTAAATTATTATATCATCAGCAAATAGTGAGAATTTGACTTCTTCTTTTCTGATTTGTATTCCCTTGATCTACTTTTGTTGCTTTATTACTTTAGCTAGGACCTCAAAAACTAGATTGAACAGATATGGAGAGGGTGGACGACCTTGTCTTGTTCATGATTTTAGTGGTATATTTAGTGTAAGTTTCTCTCCATTTAGTTTGATGTTTGCTTTTGGATTAATGTATATTGCCTTTATTATGTTTAGGTATGTTCCTTGTATCCCTGCTCTCTCCAAGACCTTTATCATGAAGGGATGCTGTATTTTGTCAAAAGCTTTTTTTGGCTTCTAATGAGATGATTATGTGGTTTTTATTTTTCAGTCTACTAATATGATAGATTATGTTGATATATTTTCATCTGTTGGATCATCCCTGCATCTTTTGGATGAAGCTGACTTGATCATGGTAGATAATGGTTCTGATGTGTTCTTGGATTTGATTTGCCAGTATTTTATTTAGTGTTTTTGCATCAAAGTTCATGAGTGAGATTGGTCTGTATTTCTTTTTCTTAGTAATGTCTTCATGTGGTTTGGCTATCAGGGTGATTGTAGCCTCATAAAAAGAGTTTGGCAATGTTCATTCTGTTTCTATTTTGTGGAACGATTTGAGGAGTATTGGCATTTGTTTTTCTTGAAACTCTTGTAGAATTTTGAGCTGAAATCATCTGGTCCTGTGCTTTTTTTGGTTGGAATACTTTTGATAACTGTTTTTATTTCTTGAGAAGTTTAGGTCTGTTTAATTTGCTTAACTGGTCTTGACTAAATTTTCTAAGTGATATTTATCCAAAAAGTTGTCTATTTCCTTTATGTTTTCCAATTTTGTGGAGCATAGGTTTTCAAAATATGAGCTGATGATTCTCTGGATTTCCTTCTAATCTCTTGTTATGCCTACTTTTCATTTCTGATTTTGTTAATTTCTGTATGATCAGTGATTGCTATCTCCTGTCAATTTAGTTTTCATTGTTGGTGATATTAATTTGTGTGCTTTTCTTTTCTTTGGAATTTGCTGCTGTGAGATCATCTAATGTTTGTGTTTTTGTTGGTGTAGCCAACTTCCTTGGATTGGAGTTTTCCTTCTAGTACTTTGTGTAGAGTTGGGGTTGTGGCTCGGTATTAGTTAAATCTAGATTTGTCATTTAATATCTTGTTTTGCTCCTCTACGAAACTTTAAAGTTTTTCTGGGTATAGTAATCTGGGTTGGCATCCATGGTCTCTTAATGTCTGTATTACATTTGACCAGAACTTTCTGGCTTTCACTGTCTCCATTGAGAAGACAGGTGTAATTCTGATAGGACTGCCTTTAAATATTACTTGGCCTTTTTCCTTTGCAGTTCTTAATATTCTTTCTTTATTCTGTATGTTTAGAGTTTTGATTATTATGTGGCAAGTAGACTTTTTTTATTTAACCTATTTGGTATGCTGTAAACTTCTTGTATTTTTAGAGGACTATCTTTCTTTAGGTTGGGAAAGTTTTGTTCTCTGATTTTGTTAAATATATTTTCTGGGCTTTTCAGATGAACTTCGTTTTTTTATATACCTATTATTTTTAGATTTAATCTTCCCATGTTGTCCCATATATCATGGGTATTTTTGTGTTAAGTCTTTGTTAGATTTAATATTTTCTTTGACTGATTGGTCTATTTCCTCTTTTGAATCTTCAGCACTTGAAATTCTCTCTTCCGTCTCTTGTATTGTGCTGTTTATGGTTGCATTTGTGGTTCCTGATCATTTTCTCATGATTTCTGTTTCTATAATTTCATTGGCTTGTGTTTTCTTTATGTCTCTATTTCAGTTTTCATGTCTTTAATAGTTTTTTTTTTCATGTTTCACTGCTATTTCTTGGTTTTCCTTAAGGGATTTTTTGATGTCTTCCAATTTTCTTGTTTGTTTTTTTCTCCATTTATTTGAGGAAATTTCTCATTTTCTCTTTAGGAGTCTCAAACATTCTCCTGAAGTTATTTTTTAGGTCATTTTCTTCTGCTTCATCTGTATTTGGTTGTACAAGTTTTGTTGTTATAGGGTCACTGGACTTTACTGGTATTGTGTTGCTCTTTGTAATGTTGCATATGTTCTTACCTTGTCTACTCATCTTTTTCTCTAATTGGTGTAGTTTGGTCTAGATTTGTTCCTGTGGAGGGCTCTCGTTTGCAGTTAGTCCTGCAAAGGTCTTTGGCTCCTATCTACTTTCTCAGAGGTCCCAGACTCAGGTGCTTCAATACCCACAAGGATCTGGCTCAGGACTACTCCCTCAGAGGTCCCAGACTCATGCCCAGACCCACAGAGGTTTCTGGTTCCTACCTACTCCCTTAGAGGTGCCAGACCAATGCCCAAATCCACAGAGGTTCTGGATAAGGCCTAATTTCTCAGAGATTGCGGACACACAGAGGACCTGGCTCAGACCAAAAGTGTGCAGTTCTAATAGTATATGTTTATATCCAAACATTATAAATTAAATATCCATGGTTTATAAAGTTTAACAAATTCCATAATCTAAATATTCACAATCATGTTATCCATATTATGATGCTGAGTACTGACTTAGAAAATCTTCTTGTGATCAGCTTTTCAGGGTCAGTTAAAACTAGGTCATTGAGAGAGATCTAATGGGCTGGGACTGTGTTTCAGTGGCAGATAAATTGCCTCCAGTGGAAGAGAAATTGCCTTCGGTGACCAGTACAACCTAATAAATTAGAAGAATTAAATGATCTGAGATGCTGATGAGTGAAATCTAAAATGCAGGCAAACTAATTTCTTGGATACTGATAGAAAACATGAGGCCTTGACTCAAAACAAGTAAGCAGAGGCCTTTATCAGCCAATGCATAAGGAGAAGTAAATGTGTCCATATATGTTTGTATATGTAAACTCCTGGTCAAATGGCTGCTTATATGTCATGGGACTGACCTTCATGCCAGCTTTAATGACATTAACTACTCCATCTTCTCTTCCAAGAAATTGTAGAACATATCAGATTGACCACTCTGTTTTTTTTTTATTTTCTAACAAAATTGTTTTGAGCTTCTGAGTCTATTCTTAAATTATTTTATTAATATATAAGAGACCCAATAGGGGATTATGATTTCACCTGTATCAACAGGTAGCCTGAGTCAGGAATGGCATTCCTGGCAACAAGGAATTAGTAAGAAATAAATCCAGTGTTTGTCCTGTTTTCCAAAGGAGTTTCTTACTACGAAGAGGAAGAGCATGTGTCAAATCAGATTTTCTCTTGACTGAGAAAGTTAGAACTGAGAAAACCAGCTAAGAAATCAGAACTTAGAATTCAGAGACTGTTTTAGTTAGTGTTTATATTTCTGTGAAGAGACATAATGATCAAGGCAACTCTTAAAAGGAAAACAATTTGTTGGGATGGTTCACTTACAATTTTATAACCTTAGGCCATTGTCATCATAGTGGGAGCACGGCAGTTTTAGCCGAACATGGTACTGGCTAAAATTGATCAGAACTCAACAGGAAGTGGAGTCCATGTCACACTCAGCAAATTTTAATCATAAAAAACCTCAATGCCCAGCCCAGAGTAGCATACTTTCTCCAACAAGGCTACACCTATTTCAACAAAACCATATGTGCCATTCCCAATGAGCTTTTGGGAATTAATTATATTCCAAATACCACAATTCACTCTCTGGCCTCCTTAAGTTTGTAACAATATCATGATATGAAATACATTTAGTCCAATTTCAAAAGTCCCATACTCTATTACTATCTCATCAATTTTTAAAATTCTGAAATTTGAAGTTTCTTATGAGATTAATGCAATCTCTTAATTGCAATTCCTTGTGAAATCAAAATAGAAAAGCAGATCAAATATTTCCAACATATGAAACATGGTACACATTGCCTTTTAAAACATAGGGAAAGGAGCATAGTGAGAAAATACTGGACGAAAACAAAACCAAAAGTAAGCTGAACAAACTCCAAACTACATCTTAATGTCTAATGTGGTATATTAACTCACCCATGAAGTAGAACAAAAACTCATTCCTCTTGGAAATAAGAATGCTTGACCTCTTAAAAATACTGAAAACTGTGAGCCTCAAACTTGACCTGAATACAAATGTAGTTCATAAAACACATTGTTTACTCAGATAAACTAAAGTATATTATGAACAATAGCCAACACTAGAAACGACTTTAATTTTTGTTAAAAATTGACTTGATCTGTTGATATAGCCAAAATGAAATGCCTGTATAGATCTGCTTACAATAAGCCATAGTGTAACAAACTAGTATGTTATAGTTTTATATTTCTATTACCATGATAAAAACCTTGGCAAAAGATACTTGGGGAATAAAAACGATGTACAGGTCTCTTTCACAGTTCATCATTATGGAAAGTCAGGGAGGAACTCAGGTTAGGAACATGGAGACAAAAACTGAAAGTGAGACCTCAGAAGCAAGCTCTGTTTCTTTCTTTATAGGCCCCAGGACAACCTTCCCAAGGGAGGAGATACACAGAGTATGTTTAGCACTGTTGTATTAATCATTAATCAAAAACATACTTCAATAGACTTACTTGTATGAAAATCTGGTAGTGGTAATTCATTAACTGAGACTAACTCTTTGCAGGTAACTCTAATGGGTGTCAAGCTGACAAAAATAAACTAAAACAAAATAAAACTTTGATACATAAGAAACTTGTAAAGTAACACAATAGATATCTCAGCAATTAAACAGAACAGACTGCTAATACAGTCAACAGTATTATGCAGCTAGAATTTATCATGAAAAAGCAAACAAAGAGATAATTTCTTGGATGATTACCTTTCTTTTGGGTTGTAGCCACTGCCAGATTGTGGTTCCTATTGCTTTGGAGGATGGTCCCATATTCACTTGCAGTCCGATGGCAAGACTGAATAAACAAAGGTATTGTTTTTAAGTGAAACTGGACATGAGGGTGAAAAACAGACATGTTAGAGAGCAAGAGGAGGACGTGGAGAGGTAAAATTAGTGAAAATAAGACATACATGGTCATAACACATTATATACGTGCATGAAAATCTCGAAAACTAAAAGAATTGAAAGCATTATTTTAAAAAGAATGAATAAAATATCTACTCATTAATTAAAATTAATTAATCTCAAAGATTTTCTACAACATGCCAAGTAATTTTGGCTGTATGCCTCCAAATTAGGCAGTAATTTTCTTGAAATTAGTAGGAATATAAACAAAATTTCTTCCTTGCGGTAAATGAGTGCCTAACTCCAGAATGGCTGGAAGAAATATGCATCAACATCAGCTTTCTTTCTAATTATTTTAGGGGTTTTGCTGTGTTTTTCTCATTTTGTTTTGTTTGATTAGACTCTGCTCTATTTGTCATAAAATTCTATTACTGGTTCTCAATTTTATAGAATCTGTGCATTTATTACACTATCCAACTCAAAATAGTTACCATAGAATTCAAATCAACAGCTTATGGGATAAAGAAAAACCAGTGTTCAGCATAAGTATGACCTCTCTCCTTTTTTTTTCTTGGCTACAAAATAAAAGTTAAAAATAATCATTTATAAGACATCACATATTTATGTATAACTAAATACATATTCTAAAAGATATCTATGGCTGTGAAAATAACATGGTGCAATAGAATATACTCATATTGTAATATATAAGGCATATTTATATGAAAACAATGGAAAGTTGAAAATTGTTTGCTCTTAAATTAAATTTTGATGGTACTTATTATTTCAAAAGTAATTTCATTAGAATCCTCACCTGCAGTTTTCCAGCATCTATTGATCTACTTTAGTTTTGAAGGCATCCTTAAAGACTATTGTCAAGTTTAAATGATGTGTTTTAATGATTGATGTTCCTAAACTTAGAAAATTTAAGATTTTCTAGGAAAGATACTTGATTTAATTAAGAAGAGAGGTACACATAATTCACTGGGAATGAAGTATTCAAAGCCTGTGCATTCTTGATAAGCTTTTTGCTCATCTGTCAAGGGAAGAAGGAAGATCATGCTTTGAATTTTGCTAATGGATTTTCTCTGTTAACAAGCCCAAAGCTTGACATAAAGAAAAATTGTTACGTATTCCCCTTTTCAGGATATTCATACCTATTTCTCCTGTTATTTTATTCTTCAAATGCAGATTTTTATTGCTCTCGTACATATATTACTTATTATTTTTACTTGTTGTTATGCTGTAGGATTAAAAAATGTACAAATGCTGATTTTGACCACATTAACCAAGAATATAATAAAATATTAGTAGAACACTATAATAAAACACTAGATATGTATATTTAATGTTTGTACTATTTATATAGAGCAACTTCAGGATATAAGTGAGATTAAAGTGGATAGGGAAAAGGTTCTCACTGAGGAAAGTCAATGGGGGATCTGTGGAGAATTACAGAGAAGAGGGAAAAAGGAGAAAAATAGCATTAAAGATGTTTGAAAAGGCCGTAAGTGTTGTGATATTTTGATTGTGCAAATATAGCTTGCCTGAATATCAAAGTACAGAGCTAGGCACTAGCTAACCATAGAACCCTGGAGGTCTGTAAAGATAGAGTGATAAGTTTGTACAGCGATAGGAAATGATATGGCGGGAGGAAACAGGAACTTGGTTTCTTTTCAGCAGGGAAGTTGAAAGGTAAGCTGGCCATGATTTTACTCCTTCATCTCTCTGATTGCTGAGCATTTGCTGCAATAACTGACTCTGGACTGGTTTAGGATTTCCTCCGTGTATGTGTTGCTTTTATTAGATAATGAATAAAGCCAGATGGAAAATCTGAACAGATATATAGAGAGAGTATGTAAAGTCAGGGAGATGCCACATAGCTGTCATAGAAGGACACAGAATTCTTATTGGTATGCCACAGTCTAGAGGCACTACATAGATTAATAGAAACAGGTTAACACGACTGAACTCTTGGCAAAAATGTGCGCTGGAATTAATAGAGTTTCTGTGTGATTATTCAGATCTGGGCAGCCAGTAAACAAAGGCACAGTCCCGATTACACTGAGCTTTTGTTTTTAAAACCTTTTAGAACCCATGCTACATATTGGCATGAAGTTTAAAGGTGAGAATTCATGAAGAAGACACTCACAGGCCAGAGTTGTGTGTGGGAATTCCATTGTACCTGCCCATGAGAATCCTTCCCTGCCTGAAGCGCTTTCTTTTAATTTTTCCCATAGCCTCTCTAAAACAGCTGCCATCCAAACGTCAGAAGTACCTCGGCTACAAACACCACAAGACTGATCCACCCTAGACAAGCTGGCTCTGTCTTTAGGCAGTCCCTGTCACACGTGCTTTTGCTGTGCAATCCCCTCTACATTTTTCAGATAGACAGATCTCTCTCTCTCTCTCTCTCTCCACCATGAGTGGAGGGCTTTCTCTACACCCCCTCTCCCTAGGCTGCCAGTAGTAGCACACAACTACATAATAGAAACTGCAGCTGTTTTCGGCCAGTCTGTTTACTGATGTTGGCAGATTTGGTAAGATAATTGGAATTTTTCATTTTCTTTTATTTTAGCTTTTTAAAATTTCATTTTACTTTCCATTCATAGTTTATTCTGCATCCATCCTTCCACTACCCCATCACACCACCAGTACACACACACCCCTTCCATTCCTCCCTATAGGTATGAGCTCCTATGAGAAGTCAACAAAATCTTGACACATTAAGTTGGGGCAGGACCAAGTCCCACTCCTTTGTATTAAAGATGAACAGGGTATCCTGCCATAGGGAATGAGCTCCTGATGTGGGATGCCCCTCTTCATGTTGTGAGTAGGTTTTATTATGTAGGCAGGACAGAACATAAGTAATCAGGAAAACTGAAGTGAATGCAGGGAGAAAGAAGGCAGATACCATGTAGCTGCTGAAGGAGAAAGATGTTAGAAGCTAATCAGTAAGCACAGCCTCACAGCAATACACAAATAGAAATGGGTAAATTTAATATGTAAGAACTAGTTAGATATACACCTAAGCCTTAAGTCAAACAGTGCTGTAGTTAATATTGTTTTGTGTGATTATTCAGGTTTGGGTGGCCAGGAAACTACAGTGCACTCTCCATTTAAAAGCTCCAATAATCTAGCTCATGCATCAGGGATAAATCTTGGTTGTACAACCAGGTACCTCACAGACAGTTCAAGCTTCATCACTGTCTCTTACATATGGAATATCTAGTTTGGTTCCATGAACTCACTACAGCTATCTGTCTGGAGTTCCTGAGTTTCCATGAGCTTTGTTCAGCTCTCTTAGATTTCTCCATTATGATCTTGGCCTCTCTTGCTCATATAATCCATCCTGACTCTCTTCGATTGGAATCCCAGAAGTCATCCTGTTACTTGGTTGTGAATCTCTTCATCTGGTTCCACCAGTTGCTGGATCAAGACTCTGTGATGATAGTTGTGATATTCATCAATCTGTTTACAGGGGAGGACCAGTTTGGGCTCCCTCTCCACTGTTGTTAGGAGACTTGGCTGGGGTCATTGTTGTAGATTCTTGGGACTTTCCCTAGAACCAGATTTCACCACAATCCCATAGTGGCTTTCTCTATCAAATATCTCTTTCATTGCTTCTCCACTTTATCCCTGCTCACATTCAACCATCTTTTCCCCTCATGTTCTCATCTATCTCTTTCCCTTTAATGTCCCCTTCACTCTCAGTTTATCCAGGATATCTCATCTTATGACCCTTCCCTGGGTAATCCAAGTGTCCCATTTATGGTCTTCCTTGTTACTTAGATTCTCTGGAACTATAGATTGTAGTATGATTATCATTTGCCATCTAATATCCACTTATAGATGATACATACAATTTTTGTCCTTTTGAGTTTGGGTTACCTCACTCAGGATGTTTGTTTTTCTTCCCTAGGTCCATTCAGTTGCCTGCAAATTTCATGATAATGTTTTTTTTTTGAACAGATGGATAATACTCCACTGTGTAAATGAACCACATTTTCTTTATCTATTATTCAGGTGACTGGCATCTAGGTTGTTTCAAGGTTCTGGCTATTATGAATAATGTAACTATGAACTATAAATTAGGATTTCTTAAAGGAAGGATCTAGTTAAAAGAGAATTTTTCCCACATTAAAAATTGGGAAACACTATTGCCATGGAGGGATTGAGGTCTCTGTATGTTAATACACTAGACAGTTTGACACTGGAACAGTTAAATGAAAGAATAACTAATTTAGATGGGAATTAGATACCATCAGTTACATACATCAGTTTTAGCATTTTTGTTTTTTTTTTCACTTAAAAAGTCAGCTAATATGAGTGCCAAGATAAAACTTTTTGAAGAATTTAGTAAAAGAGATCAAAGACATATTCAGATCAAAACAGAAAAATTTAATGTAGAACAAATTTTAGCATTGCATTGTAATGTTAGTGAGGAACAGCCTAAGATTTGAAAACAACCGACTTTAATTTATCCATTCACTCTGCAGGAATTGGCAAATTTAGATAGCCCCAATGTTATACAAGTATAAATGTTGGATTTAAGGGGATTCAAAAAAAGTGATAGTTTCATAAGGCATGCATTTTACCTTTTGTGAAACAGATGTTAAACTTGTGGACAACTTACAATATAATTATCCAGAGAAACTGAGAAGACTTTATTAAAGTGGTCTTGGAAACTGATCTTCAATTACAGTGTATGATATAGTAGAGAAAGAAGAGGGTAAGATCATTGTACAATGAATTAGGACTACAAGTATGGAAATCTCCCAACACCAACTTCTGTTGAGGGAGAATATATTGATATACAAAGGCAATAACCATATAATGATCACATTCTCAATTTATGCCAAACAACAGCTTTGAAGGCTTGAGACAGAATTGTTGGAGTAGGAAAGAAAATTGAGCCGTTTGATAAAGTTCTACAGCTTTTGCAGATTTCTTACAAAGTCTGACTTCAGCAGAAAACGGAATGATACAAGATTCAGAAGCTAGAAAATAGTCTTTGAATCTTTGGCTTTTGAAAATGCTAATGCACAATGCAAAAATGATAAATAGTATGTTAAGGGCAAAATCAGTGCCCTTGGGGGAATGAATCTAAGGTACAATCATTATTAAATTTCATGACCATGATGATATATGGATAGGAGAGGTGATTTCCACTGGTTTGAAGAAAAATTGCAATGCCAAGTGCTTTAACTGTGTCAAATATGCTCACATAAAAAAGGGATTGTAAACAGGGTGCTCCTAGAAACAATGTTTTTCTAAGCATAATTCAAATGAAACTCTTCTCCATTCTGTATTATGCAGAGGTATAGCAAAGGCAGTCACTAGACCAATAAATGTCGGTTAAGAAAAACAGTTAAGGGAATGCTTTGCTGTCGGGAAACATTTTGAGAGGAGCTCCACAGGCCACCATGCTTAGGTTCTGTTATTTTCCTTGACTGTAGAGGGAACTCCTTCCCAGTGTAGTTACAGAAACTAATGCCTATAGTAAGAAACTGTACTACCATGGATAACCAAAGAACTATAAAAGAGAGAACAAAAATTTCAGACAAAACATAAAGCAAATATTGTGGGAAACTACAAATGAATATAGAATTAAATTAAAAATATAAATAAATAAAATTGTATTGAAGACCTTGTAGGCACAGGTGTAAATATCACAATAACTGCAACAGAATCATGGTGTTCAAATTAGCCATTCAGGAGGCAGATGTTCACCTTTTAGGAACTGCAACTTTATTTTAGGTAAAACAGTGTATGAGAGGGTTCAAATATATAGGGACAGAAGGGCAGTGAGAAAATAAAAGCCGTATGTGACTAACATAGCAATGAACTTATCGGGAAATGGTTTGTTACAGCAGGTGAATATTCAGATTAACATTCTAATCTCAGAAACAAACCATACATTAAAGTATGATTCTGGAGAAAAAAAATATTAGATGGTAATATAAAAAACACTTATTAGCCATTTAGATTGTTCAAGAACAGGGCACAACAATTTCTGACCTTTGAAACACAACACCAGTCCTTCTTTTAAAATCATTGATGGACAAACCTGTATGGGTTATACAACAGTCTTTAACAACAAAGAAATTTCAGGCCTTCTAACAGCTGGTACAGGAGAAGTAAAATGCTCAGCATGTTGAAGAATTGACCAGCTATTGGAATTATCCTGTATTTGTTGTTAAAAGTAAATTTGGAAAATGGAGAATGATAAACGAACTAAAGGTTGTTAATAAGGTGATTCAACCAATGTGCTGTTTACAGTCTGACATCTTGTTCCTTTCTTTATTATGTAAAGAGTGGATTCTTATAGTTAATCATTAATAGTCTGTTTCTTCAATATACCTTTACAAAAAAATCAGAGAAAATTTTGCCTGTATATAAAACTTCTTAGCCTTCCAAGTGGTTCTCTCACAAGGAATGCTAAATAGTCAGTCCCTATTGATGTGGGAGTATCCTATGCATGCTGGAATTGCCTATAGCGAATAAAGAAACTTCCTTGGCCTGTTGATAGGTCAGAACATAGGTAGGCAGAGAAGATGGCACTAAATGCTGGGAAGAAGGCCAAGTCAAGAGCTGCCATGATCTTCTGATAGGAGTAAGCCACTGTCACTGCCACGTGGCGATATACAAATTAATAGATATGGGTTCAGTTAATATAAGAGTTACCCAATAAAAAGCTCGAGCTAATGGGCCAAGCAGTGTTTTAATTAATATAGTTTCTGTGTGGTTATTTCAGTTCTGGGGGACCGGGACAACAAGCAGACTCCTTACTACACCCTATGCCAATATTTTGTAAGTAAGTCATTGGAAATAATACACAAGCAAATTTCTCAATCTTTAGCCTACCATTATATTGATGACATTTTACTAGCTGAATCAAATGTAGATAATTTATAAAGAATGTTTGCAAAAGAAATTTTTGCCTTGTTGGGTATCATAAATTTCTCCTTAGAAAATACAAAGAGGAGAATCTATTGCTTATTTAGGCTGTAAAATAGGTTTTCAAAAGACTCAGTACCATAGGTACAAATAAGAAGAGATTGATTCCAGAATCTTAATGACTTCCAAACAGTGCTAGGAGACATTTACAATCTATGTCCCACTATTGGGATCATGTCTGATGGGCTGATTAATTAAATCAAAACCTTAGGTTGAGAAAAGGACTTAAATAATTCCAGTATTTATTAGCTGAAGCTGAAAGAGAATAAACTTTGGTGGAATAGAAATTACAGATTGAATATGTGGCTTCGAAACTTAATGGCATTCTGGTCATATAGCACTGTAGGCATTTCCCTACAGGAGTCAGTGCAGAGGGAGGATATTATCTTATAATGGATCTTTTTACCATATAAACTGAGTCAAAAATTAAAAACTTAAAAAACAAAAATGTTTCTGAGTTAATTCTAAAATGAAAATTGAGACTTCATCAATGAGCAAAAATAGACCCAGAAGAAAGTGTAGTACCATTTTCTAAAGATGAAATTAAAAATTTATGGACAGAAAGTGAACCCTGGCAGAAAAAACTTGTAGTAATTTTTGGAAGAGCTAAACAACAAATATCACCAGTGTAAGAGAATTAATCTTATAAAGAGAACTAGCTGAAGCTTTCCGCTCATTGTATGGAAAACACCAATAATTTGGAGGCCCTACAGTCTATACTGATGCAAATAACTCAGAAAAAAATTGTTACAAATAAGAAAAATTAAGTAAAGTGGATCTAAGCCATTATGATTCTATCCAAAGCCAGAATTATATGCTCTTTTCATGATACTAATGGATATTAAGGAACCTCTCAACATCGTTACTCATCACAATATACAGAAAGAGGCATTTAGCATATTGAAACTGCTAAATTTACCAGTTAATACAGATTTGACTTATTTATTCAAATACAAAAAATAATCATTAACAGAAATTATCCCATATACCCAACATATCTGATCCCATACGTGACTGCCAAGTATTCTAACACACGGTAATGCAGAAATTAATCAACTATTAATAGGAAATGTGCTGGAGGCCTCAGAATTTTGTTCAAAAACATCAAGTCAATAGAAAAGGATTAAAAAGACTTTTCTTTCATGTGGCAATGAGCCAAGGAAATTATATGGAAATATCCTACTTGTTCTTTTTAAAACTAAACACAACTATGAAACCCTAAATATGACTCTCTGCCTGTTCACTTAGATATTGCCTTTTACCCCTTCCTGGCAGAGGCAGTCACTCTTCTGGACTTCTCCTTCCCAAATAAATCTCTTATTAAAAAGAGTATTGGGTGACAATCTTCATTCACTGCCACAGAATAGAAGAACCTGGCCAGGGCATGAGCTTAGGGGACTGAGCTGATAAACCTTGATGGGATGCTTTCTTAGGGGGCTGTGCAAGGTGGAGCAGAACAGGATTGTTTTGGCTCTCCCAGGATTTCTGTTTATCCTGTACAAAAAAAAGGAACTTCCTGAGGCATCATAATCCCTGAAATAAAGATCTATTTTAGAGCTACAGTTATGAAAACAGCTTGGTATTGGCATAAAAACAGACAGTAGACCAATGAAATCAGATCAAAGACCCTGATATTGATCCACACACCTATGAACTCCTGATTTTGACAAAAAATCTGAAATTATATAATGAAAAAAAGAAAGCATCTTCAGCAAATGGTGCTGGTATCACTGGATGTCAGCATGTAAAAGAATGAAAATAGAACCATATCTATCCTGATGTGCAAAACTCAAGTGCAAATGGATCAAAGACTACAACATAAATCCAGGTACACTGAACCTCATAGAAGAGAAAGTAGGAAGTAGCCATCAATGTATAGGCTCAGAAGATCACTTCCTAAACATAACACCAGTAGCACAGACACTGAGAGAAACAATGAGGACATGGGACCCTCTGAAACTGAGAAGCTTCTATAATGCTTAGGGCACAGTAAACAAGACAAAATGGAAATATTTTTGTTTATTCTTGAGACATGTTTTCTCTGTGTAGACTTGTCTGTCATAAAACTTCTATGTACCATACTGTCCTCAAACTCAAAAATCTGCCTGTTTCTATCTTTCAAGTGCTGGGACTAAATATATGTACCACCACCACCCAGAAATCATTGTTAATGCTTAGAGTAATAAACTGTCTGATGTTCAGAATAAAGTTGACTATTACATTAAACATTAATCTTCCTCAATTTGTGGCTCTATTCTCCCAGATCTCACTACACTACAGCAGTGACAGAAAAGCAAAGATGAAAATGAAAAATATTTTGGTTCCCCATCTCCTGAGAAGGAAATACATGCAAATAATAACTGCTGTGAGAAGGATAATTTGTGTTTCTCCTGCATTACTTTCCTTGAAAGTTGTCAGCCATGAAGCCATATATGCAAAACCAACAAAAAACGGCCATAGCAGGTTCTATTTATATATTTGTTAATACATAGATACATATATATATATATATATATATATATATATATATATGTAACAATAGAAATGAAAGAAAAAGAGGCTGTCAAAAGATGAGAGGGACTGGAAGAAAGAAAGGGAGAGAAACTCATGCAATTCAATTTTATTTAACAGATATTAACAATGTATTACTCTAAAATAAGTATTTATGATAAATAATTTCTATGGAGCAGGTTCACTTTTATTTTAAAATGGAAAGTTGAAATTTTTTAAAGGAAATATTTCTAGAAGTTCATATAATTCAAACTCAGTTTTCTCAATAACCATAATTCTAACTACAACATTTCTGAGTTTCTATACCGATGACTGTGTATAGAGGCAACATAATACAATCAATTGACTGGATAAATAAGATTTTTGTTACTACCATTACAATGATTGATCAAGTTAATGATGAACTTCTGTTGAAACCATGAACACTTTGCAAATGCATGAATAAATTGAATTATTTGGAGAGTTTCTTCTCTTTTTTCTTCATGTATACTATCATTTTATTTTTTATTATTTTTTATTAAAAATTTTCACCTCTTCCCCTCTTACCACTTCCCTCCCCCTCACCCCTCGCTCCCTCCCTCCCACCCCCCACTCTCCCTCGCCCTCCTTCTCCAGGCCGAAGAACAGTCAGGGTTTCCTACCCTATGGGAAGTCGAAGGTCCTCCCTGTTGCCCCCAGGTTCAGGAAGGTGAGCATCCAAATAGACAAGGCTCCCACAAAGCCCATCCATGCAGTAGAATCAAAGCCCAGCACCATTGTCCTTGACTTCTCAGTCAGCCTCCACTGTCAACCACATTCAGAGTGTTCAGTCTGATCACATGCTCCATCAGTCCCATTCCAACTCGCCTTGGTGATCTCCCATTAAATCTGTCCCACCATCTCAGTGGGTGGACGCACCCCTAGCGGTCCTGACTTCCTTGTTCATGTTCTCCCTCCTTCTGCTCCTCATTTGTACCTTGGGATCTCAGTCCAGTGCTCCAATGTGGGTCTCTGTCTCTATCTCTATAGAAGAATCTCTTTTTAGTGCTTTTGACATGCTTTTGATATTGTTTCATTTTGTATCAATCGTGGCCTAAAACATCCAACACCTGTATTTAGCGACAAGCTCACTGGAAAATTTACAAGAATCCACCAGTGCTTGTCTACAACTAACTTTTAAAAAAGAAGTATTAAAAATATTTATAATTTTACACCTTTCACACATATATTCATATTTTCCTTTCTAATATGTATGTTAGTTTAGAATATAATTACTTACATTTTCATGTCATTTAATCACTCTTTCAGGTGATATAATAAGCAAAATAGCACTGGGGTTGAGCTAAAAATGGATACTTATACACTTAATATACTGTATGATATAAATATATGAAATTATCAATAACAAAATATAATCTGTAAAATATATTCTAAGATAATTTAAATACATTCCACATTTTCTTCTTTATTTTATTATTTTTGAATGTGCACATTTTACTCATTTGTGGCTATCTTAAATGCCAAATTGTCTTTGAAATAATCTCTTGATGCTTTTACTTAATTGATTTGATTAATATTTACTAATTCTTTAGATATTCAAGTTCATAAAGAAATGCATTTTTCCTTGCTCCATATGAAATTAATGTTTTTTCTTTTATTTGCCCTTTTTTATAATATTTGTATTATTTAAAATTTTCAGACCATCATACAATTTATTTTGATAATATCGACCCTGTATTCTATGCCTCCAACTCTTCCAAGTGTCTCACAGCAAGAGTTGCTCCCAGCATTGTTTATTTTCCTTTGAATTTATAAGAATTTTTTTGTTTATTTTCTTATTTGTGTGTCTTTTCTGTAAAGTTAAAGACAAGCTAGAGCTGTCTATCAAGAAAGAAAATGTTATACATGGGTCCTATGGCCTCAGTAGCCATAGATTTTTAGAAAAATTTACAATACCAGGCAGGAATTCCTTACACTTGAATATGTTTTAAATTATTTTAGAAAGTTGTTGTTTATCCCAAACATCATTCTATTATTGTACCAGTGCGTATCTTGTATAATATGATCCGTATGATACAATGTATTATGTAGCACTGGGTTAGAACACTGATGTCTTATTTTCTCTAGGATTCTATTTGTACATACTAGCATTATGAAAACTAGTCAGTAAGGAAAGAATTAACTCGTCGGCTCACATTGATTACTCCATTTCCTTCGTTCAAAGTAATGTTTTTATCAACATGGTCATCTCAATTAATTATAAAAAGCAAGCTAAACAATGACAATATTCTGTGTTGTTTTTGGTGTCTCTGTAGTCTTATTAATCACTAACTTTACTAATATAATCTATTCCTGCCACTGATATATTTACTTAATAGTCTAAATTTTAAGTTATTATTTATGCCATTTTTAGTGATGTAAACTTCCTTCATTCTGTACATATTAATTGTAAATCATCCTGAGAATTTTTGACCACTTCTAAAGATCTTAATATCTTAATTTGCTTTGGTTTTGTATGTTCAAGTTACTCTGATAAGTCATTTATAATATTTTCACTAAGGGACCTTTAAGTGTTACCCTAAAATAACCACAAACATCCTGTGAGAATATTTATGCACATGCTGATTAGCCATTGTGACTCAATGCACAATATACATATATATTTATTTCAAAATATTATCTTGAACACTATAAATAACTATATTTCTACAAGATAAGTTAAATGTAATAAGATATATACAGAATTATTTTAAACTGTATGAGTGAAGACAATTGTGTTTAAACAATCTTTTTTTTTTCTTTCGTGGCTTTATTTTAACCTTTATTTTTTTTTTTTAGTAAATTTTATTAAATTATAAAAGTTTCCATTTCCACCCCCCCTCCCAACACCCTCCCACTCCCCCTACTCCCCCTCCTCCTCCCTCTTCGTCCCCCAGGGCAGTCAGGGTTTCCTGCCCTGTGGGAAGTTCCAGTTCCTTCCCCCTCCCTCCAGGTCCAGGAAGGTGAGTGTCCAAACAGACTGGATCCCCAAAATCCATTATATGTAGAGGAAACAGGTCCCCGTGTCATAGTCAATGGCTTTTCAGAAAGACTTCGGGTCAGCCACAGTCAGAGAATCCGGCCAAATTCGGAGAGTCTGGTTAGATCACGTCCTCTTTCAGTCCCAGTCCAACTGGCCTTGGTAAACTCTCATCAGATCCGTTCCCTTGTATCAGTGGGTGATAGCATCCCTCGCAGTACTGATTTCGTTTTTCATGTTCTTCCTCCTTCTGCTCCTCATTTGGACCTCGGGGGGCTCAGTCCGGTGCTGCAATATGGGTCACCGACTGTATCGCCGTCATTCGTCAGATGCAGGATCTATGGTGATAAGCAAAATATACATCAGTATGGACATGGGCCACGGCCGATTCAGGCACCCACTCCTCTGTCCAGAGAGCAATCTGGGGGATCTCTCCTTGGACCTGGGATCCCATATATAATCAAGTCTCCTGTAAACCCTAAAATGGGTCCCTTAGTTGAAATATAATCTTCCCTGATCCCATATTCATCCTTCCTCCCTCCCCCCCCATCCCAGGCCACCAAGCTTTCCCCTTTCTTCCCCTACTCCCTTCTCTCTAACCTTCTCCCCTTCCATCGACCCTCCCTCCCCCCCATGCACCCGAGGTTACCTGGGACTCTTGTCTATTTCCTACCTCCTGGTGGATAGCTAAATAATCTTCATCAGGTTCATCTTCTTATTTAGCTTCTCTAGGATCATGAATAATAGGCTCAAAGACCTTTAATTATGGTTAGAATCCACTTATGAGTGAATACATACCGTGTTCCTCTTTTTGGGTCTGGCTTACCTCACTCAGTAAAGCGTTTTCTATTTCCATCCATTTGCATGCAAAATTCAAGATGTCATTGTTTTTTACCGCTGAGTAAAACTCTAATGTGTATATGTTCCACATCTTTTTTAACCATTCTTCTATTGAGGGGCACCTAGGCTGTTTCCAGGTTCTGGCTATTACAAATAGTGCTGCTATGAACATAGTAGAACAAATGCTTTTGTAGTATGATCGGGAATCTTTAGGGTATATTCCCAAGAGTGGAATTGCTGGGTCCTGAGGGAGGTTGACTCCCAGTTTCCTGAGAAACCGCCACACTGATTTCCACAGTGGCTGCACGAGTTTGCATTCCCACCAACAATGGATGAGTGTTCCCCTCACCCCACATCCTCTCCAGCATAGGATATCATTGGTGTTTTTGACTTTAGCTATTCTGACAGGTGTAAGATGGTATCTCAAAGTGGTTTTGATTTGCATTTCCCTGATCGCTAAGGAGGTTGAGCATGACCTTAAGTGTCTTCTGGCCATTCGAAGTTCATCTGTTGTGAATTCTCTGTTAAGTTCAGTACCCCATTTTTTAATTGGGTTAATTAGAGTTTTAGTGCCTAGTTTCTTGAGTTCTTTGTATATTTTGGAGATCAGACCTTTGTCTGATGAGGGGTTGGTGAAGATCTTCTCCCAGTCAGAAGGCAGCCTTTTTGTCCTACTGACAGTGTCCTTTGCTTTACAGAAGCTTCCCAGTTTCAGTAGATCCCATTTATTCATTGTTTCTCTTATTGTCTGTGCTGCTGGGGTCCTGCTTAGGAAGAGGCCTCCTGTGCCTAAATCTTGTAGACTACTTCCCACTTTCTCTTCTATCAGGTTCAAAGTGGACGGATTAATGTTGATGTCTTTAATCCATTTGGACTTGATTTTTGTGCATGGTGATAGATATGGATCTACTTTCATTTTTTTACAGGTTGACATCCAGTTATGCCAGCACCATTTGTTAAAGATGCTTTCCTTCTTCCATTGTATACCTTTAGCTCCCTTGTCGAAAATTAGGTGTTCATAAGTTTGTGGGTTAATATCTGGGTCTTCTATTCGATTCCATAGGTCGACTTCTCTGTTCTTATGCCAATACCAAGCTGTTTTCAATACTGTAGCTCTATAATAGAGTTTGAAGTCAGGGATGGTAATGCCTCCAGAAGTTCTTTTATTATATAAGATTGTTTTGGCTATCCTGGGTTTTTTGTTTTGCCATATAAACTTGATTATTGTTCTCTCAAGGTCTGTGAAGAAGTTTGATGGGATTTTGATGGGGATTGCATTGAATCTATAGATTGCTTTTGGTAGAATTGCCATTTTTACTATGTTGATTCTCCCAATCCAAGAGCAGGGGAGGTCTTTCCATTTTCTGGTATCCTCCTCAATTTCTTTCATCAAAGACTTAAAGTTTTTGTCAAATAGGTCTTTCACTTCCTTGGTTAGAGTAACCCCAAGATATTTTATGCTATTTGTGGCTATCATGAAAGGTGATGCTTCTCTGATTTCCCTCTCTGCTTCTTTATCCTTTGTGTATAGGAGGGCCACTGATTTTTTGGAGTTGATCTTGTATCCTGCCACGTTACTAAAGGTGTTTATCAGCTGTAGGAGTTCTTTGGTAGAGTTTTTGGGGTCACTTATGTAAACTATCATATCGTCAGCAAATAACGAAAGTTTAACTTCATCCTTTCCAATTCGAATCCTCTTGATCTCCTTATGTTGTCTTATTGCTATTGCTAGAACTTCAAGCACTATATTGAAGAGGTATGGAGAGAGTGGACAGCCTTGTCGCGTTCCTGATTTTAGTGGAAAGGCTTTGAGTTTCTCTCCATTCAGTTTGATGTTAGCTGTCGGCTTGCTGTATATTGCTTTTATTATATTTAGGTATGATCCTTGCATCCCCAGTCTCTCCAACACCTTTATCATAAATGGGTGTTGAATTTTGTCAAATGCTTTTTCAGCATCTAGTGAGATGATCATATGGTTTTTTTCTTTCAGTTTATTTATATGATGGATTACATTGATAGATTTGCGCATGTTGAACCAGCCCTGCATCTCTGGAATGAAGCCGACTTGATCATAATGGATAATTTTTCTAATGTGTTCTTGGATTCGGTTTGCCAGTATTTTATTGAGAATTTTCGCGTCGATGTTCATGAGTGAGATTGGCCTGTAATTCTCTTTCTTGGTTGTGTCTTTGTGTGGTTTTGGTATTAGGGTAACTGTAGCTTCATAAAAGGAGTTAGGCAATGACTCTTCTGTTTCTATATTGTGGAATACGTTAAGGAGTATAGGTATTAGCTCTTCCTGGAAGTTCTGGTAGAATTCTGCATTGAAACCATCTGGTCCTGGGCTTTTTTTGGTAGGGAGATTTTTGATAACAGCTTCTAATTCTTCGCGACTAACAGGTCTATTTAGATTGTTCACCTGTTCTTGGTTCAACTTTGGTATATGGTACTTATCTAAAAAAATGTCCATTTCTTTTACATTTTCCAACTTTGTGGCATATAAACTTTCATAGTAAGATCTAATGATTCTCTGAATTTCCTCTGTGTCTGTGGTTATGTCCCCCTTTTCATTTCTGATCTTATTAATTTGCATGTTCTCTCTCTGCCGTTTGATTAACTTGGCTAGGGGTTTGTCAATCTTGTTGATTTTCTCCAAGAACCAGCTTTTTGATTCATTGATTCTTTGGATTGTTTTCTCTGTTTCTATTTTGTTGATTTCAGCCCTCAGTTTGATTATTTCCAGTCTTCTAGACCTCCTGGGTGAATCAGCTTCTTTTTTTTCTAGATCTTTCAATTGTGCTGTTAATTCTCCAATGTGTGCTTTCTCCGCTTTCTTTAATTGGGCACTTAGTGCTATGAACTTTCCTCTTAGCACTGCTTTCATAGTGTCCCATAGGTTTGAGTATGTTGTGTCTTTGTTTTCATTAAATTCAAGGAAGAGTTTAATTTCTTTCTTTATTTCTTCCTTGAACCAGGGGTGATTTAGTAGTTGACTGTTCAGTTTCCATGAGTTTGTTGGCTTCCTGGGGGGAGCATTGTTGTTGAATTCTAATTTTAGTCCATGGTGATCTGACAAGACACAGGTAGTTACTAATATTTTTTTGTATCTGTGGAAGTTTACTTTGTTACCGAGTATGTGGTCAATTTTCGAGAAGGTTCCATGAGCTGCAGAGAAAAAGGTATATTCTTTCCTATTTGGGTGGAGTGTTCTATAGATGTCTGTTAAGTCCATTTGATTCAATACCTCCAATAGGTCTCTCAATTCTCTGTTTGGTTTCTGTCTGATTGACCTGTCCATTGGTGAGAGAGGAGTGTTGAAGTCTCCTACTATTAGTGTGTGTGGTTTAATGACCGCCTTGAGTTCTAGAAGAGTTTCTTTTACATATGTGGGTGCCTTTATATTAGGAGCATAGATATTCAGGATTGAGACTTCCTCCTGATGAATTGTTCCAGTTATGAGTATGAAATGTCCATCTCCATTTCTTCTGATTGATTTTAGTTTGAAGTCGATTTTGTTAGATATTAGAATGGCCACGCCTGCTTGTTTCTTAGGTCCATTTGCTTGGAAAACCTTTTCCCAACCCTTTACTCCGAGTAGCTGTCTGTCTTTGTGGTTGAGGTGTGTTTCTTGTAAACAGCAGAATGTTGGATCCTGTTTTCGTATCCAATCTCTAAGTCTGTGCCTCTTTATAGGTGAATTGAGTCCATTGATATTAAGTGATATTAATGACCAGTGGTTGTTGACTCCGGTCATTTTTTTTTTTTTGTTAGGTAGTAGAGTATATGTGTTTTTCTTCTTTAATTTGTGCTTGTGAATGGTCGCTAGATGTTCGAGTTATTGTAGGCCGTGTTGGGAATGTTGGATTCCTTCGGTAGTGATTTTCCTTCTAATATTCTCTGTAAGGCTGGATTAGTAGCTACGTGTTGTTTAAATTTGTTTTTATCCTGGAATATTTTGTTTTCTCCGTTGATAGTGAACAGTAGCTTGGCAGGGTATATTAGTCTGGGTTTGCATCCATGGTCTCTTAGTTTCTGCAGTACCTCTATCCAGGATCTTCTGGCTTTCATGGTTTCCATAGAGAAATCCGGTGTAAGCCTGATAGGTTTACCTTTATAAGTTACTTGACCTTTTTCCTTTGCAGCTCTTAAAATTTTTTCTTTAATATTTATGTTTTGTGTTTTGATTATTATATGACGCGGGGATGTTTTTTTCTGATCCAATCTATTCGGTGTTCTGTATGCTTCTTGAACCTTCATAGGAATATCGTTCTTTAGGTTGGGAAAGTTTTCTTCTATAATTTTGTTGAATATATTTTCTGGGCCTTTGATCTGCAGTTCTTCTCCTTCTTCAATCCCTATTATTCTTAGATTTGGTTTTTTTATTGTGTCCCAGATTTCCTGAATGTTTTGTGAAGAGAATTTGTTGGATTTGCCGTTTTCTCTGACCAGAGCATTTATTTTCTCTATGGTATCTTCAGAATCTGAGATTCGTTCTTCTATCTCTTGTATTCTATTGGTTATGCTTGATTCTGTAGTCTCCGCTCGTTTACCTAGGTTTTCCATATCCAGCCGGTTCTCGTTTTGTGTTTTCTTCATTGCCTCCATTTCAGTTTTCAATTCTTGGACTGTTTCCTTTACTTGTTTGATTGTTTTTTCTTGGTTTCTCAGGGTATCACTCACGGATTTACTTATTTCTTCAAACTTTTTGTTATATTTCTCATCCATTTCTATACTCATTTCTTCAAACTTTTTGTTATACTTCTCGACCAGTTCCTTAAGGGAGTTATTCATATCCTGTTTAAGGGACTCTATTGCTTTCATAATGGCACTTTTTTCCACTTCATCTGGGTTAGAGTGCTCAAATCCTTCTGTTGTAGGGTCGTTGGGATCTGATATTTTCATGTTGTTTTTCAGATTGTTGGAGGAGGTCTTGCCTTGGCGTCTGCCCATCTCTTCGATCCAATGCTCTCTATTGGAACTTCTGGTATCGGGTCAGGTTCCCTTGTTGGGCAGGGAGTTCACTGACAGAATGCCTACCTTTCCCCAGGCAGGGTATTGAAGCACAGGCACTCCCTCTTTCCGGGATGCCCCTACAGAGCAGACCCAGTGTGCAAGGCAGCTGAACTGGGGAAATTTTATGGCCTCAGTGGGAGGGGAGAAATATAGAAATTTGTACCTGGATGGAAGCTGGGATGGCAGGCGGGAGAGCCTAGCAGTGTGGACACAGCACTGCAGGCTGACCTGGGTGTCTATGGGGTCGGGGAAAGTCCTAGCTCCTCCTCGCTGGGCCCCTGCCGCGGGCCCGAATCAACTCACCACTCGGAAGGCCCTCTGGATGGAAGCTGGGATGGCTGGCGGGAAGCTAGCAGGGTGGATCAGGTAGAGCAGGCTGACCTGGGGGTCTATGGGGTCGGGGAAAGTCCTAGCTCCCCCTCACCGGGCCCCTGCCGTGGCCCGAATCAACTCACCACTCGGAAGGCCCTCTGGATGGAAGCTGGGATGGCTGGCGGGAAGCTAGCAGTGTGGAGCCAGCAGGGCAGGCTGACCTGGGAGTCTATGGGGTCGGGGAAAGTCCTAGCTTCCCCTCGCCGGGGCCCCTGCTGTGGCCCGAATCAACTCACCACTCGGGAAGGCCCTCTGGATGGAAGCTGGGATGGCTGGCAGGAAGCTAGCAGGGTGGAGCCAGCAGGGCAGGCTGACCTGGGTGTCTATGGGGTCGGGGAAAGTCCTAGCTCCCCCTCGCCGGGGCCCCTGCCGTGGCCCGAATCAACTCACCACTCGGAAGGCCCTCTGGATGGAAGCTGGGATGGCTGGCGGGAAGCCAGCAGGGTGGAGCCAGCAGGGCAGGCTGACCTGGGAGTCTATGGGGTCGGGGAAAGTCCTAGCTCCCCCTCGCCGGGCCCCTGCCGTGGCCCGAATCAACTCACCACTCCTAAACAATCTTTTTTATTATTATTTTATTACTTTAAAAATCCAATCCAAATTCCCACATCCTCCCCTCCTGCTTCTCCTTCCACTCACTTTCCCAGCCTTCCCCCTTCAGTCCTAAGAGAGAACAAGGCTCTCTACCCTGTGGCAAGTCCAAACCCCTCCCTACTACATCTAGGTTGAGCAAGGTATACATCCAAAGAGAATTGGATCCCAAAAAGCCAGTACATGCAGTAGAGACAAATTCCAGTGCCACTATCAGTGGCTCCTCAGTCTGCTCCAACTGTTAACCACATTCAGAAGGACTAGTTTGATCCCATGCTCATTCACTCCCAGTCCAGTTGGAGTTGATGAGCTCCTACTAGTTCAGGAAAACTGTCTCAGTGGGTGAACCCCTCATGGTCTCACATCCAAATGGATTAAAGACCTTAATATAAATCTGACCACACTGAGCCTGATAGAAGAGAAAGTGGGAAATAGCCTTCAATTCATGGGCACAGGAGACCACTTCCTAAATATAATCACAGTAGCACAAGCAATAAGAGCAACAATAAATAAATGGGACCTCCTGAAACAGATAAGTTTCTGTAAAGCAAGGGACATAGTCAATAAGACAAAAAGGGAGCCTACTGAATGGGAAAAATATTCACCAACCCTACATCAGACAAATGACTGATCTCCAAAACATGTAAAGAACTCAAGAAATTAGACATTAAAATTCTAAATCACCCAATTTAAAAAAAGAGGACCGAACTAAACAGAGAATTCTCAACAGAAGAATTTTAATTGTCCAAAAATTACTTAAGGACATGTTCAACTTCCTTAGCTATCAGGGAAATGCAAATCAAGCAACTCTGAGATACCATCTTACTCCTGTCAGAATGACTAAGGTCAAAACCACCAATGATAGCTTATGCTGAAAAGGATGTGGAGTAAGGGGAACACTCATCCATTGCTGGTGGGAATGCAAACTTTTAAAACCACTTTGGAAATCAGTATGGTGGCTTCTCAGGAAATTGGGAATCAACCTACCTCAGGATCCAGCAATACCACTCTTGGGTATATACCCAAAAGATGCTCAATCATACTACAAAAGCATTTTTTCAACTATGCTCATAGCAACATTATTTGTAATAGCCAGAACTTGGAAACAACCTAGATGTCCCTCAACTGAAGAATGGATAAAGAAAGTGTGGCACATCTACACAGTAGAGTACTATTCAGTGTTAAAAAAAAATGACATCTTGAATTTTGTATGCAAATGGATGGAATTAGAAAACACTATCCTGAGTGAGGTAACCCAGACCCCACAAATGAATATGGTATGTACTCACTCATAAGTGAATACTAGCTATAAACAAAGGACATTGAGCCTTTAGTTCATGATCCTAGAGAAGCTAAGTAATAAGGTGAACCCAAAGAAAAACATATATAGGCCCAACTGGGAATTGGAAACAGACAAGATTGTCTGACAAAATTGGGAGCATAGGGCAGGGGGTAGAAGAAAGAAGAGAAGGGGATGGTTGAGGATAACTTGAAGGAATAGGATAATAGAGATGAAGAACAAAGAGATATGAGAACAAGGAAAGAGATATCTTGGTTGAGGGAGCCATTATGGGGTTATTAAGAAACCTGGCTCAAGAAAAATTCCCAGGAATCCAAAAGGATGAACCCAGCTAAGATCCTAAGAATTAGAGGAGAGTGATCCTCCTCTACAAAACCATCTGTGAAACCATTATCTACAATTATTTCCTGCATGCAAAATATGCTAAGATAATGGTAGCACAAAACTTGTGGGAAAAAAAAAAACAATAGTTGATTTGACTAAAATCCAATCCAATATATGGAACCCATATTTAACACTGCTTGTTTAAAACAAACCTGAAATGAAGTTGTCCAGTGATATAGGTTAAAACCAAATAATGCTTGTCTAAACGAACAAACAAACAATAACAACATCAAAACAAAATATAGTAATAAAATTACTCCAAATGGCATTTGGCTATATTCATAGATTACTACCTTGATCAGTCTTCATCAGAGGAATATCTTCCTTCAGCAAATAGAAACAAATACAGATATCCACAGCCAGACATTATTCAAAGTAGGAGAGACCTTGGAACACTCAGCTCTAAGTGTGATTTATCCTTCAGATATTTCCCTTGAGGGCCAGGAAACCCCAAGAAAAAGAATGCAGAAAGAGTGTAAGTGCCGTATCAAGGATTCCAGACAACATGGATCTCTAAATCTACAGCACCAAATCTCAGAGGAACTCACAAAAAGTGAAACTGCATTCAGAGCGCCTGCACTAATCAGTACCAGGTCTTCTGCTTCTGCATGTATATTATAGTTTCCAATTTAAATTTTATGGGATACCTGAATGTGAAAGTGAGTGAATCTTTGATTCTTGTGACTTTGGCTGGATTCTTTTCATTCTGTTTGTTTTTCTTGCCTACTCTGATGTGATAGTTTCTGTCTTAACTTACTATATTTTAGTTTGTTGTATTTTATTATCATCCCTTATAAGCCTGTTATCTTCAAATGAAAGACAGAATGTGAGCTGATATAGAAGAAACGGTGAGGTGGAACTGTCTGGAACGGGTGAAGGGAAAATTGTAATCAGGGTATATTTTGTGAGAAAAGAACCTATTTTCCTTAATAAAAAAAGCATGCAAAAACATATTGTTTCTTGAAATGATCATTAGAACTCAAAAGATTAACAGTGAAAACTGGTTTCAGTAGTTGTGTGACATTAGTTCAGCACATGTAATTTTAGGGGTCTAACCTAATACTCTTATAGATTTCAGCAATGGCCCATCGTAGCAGAACTAGCATTGAAAATTTCATGTACACTTTCCACTTGTAGTTCCAAGTTGTTCGGAAATGCAATATTGAAACATTTTCTCACATAATGTCTCATAAGACACACATTGGAACAATATCTATCAGGGTCCAACCTCAATGGGGTTTGCACATTCCAGAGTAGAAGTGTGAGGATTAGAATTATTAAGCAAAAGGAACAGAAATATGAAAGAAATAAAAAACAGAAACACAGAACAGCACTGTTAGTGAAATTGAGTGAATACTGAAATCACCTCTGTTTATTTTCCACACACTTATACATCCACTCCCAAAGGAGAACAGGGAGGCACCATACTTCATTAACGTGATATAAGTAATAGTCAAAGTATCCTGCAGGCAGTTGTTCCCTGGAATCTCCTGCAAAGCTCCTTGAAGTAGCAAGAATGGAGATTTTGTCAAGATCGAGTCAATCTCTTTCTTTACTCATAATACTAATTAACCATAACCTTGGTCAGGATCTTTTATTTATAGACACACCAATTGTCAACAGCTTTGAGAGAGCAAGAATAAGTTCTCTGACCTTTAGTCAAGCTAGAATGGACTCACATCAGTGGGCACTGGCAATCATGAACCAGTAGTTGTCCTTTGTGAAAGGAAGTCTTTATCATTCATAGCTCCTTCTCTCAGTGACCCTACAAAGTTAGACTTTAGTAATCATTATTTTGGAGAGTTGAGCAATGCGGGGTAGTTGTAGACACTCTTCCCAATATTTTAGTGACAGAGCTACAAGGATGGGAAAGAGAAAGACTATGTAAATGCTATGTAAAATCCTGCCACAGGAGGAACAAACAGACGCTAGCAAGATTGCTTGATGGGTACAATTTTGAAAACCTTAGTTCCGTACCCAGAACCATGTTAACAGAGCACAAGAGAACTTCCTTTATGAAGTTGCTTCTGAACTTGACTTTTACTCCGTCGAACATTGTTGGCAGTGGCTGCTAGTTTGTTCCTGGATGCCCAAACCAGAAATAATCTCTCAGCAATCTATATTAATTAAAATACTGTTTTACAATAGCTTAAGCATATTGCTAGCTAGCTCTTATATACTAAACTAACCTATTTCTACTATTTTGTGCATCACCATGAGGTCTTGGCCTACTGGCAAAGTTTCAGGTGACAGTTCTCATCTTTATCCTCTGGTGGCTACATGGCTTTTCACTGACTCCTAATTTCTCCCAGCATTCAGTTCAGTTTTCCTGTCTAGCTCTATTCTGCTCTATCACAGGACAAAGCAACTTCTTTATTTATTAACCAATAAAAGCAACACATATGCAGAAGGACTTCTCACACCACACTACACACTTTAACAAAAAATAAATGACAGTATTAAGAAAGAAACATCAATAGAAAATCATTGACTTTATGAATTGAATTTGCTTTCAAAATGGACCAGGCACAGAATTGACACCAAGCAGACAGTATAAACTATTTTTCTGACCCTTATTCAACTTGCACCAAAAATTTCTTCTCTAGAATCAGGCACAAGCAGGACAGGTATGTAAAGAAATCTGTGTATGCTCATAAAGAATGTTGCCTCTGGATGAAAAAAAAAAATAGAAGAAATATGAGAGTATATAAAAAGTAAATTCTGAAAGGCAATGAGAGAAGTCTGATTAATTGTTTAGATACATACCAAATAGTCACAACGATAAAAGTACTGTAAAGCATATGACACATACTATGTGTATGAAGGAAAGAATGAAGAATGATAGACACATTTTATTCCGAGGTGTTGAAGAAATATAATTTGTTTTTACTAATTTTCATTACATTCTGGTAAAATATTCATTCAGTCACAACCATTAGCAATTGATTAAACAATCATCATTATAATATCTTGAGATAATTTTGAACAATAACTTTAATATTTAAATCAAATATGCTCAAAACCTACCTATTTCATGCTGTTTTTATGACATATACATTGTACTAAAATGCAGAGTTCAACTCATAATTTAGGACTTTAGGGAACAATTATAATATAGATAAATCAGAACTAGAAAGGAATATTAGTTTTTTTATGAGGCCAATAATACCTAGCTATAATTTTATAGTCTCTGTTAATGATTGTCAAATGGTGAAAATAAACACCTACAAACTTACTACAAAACTCTTATCTATTCCTCTTATTGAGATAAGAATAGTTTCTGTTGGTGTACAAATGTAAAAACCGCATTGCTTGATCAGAACAAAAAATATGTTCCTCAGGCTTCTCTTATGGCTAGAAGACGAAGATAAACACCTAATGTTTACTGGTGAGAATTTATGAAGCTGTCAGTGAAATAGTCCATGGCAATGCAATGTGTTATGACTGGAGCCTCAATAACCTTCCACAAAATGAAGTACACTAATTTGAGGCTTGCATATTCATGCTATGGAAATACTTGTAACAGATTTCTCTATTGTCTGCAGGTGCCACAGCATGGCTAGAAGCAGAGTTAATTGCACTCTAGGACATAGGGGAATTAACACATCCATAGAACTGGCTTGCTTTCTGCAATACTATTCATGGTTTGTTAAGGGAAGTCAAAACACGCTTAATTAAATTATCACAACTGCAAACACTTAACTTTTGAAATGATACTAGAAATACAGTCATTTATTCAATAGGAAGTTTTATCTCTGAACAACTTCCAGTCAGCAAAGACATTTACATTCAAGATTAATGTACTTGATAAAGTGCAAGTGCTTGCAACAGTGTTGTACTCGGGCTATATGGACAAGCCTCTAACTCAGTGAGATTATACTTCTCTAAACTTAATTAGAAGAGATGTGAATTCTCACTGGAGCTGTTATAAGCAATATGTTTTATTTATTTTAGCAAAAGGGAGATAGTGATCTCTTAAACAAATGATATTAATCATAAATAGATGTACATTCTCATTTTGCTTTGGTTGATGATTAAGTACTAATTAATATAAGTCAAAGTCCATAAATGTGTCAATTTTTAACTTAAAACATATGAACTATTTTTATTCACTCCATTCCTTTTGTGACTATAGATCTTACTTATCTTGTATTGTTCCTTATCTAAAAGATGTTGGATTTTATTCTTTGGTTCAGTAGCAATGTTTTTGAAAGTTTTTCTACTGGTATTGCAATCAAATCTCTTACACCCTTAATATCTTCTCTTACCTGCTGATTCTTATTGACCCTGTGTCCAACTCTTTCACTATTTCCATGTTTCCTTTATGGAAGGTCTTCTGCAGGTCATCCTGGTTGTTTTGTGTTCATCATTTAATACCCAATTCATATTTACCGGACATAACTTTATAGTACGCCTCAAACCCCATAGCTGTTTCATTCTTTCTAGCCTCTCCTCTGGCATGTTTCCTTGGTTTGTAAAGTCAGGTATGTGTGTTGCTTTTATTGTTTAATGAATAAAGAAGCTGCTTTGGCCTGTGAAAGAGTAGAATAGATTAGGGCAGGAAAATGAAACTGAATGCTGGGAGAAAGAAGGTGGGGTCAATGAGACACCATGTATCCAACAGAAGAGAAAGACACAAGCCACCAGCTGGAATCTTGCAGGTAGTCCACAGGCATCGAGGTAAAATACAAAATAATAGAAATGTGTTAATTAAAGGTATAAGAGCTAGCTATAGATATGCATAAGCTAATAGGCTAAGCAGTGATTTAATTAATATAGTTTCTGTGGGGTTATTTCAAGTCTGGGAGACCAGGAAATGAATGAGCAGCCCCCGACATTTCTTCTCCATCAGAATGAATTATACCAATGGTTTATTTAGAGATAAACACTAAGCAGTTTGTTATTTTTCTTATGTTCATAAGATATAAGTGTCTGCTTTGACTGGCATTTGCTGTTAAAGGACCCCTAAGCATTATTTATCTGAGTATAAATGAAGCATTTGGAATGCAGTTCAAATATATACAGTAATGGATTATTAAAAATTGCTTCAGGATCCTCAGCAGGCAGCAGGCAGCGGGTCCAGAGAGCAGCCAGTCCTGGCAGGACACAAGACCATATAGCAGGTCTCCGAAGGTGACTGGTCCCCTGTGGGTCCCCTGCAGCGAGCCATGTGGGCAGCAGGTAGGCAAGAGACAGACAGATAGGCACACCATGCAGAGTGAAGTTGGACATTTATTAGGTGGGTTATGAAAGGCAGGGGTAAAGGGGAGAAGAGGGGAGAGAAAGAGAGAGAGAGGGGGGGGAGGGGAGGAGAGGGGAGGGGAGGGGAGGGGAGGGAAGGGGAAGGGAAGGGAAGGGAAGGGAAGGGAAGGGAAGGGAAGGGAAGGGAAGGGAAGGGAAGGGAGGGAGAGAGAGGAGAGAGAACCTGACTCTCTGAGAGAGAGACTGGAAGATAAAAGAGAGACTAAGGCTGCAAGCAGAAAAGGAGTGGGCATGACTTGTCTCTTAAAGAGACAGAACATTACGGATACTACTCAACCAAAGATTGGTAATAGTTTCTGAAGGCCATTGATGTATGTAATGCATAGTTGTTGATCTCATTTGTAGTTTGGAAATTGTTGATTACTCCTGACCTCAGAACACAAAATTATCCTTAAAACATACTTATATACATATATATTTATATGTATTTTGCCTTCTCTTTCTCAGTAGTTCACTTAGCTCTGAGGGGAGGAATTTGAAGGAGAGATCCCACTTAGGACAAAGTCTCCACTCACTGTTTAATATCCAACGTTGGGTCATATTTATTTAGGACAATATTATTTGTTCCAATAAGCTTTGGGATGAAGCTTCTCCATTGATGGCTGAGAAAAGTACTAATCTAGGAGATAGCATATTGTCTTTGGAAGTCCAATCATTTTACCGTTATTTTCTTAGACCAGTGATATTTGATTTTACCCTAAATCCCTGAACTTCTCACGTTCTTGATCACATGTTGAGTGGGCCTTAAGTCAAATCAGATATTGATTGATTCTTTCCACAAGCTCTGTGCCATGATTGCCCTAGTATATCTTGCAGGCAGGACACCACTGTATATAATGTTTTTTTTTGACTGACTTTGTGTTTACCTCTTTCTTTAGGCAGCATGAGGGAAAGAAGGAATTGAGATTGAGGGTGACAATTCAGGGAGAGGCAGCTAAAGTTAAGGGGCATTGGAGAGGTAATGTGCAAACCTAGATCATACTGTAGAGGCTTCTAAAAATATATTTATAGATAAAGTGAATAAAAGAAATTGTCAAATAATAGGCTAGAAAGAGTCTTAACTGCCCACAACTTCCCATGAAAAAAAGGTCACAAACCAGGAGGATCTGCATTTATGGTTCACCTAATTTGAGCCTCACAAAAGTCTAGTGACTGGTTATTACTTTTCTCATCTTCAAGATTTTTTTCACTATTATAAACATACTTGAATAAACGTTTTATATTTGTTAGTACCTGGGACAAATGTGTTAGTATTTTTAAAGGTGTATATGGCCATTTGTTGTTTATTCATTCATTTGTTAATTATTTATGTGTGTCTATATACCTGTGTATATGCAGTTGCCTATTTGTATTGTTCATGGTTCATAAAGAGATTGTTGGAGCCCTTGGACTATGGAGGTACAAGTAAATCATCATGGGTGTATGATTTATACCAGTCTGGTGTCCTCTACAAGAGCAGCAAGATCTTTTAATTGGTGAGTAATCTATATGACTCCCCCCAAATAAGCAGATGCTGCTTGTTGCCTCTGCTGACCTATGACTCCAAAGTATTATTTAAATTTACTTTCAGTCTATAATTCCCATACCTTAAAATGATTGTAAAATAAACAAGTTAAAATTATTTAGTAAGTAGGAAATGTACATTAAATTAATTATATATAATATATCTATATTTAAAAATATTATTCAAATATCAAATGACATATAAGAACAATTGAAGTCCCATTTCCATTTTAACTAGTTCAATATATATTTAGGATACTATGATTGATAATTTACTTCTTGGTATTTTGTTCAAATTTTATTAACACATTTTAAAGATAGCTTATTTGTTTGGATTACCTTCACTAGATAAAAGGAGCTTCAAAACTTTCAGCAGGTATGAGTTTCTTCCTACAGAGAATGCTTAAATCTGGTGAAGAGGCTTTGGCTGTAGATGGCATATCCTCAAGAGGAAAATCTAATGATGTTGTATTACTAAGTTGAAATGACATGAAAATTTCTTCAGAATAGTTACCTTTATATACAATAAAATAATATTACTTTCAGTCTTTATCAGACAACCTTGTTAGTGATGTGCATCATGGTTAATTTAGAGAATCAAACTAGTCAGAGTACAGAAAATAAATGACCACTGAGTGCTTCAGAATCAAAAGAACATGTGTATCACTGCTCCAAAGCACAGGGACCACTGAGGAACAGAGACAAGAAAGAACAAAATGTTGGAGTATAGGAATAAGGAGTACTTGCAGAAAGACAGGTTAGGGAACTCACTTCACCTGTCATTGCACTGAAGGAGATGAACAGTGTGCTTGGCAGCGCTCATGATATTTAAGCAATCACTGAAAGAAGATAAATAGCTAACAAGAGTTAAGAGAGGGTGTCGTTTTCTTCAGTGGTGCAGGAGCTGATAAGTTGACCAAATTTTAATAAATAAGCCCCCAACTAATGCTTCTGGAAACAGTCATAGTTACAAAGTGAGTTGGAACAAATAGGAGCAAACTTGGAAAGAAAATCATTTTCAGAAGGAGAGAGTGCGTGATATTGTAATAGGAATAAAAAATGTAAAACATTCTAATACACAAATGTGTAATTGCAAAAATAATAAGAATAAAATGACTTTCCAACAGTGACTGAATGTTTTGGGAACACTATTTTAATGTATTTATTGTTAGTAAAAAATTACAGAAAAGCAGAACAACAGATTTTATGTTTATATGTGTATATATAAATGAATAAATCATTAGCCATTATTATTACACAGCTTTATTTGGTACTCATGGAGAGTTTGAAACATTTATTTTCTAATACTACATTGTTTTGTTCAAATATCGCTGACATGCACCAGAATATCTTATAGCTCTTAAAACTTTGCAAATAAAATAAAGAAACTCACCATGACTTTGCAGGTTTTTATATTGAATTTGAACAACTCTCTTATACTTTTGTGTGAGAATCTGGACTGCTTATTGGAATTGACTGAGATTCTTAGATTTTTGTAGTGATGGGATGCAGCAGGCTCCATCCCACCACCCGGCTCCTGGCTAGCTTGACTCAAAATAACTTCACGGAAACAGTATTCTTTTAAACACTGCCTGGCCCATTATCTCCAGCCTATTTTTGGCTAACTCTCACATCTTGACTCACCAATTTCTAATAATCAATGGCACCACGAGGTCGTGGCTTACCGGGAAAGATTCAGCATGCCTGAGCTGGCAGCCTCATGGCGGGTGGCTCTCTGCCTGTCCTAACTCTGCTTCTTTCTCCCAGCATTCTGTTCTGTCTACACCATCCACCTATGTTCTGACCTATCAGGCCAAGCAGTTTCTTTATTAATTAACCAGTGAAAGCAACACATAGAAAGAAGACCAACCTACATCAGATTTTGATTGCTTACCTTGGACTTGTAAGACTTTATTTATGTTTAAAGTCCTCTAGATTTTGAAAGTATCACAATGCCACTAACAACATCAATTTTTCTTTGTAAGTGTAATGCCATACATCTCGTCTGGACATTTTCTAATTTAATACAGACACTTTAATTTTATCACATTATTTTTGTAATTAACTTTTATTGAGTTCAGTTTTATCATGTTACTTAAGGTTGTTTAATTAAAATATTGGTTTGACTCATTAAAACAAATTAGCTATAGGCAATTAAAATGCTTAATTTATTCTGTCATAAATATACTTTACACAGTGGCTCAGTTATAACTTGATCAATCTGTTGTTAGAGGAGTTCTGCAGAAGAATTTGCTACATTATTTTATGTAAATTGATTTCAAATACACAAATCCTTCTATTATTAATTTCTGGAAGCTTAAGATATTCTTTTCATCATGAAGGTGATTTGTAAGCCCATATACCTGTTTCTACTTCCAAATCATTCTCAATCTTTATAATTCAATTTCAAATTCATAAAAGAAATAAAAATGTAAGTCTTAATTTTCATCTTAAAAATAATGACTGGCAGTTCATCATAAAAATGATCATATATTAATAAAGAATAATGTATTTCCAGTAATTTTGTATATTTAAATTGTATATCCATTATTTTATGTGTGTTGTATTTATAGATAATTTCTTTTAGAAATGGTCTTATTGTAAACTGCCTTTTATGTGCAAATAAACAGAGAACTCTTCATGATATTACTTTTTCACTTTTATTATTCGTATAATACTGCCCCACATGGCTGGAAATCATAACGACTTATTCATTCATGGTTGCAATGGACTTTGGTCAACTTTCATCTTTTATTATCTCCTTTGTCTTTCGTTTTCACATTTTCCTATTTCTCATCCACTGTAATTTTTCTTGTACTTTCTTACCATTGTATTTTTAAAATCTACCTATGAGAAGAAACTTACAGTATTTATTTTAATTCTTAGTCTAACTTATTTTATTTTATTTTTTTTTTCATTGTAAGTTGTTTATTGTAAGATAATTTACAAACATCTTGTCTTTGTAACTCTGTGGACCAAGTTTCTTCTGACAAAGACAGCAATCAGTTAAAATCAGCTTGCTGTTTTCTTTTACCTCTTATCTGCGGATGCAACTTGATTTTCATTAATCCAGAGCAGCAGCCCCAGAGATGATTTCAATCAACTCCTTTGTGATGACAGCTTGGCGGGTGTGATTGAACGTCAAAGTTAATTTGTCAATCATATCAGAAGCATTCTTGCTGGCGTTGTCCATAGCCGTCATCCTGGCACTCTGCTCACTGGTGGTGGACTCCTTCAGGGAGTAGTAGATGATGTTGGCCAGGTTGTACTCCTGGTAATTCTGCAGCACATCAGCATCAATGTCATCATAAATGCTCATGCTCTCAGCACTTGCAATGGTATTGAGAGAGAAGTTGGGCTTCTCTTCTGTCTTGTAGGAGATAACAGACTTGAACTGATTAAAAATGATAGAGCCTTCATCAAATTCATATCCAGAATTCAACAATTCCCGGGCAATGACTGATGCGTCTCCAAAAGTAGGGGGCTTCCGTCCCACATCTTTGAATGACACCAAAAACTGGTCAGAGTGAGTCCTATAAAGTATGCCCTTGATTTTGTCACCAATTCCAACAATCATAACTTCTTTCCCAGCTGCTGTGAGGTTAGCCACCTCATTCTTCATCTGTTTAGCCACTGAGGAATGAATAGCACCACAAAGCCCTCGGTCTGACGACACACCAATAAGGAGGTGCTTCTTCTTGTCCTCAGGTCCCTTAATATCAGCCTTCTCATACAGCGCCAAGGAGCCTGTTCCATACACTCGAGCTGGCTTCAGCTCCCGCTCAGCCCGGGCATACTTTGCAGCTGCCACCATCTTCATAGACTTGGTAATTTTCTGGATGTTTTTGATGGACTTCAGTCTCCTGGTAATATCTTTGAAAGTTGCCATGTTTCGAACTTGGATCCATTGCGGCTGCAAGGCACAGGCCGACAACCCTGCAACACTCGCCCGCGAGAACATGGTGGAACCTTGAAGGTCGGGCAGACGGGGCTCACTGCGCGTGCGCGGGGAGTTCCCACCGCACCGGCCCTCTTCGCTTGCGTCTGCCCTAACTTATTTTATTAAATTTGATGATCCTCTATTCAATGCATTTTACTAAAATTAACAAAATCTATTTCCTTTAATATGTATCTATTTTTAACTTTATACATGTGTGTACTTGCATGAGTTTATGTATTCTGCATGTATGCAGAAGTTTATAGAGTCTATGAGATGGCATTACATCTCCTATTACTGGTGTTATAGACATATAAGAGCCATCACACAGGTGCTGAGAAGTCAGCCTGAGTCAACTGTAAAAACAATACAAATGTTCCCTTTACTGCTGAGCCATCTTTCCAGGCACCCATAATTTCCTTTTAATGACTATATATAACTTCATTGTATACACATATTAAGTGTACAAAAATCAATCAATATATAGAAACCTACAATGATTGGTTGAGATAGAAAATCAATATAGTTTTGATTTGGAATTGCATGATAGCTGGGTATTTTGAACAATTATCAAAGAAAAGAAAAATCCTAAAAATATAAAATATATTATATATACATAAAGTAATTAAAGTCCAATTTACTAATGATACATGAAATCTTTTTTTTAAATTTATGATTTTGGGCTATATGCATGGCAGTCATTTAGCAAATAAATGTGAATGAAAATTAGAATTACAAATATATAAAGAACTGGTAAAAAAATGAAACACCAAACATAGACATTTAGCCATCCTTCACATTAAGGTGAACATGCACGATATAAGGATGACTGAGTGCCAAAGGATGTAGACTTAACTCCTAATGGAGGAGTAGGTTGGAGTCCCACTTGTGACATATCCTTATCTTTTCTGCGTACTTTTACATACTTCTTCATGTTGTGATTTGACACTTGACCATCCTCAGGATTTTGCCAATCTAATGATTGCTCCCTTTTCTATACTAGATATCTAGACTTGAAATGGAAACATAACATTAGTATAAACAATTCATTTGTACTTGCTGTTTAAATTGATGAAAAGACTCAAAGTCTTTATAATAGCAGCTAAGGGAGCCGTACTCTCAATGCAATAAAGAATAAAACACATTTGCTCTTTAAAAATCCATTCTGAAAGGGATGCTTAAAATTCTGACTTTCAGACTACTTCAAAACACCACAGGTCGTAAAATACTAATGTTACAAAGTAAGTGAAGCTCATCTTTAATGAATAGATGTCAATAGATTAGCATTTTAAGTATGGGATGACAGCATGAATGCAATAAACATCTGTAAAATTATTGCTTTCGTCTACATTAATTTGCTAAATGAGTGCCATGCAAATAGCCCCAAACCATAAATTTAAAAAGGAAAGAATTCAGAAATCATTAGTAAATTGGACTTGGTTACCTGATGCAAAATATGAAAGAAAAACTACATTAAGTGTGTTGATGCATAACCTAAGTACTAGAATGTAATGAGAAGGTACAGGTTAGTGGGAATCGAGGTACTTTTGGGTCCAAGGAGAATTTCAGAGAATGAGTGCATGCTGTTTTTGGTGGTTATTGTTGGCTACTTAAAAAGAGATTGATGTGTATCACTGTGTTGTAAAAGAGTACTTCACATGCTGTGACACAGTAGTTACCTTACAGTTTCTGCCTTTGGATATGACTTTATACATTGAGATTGTTGCATTGTACTGAGTTTATTCAGGCACCCCAGCAACTGTAACTACCTAGCTGAGAAGCTGATGTCAAAAAGAGAAAAATGAAAACTATCAGAGACTAGGAAAACAAATACCAGAGTGCTCTATTTCTGTGCAACACACTTGGGAAGAAGATTGTTTATTCTGTGCAATTGTATATTTGATATGTAAATTGGGAATTCTCCTCCAGGAAATAGAGTTAAGAGACGGAGACTCAGAAGACTTTCAACCTTCATCTTTTGAGAATTATTGCAACTTTCAGTGCTTGTAGAGAAAGAATAATCAAATTTTTCATTGAGAGATAAGTATGAAGTGTTGTGGGATGGGAATAGAATAAAATACCTTAAAGTGTATTGTTTGTCTCTCAAGCAGATTGGGGCTGAATGTGTTTATTAGTCATCATTATCGACATGAGTAGATCTAGTATCATCTAGTAGATGTTCTTCAGGGTTCCTATGTGAGAGCATGTGTTGAGAGGTACAACTAAGGAATGGTCAGTCCACCAGGTATATTGTACTGTGTTCTGAACTTCACAAAAATAAGAGAAAGAAAAGTGAAGAATATGATTTGAGTGCAACACTTATTGCTAGAAGCTGCAACATTATACAGTAATTGTTTAGTCATCTTTTCACAAGTGATTTATCAGAACTAAGGGATCTAGTAAAGATTAAGTCAAACAGAAAGGTTTTTTAGTGTTATTGCTTTGTGAATAAAGAGGCTGACCTTTGCTGTAGAATTTTTTGCTGTAGCTAAATCCCTTTCTGTTACATATTTGGAAATTAAGTCACACAGTTCAGAACTGTCTTACAAAAACAGTTTTCCACTGCCAGGCTTCTGTTCCTCTCCCCTAGGTAAGTGCAGGAAGGTGGAGACTGTTTGCTTCCCAGCTGCCCAGAACGGAATAATTACACAGAAGCTCTATTAATTACAACATAGCTTGGTCTATTAGCTCAGGCTCCTTATTAACTAACTCTTGCATCTTCAATTAACCAGTTTTTATTATTTTGTATTGCCTTAAGACTGTGACCTACCAGTAAGGTTCCATCCAGCATCTGCCTCCAGCAGCTGCATGATGTCTCTCTGACTCTGCCTACTTCCTCTATATATTTCTGTTCAGATTTTCCACCTGACTTTACTCCACTAAGCTACTGTCCAAAACAGCTTCTTTATTAATATGGTGATTAAACATATTCACAGCATACAGAGCAGATTCCCACATCAAGCTCAGAGATGCAGTTATCTTTATGATATTCCTGCAGTTATCTTTATGCTATTCCTGCAGTTATCTTTATGAGCAAGCATTTGGTCAATGCTTATCATCCAGGCATAGGGCATTCTAAGAAATTCACAGATATCTAAGGATATCTAAGGATATAGAATTATTACATGCTCAAGCTCCTGTTTTGGTTTTCCCTCAGGGCCAGATTTACTGATAACAGCATAGACCAGAACTGACAGTTGAGAGGCCTGGCTCTCTCCTATGCTTAGAGCAGTATTTCTAACTTCAGACCTAGGCACATAGAAACTACAGCATCTGGTGTATGTGCTGTCTGATCAAGAGCCATGACTTCTACCTGACTGCTATGGAGGTTGCCTAATTGCCTGGTGTCTTCTATGCTTGCTAGGAGAAATGCACCATTGCATTGATTTAAACCATCCATGCTCTACTCATAATTTTATTACAAATAAATCTTTCAAACCACTTAAAAATATACTTTTTAATATATTTTTTAAATATTTATATGTTTGTAAATATTAAATATAAATATAAAATATTTTATAAATATATTTAATATTTTTAATATTTTAATATAGTATATTAACCTTCCCCTCTAGTATTCCCTGAGGATTTAATTCTTTTTCTTAACCAATTTTCTCCATTAAGGAGTTCACTGTATGTGTACTAGCCAATCCCATGGATCTGTGTTTGTGTGTGTGTGTGTGTGTGTGTGTGTGTGTGTGTGTGTGTGTGTGTGTGTGAAAAACATTATTTGATGTTTTATGGGGAAAATGGGAACCTGGCCTGGAAACCTGCTAGGGCTGTGAAATTTCTGGTTTTAATACTATATATAAGTGGGAATGCTTATATCAGGTAGAACCAAGAACATTGTAGAACAAAAACAAAAACAAACAAACAAACAAAAAAACCCAGTGTAGAACAAAGAAGAAGGGAGAAAAAAGGAAAGAACCAGAAACAATGGTTTGAAGAGATAAGAAAGAACAAAGAGACATGGACAGATAACTGCTGTTGTGAGTAGATTTCTTACCCCTCAGATCTTTACTCTCAGATTTTTTCCCCCTTGAGCTATTTGTGGCAGCTTTAATTGAACATTAAAGAGGATCATAAAATTTTTTATCTTTTAATTTATTTATTTTTTATTAAAAATTTCCACCTCCTCCCCTCCTCCCACCTCCTTCCCTTCCGCTACCCCCACTCCTCCTCCCCCTAATTCTCCAGGCCATGGAGCAGTCAGGGTTCCCTACCCTATGGGAAGTCCAAGGTCCTCCCCATTTGTAACATGAGAGCCGGCTTGTTTGTGTTTTCTGTGCCTACCAGTACCCCACAGCTGTTTAGTCCCAGAGAAAATCAACCACAGAACTCTGTAAGTTATAAAACTGATTGGCCATTTAGGTCAGGCTTCTTATTAGCTAACGCTCTCATCTTGATTAACCCATTTTTCTAATCTATTTTAGCCATGTGGCTCAGTACCTTTTTCAGTGGGGCAGCTCACATCCTGCTGCTTCGGTGATCTGGGCAGGAGTGGGAGGAATCAACTTCCTCCTCCCCAGAATTCTCCTGCTCTCTTTACATCATTTCCACTTCCTGTCTGGTTTTCCCGCCTACACCTCCTGCCTGGCCAAACAGCATTTATTTAAAACATGATTGACAGAATACCAACAATTCTCCTGCACCACTCATTCTGTAACATGAGTGGGGCCTGTTTGTTTGTGTTTTTTTTTTGTCCCACCTGGTACCCCACAGCTGACAAGCCCCAGAGAAAATCACCCACAGGACTCCGTAAGTTATAATGCTGATTGGCTCATTAGGTCAGGCTTCCCACTGGCTAACTCTCATATCTTGATTAACCCATTTTTCTGATCTATTTTAGCCATGTGGCTCAGTACCTTTTTCAGTGGGGCAGCTCACACCCTGCTGCTTCGGTGTTCTGGGCAGGAGTGGGAGGAATGAACTTCCTCCTCCCCAGAATTCTCCTGCTCTCTTTGCATCATTTCCACTTCCTGTCTGGTTTTCCCGCCTATGCCTCCTGCCTGGCCAATCAGCATTTATTTAAAACATGATTGACAGAATGCAAACAATTCTCCCCCACCACCCGTTTCCCCCCAGATCCAGGAAGGTGAGCATCCAAACAGACAAGGCTCCCTCAAAGCCCGTCCAAAACTTTTAAGATAATAATAAAACAGAACTTTTAAGGTCCCTGATAAATCATCTCTCTTATTTTCAGACTTCAAATATAATGTGACCAGCTCTCATGCTGCCATCATTATGCCTTTTCAACACATCATTTTGTTTTTATCCCCTGAAACTCTGACACTGATTAAATGCTTCTTTTCATTCATAAGTGGCTTTTGTTAGGTTTTTGTCATATCAACAAGCAGTTATAAATATGTTTGTGAGTAGATTATATTATTATCAGACCTCTCAGATTATTTCAAGTGATTTTTAATCACCCATTGAGCTACTTTACGAAACCTACCCTATTTAACCTAGTTCCAGCATTTTCTTATTTTGCCTCTGCACAATGACAAGTCCTTCATATTTCTTGATTTTGCCACATATTTCATATATACTTAAATTGATTAATGACTTAAACCTCCACACATTATGTTAGCTTTCATCCTTATATACTTTAAGAGAATCAACAGAAACAGTTGATGCCTCTTTCCAGAAAACAGAAAGGACTAATTCATAAATAACATGATCTCACCAGATTATTACAGTGACACACTTTTCCCACTACTGTTATATTACATTTATTTACTTAAATTATCTGTTTATCTTATTTATGATACAATGCATAAGATCAAGAGATTTTAGAATGTGAAATGGGTTTATTGGATAAAGGCAACTTCTAACAAACCTGAAACATAAAAAAAAATAAAATTGATCCTCAAAGCCAACATTGCATAAAGAGTGAACTGATTTATACAAATTGTTCGCTGACCTTCAGGGTTCCACCCTGTCATTCACATATATATTCATATAAACATACAAATGGACAGAAAACAAAAAATTAAACGTAACACAGAACAAGGCAGAAAGATCATTTTCTTTGGTATACCTAGTATTTTTTGATTCCCAGAACATTGTAAATTGTTTATGATGATTTTGTGATTTAGTAGATGAATTAGAAGGCTTATTTATCTACTATAATTATTGATTATCAGACAGTATCATTTTTACATTGCTGAAATTATCTCAATGATACTTAAATCTTTTATGTTACTTTAAAGTAGCTTATAATGACTTACTCTTTGATATATGATCATGAAGCCAGGTGGAGTTTTCTTATGCTAAATTTATTCCTCCTAAAATTATGTGTTTGTGTCAGGTATGCAATCAGTTCATAGAAATAAATTGATGATTATATATTAATTTGAATCTTTCTTTGCCTGATAATTGACTTCACCCAAATCTTATATAGTCCACGAAGAAAAAGTTATAATTTGATAGAATTTTAAATAGGAAATAACACATATTATGATACAGAAGTAGAACTCAGCTCAGGGAATAACTATCCTCTATAAATTTTGCCTTTGGAGTGTAAGCCTTTTGAGTAAAGAGTTTAATAATATTTAAAATATATTTTGAGCATTGTCTAGATAATCTATATAACAAAGTGAGATGATATCTTATTGAATTATAAAAATACTTTTTATGACAATATGTATTATTGGATCTAAATAAACTAGCTTCACCTCTTCCATACAAGGGAACCTCCATTTTCCATTTCATGTGTGAGGCCAGTCCTATGAGCAGCTTGAGGCCCATAAGATGATACCAGGAATCTCAGGAATGAAAAAGACTCCAGACATTCTCTCTCAAGTGCTAAAGCCTATATCCTTAGAAAAACAACTGTGGTTAGTGCCTGTAAACAGAAATGTGCCTGGTTCCAGTAGGAAACAGAATCTTAAATCTATGCTGGAGGAAGGTAGAAAGATGCAGTTTATAAAATAATTCATTTAATTAAACATTGAATTGGCTTGGAACAGTTCTGTTGTGTATAAATAATGTCTCCACTCATTTATTCAGATACCACAGAAGATTCTTTTATACTTTTCTTTTTTTCTTCAGGTACCCATGACACAGTTATGCTACATAAGTATATTCTAGTGAATATTTAGTGAAGTTGAATTTTGGTGTATGAATATTTGTAGGTGAACATAAAAGTGAATTTTAAAAGATAAGTTCCCAATCCATTGCTTGAAGAAAACATAATCAGTACCAGTACATAGGCATAGGAAATGACTTTCTGAACAAGACTAAGCTAGAGACTAAAGCTAAAAATTGACAAAAGGGAGCTCACACTAAAAGCGTCTGTGAAGATAGGATAAGGATAGCTAAGTAATGAAGAAACCCACATAATGGCTTCTGTGAAATGGGATGTGGACAACTGAGTAAAGAAGAAACACACAGAATGGAAGAGAATCTTTGCTAGCTGCAGATCTGATAGAAGATGGATATCCAGAATATATAAAGAACCCAAGAAAGAGTCAGGAAAACAAATGACTCAATTAAAAAATTGGCTATGATCTGAACAGAGAGATTTCAGTATGATAAAATGGCTACAAAATATCTAAAGCAAATGTCCATCATCTTTAGCAGTTAGAGAAATGTTAATTAGAGCAATTTGATATTTCATCTCATCCCTATAATCAATAGAACAAATGACACCTGATAGTGCAAATAGATATCCTAAAGTAGTAGTGGAAATATCAGCCCATCAGAGAGGGACCACTCCTGAACAAAGAACAACATGATACTAATGAGTGCTGAGAAGAGGATTGACCATTACTGGAAATACTTCAGTCTCAAGTGGTCAGCATTGAAATCATATACAGAAAGCAACAATGAACTCAACTGTAGACTATATTTATATTTTTGAGAGAGTATGTGCATGCATGCATGCATGTCTTCAGTCACATGTGCATATGCATGTCAAAAATAAGACCATTATTTGGAGAGGCATTGAAGAGGAGAAATGGAAGGGGTTGGGGCAAGAAGACATGAGAGCATATTGAGGAAGTAAAAGGAAGAAGGAAAATTATGTGATTATATTTTAAAGATTATTATCTGAGAGATAAAATTTTCATAGCTCACTTTCTGAACTACATTTTAGAATTCATGGATGAATTGAGAGAAGAGAGAACACAAGAAAACACAGCTTTTATATGTAATTAGAATAGTTCAAACTAATAAATATGACAACATACAATTCAAAGAGTTCTTAATCACAGAGATGCAAGGTGCCTGGAAATCTCAGACATGGCTTATACAACCAATGTATACAACTCAGTCATAGCCTCTTCTTCTGTTACTGTGATAAAATGTTTTGAAGTGAGAAAGAAACTTTTACGAAACCCACAATGCAAAATGGAAGCCATTATGAAAGGCAAATCCAGGCAGTAAAAGTTTGAACCAACTGGCCATATTTGATCCTCTGGCAAAAGAAAAGCAATGAATGTATGGTGCTGCTCATTTTCTTTTCTCTATTTTTACAGTCCAGGGTCCAAGTTAAGAAATGGTATTACCAAAAGCAGATGAGTCTTCACACCTTGGTATATAAGCATATTCAGGGACTTTGTCTAAAGTTTTTCTGGATTTTGACAAGACAACGATTAATGCTAGTCTTGAAGGATTCCTAGAAATTATTAGCCAGTGCTCACATGAAGAAATGATTGGTGCCGGTCATCTGCAAAAGTTAGCCCACAGTTAAATGTATCTTAATGATTCTTTTCTTTAAAGTAGTTAAGAATGTTAGAAAACTAAATAAACAACTCTATTTTTATAATAGGCTAATTCTATATTATGCAATACCTAATTCTTTATGACTAAATACTTGTCAAAGTAATTTTTAAATTGAATAGAAATAAAAGTTTAACTTATAAAATAGCAGGAGTTATTTGTAGTTGAATGAAATTCTATTTAGATACAATACATATTTTATAGAAGAACGGTAATGTCAGTAAAATCTTGCTAACAGTAATGTGTACATATTTTAGAAGCACAAACAATGTAAAATAAAATCTTATCCTACCTTTTCATGACTGTGAAATGGCTGGATGTCTATCTATACTGTGGTGAGCAATTCACGCAGAATAATTCTAAATAATTTTGTAACTGCAAATGCATACAAAAAATAAGCAAAGCTTATAAAAATGCATTTACCTGAACAAATAACATGGTTTAAAAAATAGAGGTAAATGGGTATGTTGCTGCCACATGGAGTTCAGGGATATTACTAAACATGTGAGATGAGTAAGAAGTGTGTGTTATAAAAGACAAACTATATGCTTCATTCCTATATGTTCCCAAAATAGACATGCCCTGATTATGTCACATGCATTCATTAAATTTTAGCTCTTACTGAAAAATATGTATTTTTTGTAGAATTATTTACAGCACCTCGGAAATACTGAAAAAATTCTGTTTTAGAAAGGAAAAGAATAGTCTCAAGTATGCCTCAAGGCAGATAGCAGTTGTGGGGGTTTCAATGAGATTGCACCCATATGCTCACATATTTGAGTTTGGTTCTCAGATGGTGAACTGTTTATGAAAAACTAGGAGACATCCTCTTGTTGAAAGAGGTGGGTCACTGAGTGTTGACTTCGAGGTTTCATAATCCCATGTAAGGAAAAGTCTTGTTTTCTTGATTTCTCCTACCTGATAATCATGATGGAAGATATAAGCTACTGCCCAACACCAGTTCTGTCTGCTATCATAATGCTTCCCACCATGAAGACTATTATTGATACTCTGAAACTGTAAGCAAGCCCCTAATGAAATGCTTTCTTTTGTAAGTTAACTTCATCATGCTGTTTTCTCACTGTAATAGAACAGAAAGTAAAAGAGCAATATTATAATTCTCTGATCTTTCCTCTAGATTTCCTGTCTCCCGGGTCACAGAAACTGGTTGATTTTTAGCAGACCTAGGAAAATCTGGCAGAGGGAGGGTAGACATGTTGGCCCTGGTTTAAGTACTTACCCATTCCTCCATTTCTTTAAGTATCTTGTTTGTTGAAGTAAAAGATTGAGGATATTTTTTATTATTATTGCTCAAGAAACAAATTCACTTTGTAATAGAAATTAGAAAACAGGAGAAATCAATACTTTTAAATATATTATTTGAGATAAAATAAGTAATATAAAGATGTTATAAATAAGACAAAGTATAAACACACACAAGTGTATGCATAGCAGTATATAATAATATAAGTGTCTATGGGTATATATTTAATTATGAGAATATTTAAAATCTTCACTGTGATTTTATCGCTAATACAAAACATTATGCAGTTGGATAAGAATAAATACTAACAAAAATTTTTAGTCTTCAAAGAACACATTATATAACTGCAGGAAATAACAATGTGCTTAAGAAAATACTGTGTAACATGTTATACCTCATCTTGCTGTACTTTGAAGATGCAGATGCTCTCCTACTGCCACAGATCTATGTGTTCAGCAATATTATTAGCATAATACATTATTTAATTAATATATGAGTCTCTAAAATTTCTAAAACATGACTATATTGTCAAGTGAAAATATTTGTTGATGAGTTACAATTTTTATTAGAATAAATAGAAATAAATAATATAAAGATGAATACAAATTATAGATAGGAATAAGTAGTAATAAACAGCACAAAATAAATTAAGAATGTAGATACAAAATCATGATCTGTGTTTATTCTTCACCAATATTGCCCCTGATGTGTCCACAGATGGCAGATTATTGCTCGCATGCCACATGTTATGTTAAATTACAGTGTCAGTCTTGACACCTCAGTGAGATATAAACAGTGAGCATGATGTATCAGTGATATTTTGTTTAAGAGACATCAAATTACTGAAGGCTATGCAGGAAAGCATTTATTATTAGAAGTGACATTGTTCAAAATTATAGAGCTGAAGAAATGGGGGGATTCTCAATCATCTGTTTGGAGCGTTTACCCTACCTAAGCAGAATTTATGAGCAAATTTGGAGTATCTTTTGCAGACTGGAAGCCATAGCATCTTGTTTATCTGAAATATATACTCTAGGCTAATAAACACAAGCCTTACACATGAAAGTTCTAAGAGCCATGGAATTGTTGATCTATGCTTCAGAAACTGGAGCTTTATGCTGAGGGTGGTTACGTTTAAAATGTTTTGTTCTAGGATCTAAACACCAGCCGAGAAGACTTCAGCAATCATTGTGATTTTCAGCTTTCATAGTCACTGAGTGTCAGCAACAGAAAGTAGTAGTTGATACATATAAAATCCTTCGGTGCACTTCATTATCTTGTTCTTTAGCACTGCACTGACAATCATTGCATTTCAAGCAAATCTAATGCTAAAGTTTTCTGGTATAGGTTTTAGACCCTTTGCCTTTGATAGCTGTTACCCTTCACTTGGAGGACCCTTAATCCTTAAGGCTTACTCATACATTGAAATGTGACTTCACTCAAAACTGTAAACTGACTTTACCAAGTTTACTTTAGTACTCTGCAGCTACCAGTACCCTTGGTATGTTTGCAAAGAGCTACTTAACCAAGGTTATAGTGTTCCTTTGCAGTTGTCAGTGCCTGAGTGTGACTATAATGTGTTCGTAGCTGCAAGGATGCCATGAGAACAGTTCAGCTGGTTGACATTAATTGGACTGCTTGGCTGACAGCTTTTTATTCAAGATTGCCAAGCATAAAGGAAGAGCCTTTCAATCAGTTCACATACTGACAGTGTAATCATTCATAGAAACAATTAAAAGAATTTCTACTGCATAGACTTGAAAAAAGCTATACACACAGAAAATAATTCTAATGACATTCGAAGGTGTTTAACCGTAAATAATAGAGTTTCATGAAATCTAAGTAATGATGCCATGTCCTCAGGAGATTCCCATTCCATTGGTCTATCTCGGGGACCTGTGATGATTGAGTTTAAAACATCAAGATTAAATCAGACATAAAGCATCAGTAGAGGTGAAAAGGCTGGGACAAGCTGGAAGTCAAATGTATTTACTGTCAAACTACATGGCAGAACTTGGGAGTCCGTAAATGGCAGGATGGTGCTTGCATACCATTACCACTACCTCATGTCAGCTAGTTGTCTCTGGGGCTGTTGGTGTGACACTGATATTACTTGTGCTCAAGAAGAAGGCCTAAGCAGGAAGCAAAATGTTGATAGCATGCCATAGAATCCATTGCTACATCAATCAAAATTATTTCTAATCATGACAGAAATTTATGAATAGTGTTTTGTCCACCACTTCACATTCTCTGTGAAGAATTCTCTAGATACCTGTAATGCAATACCATAAAGTAAACGTGGTCATAATATCTGCTAAGGTGACAAAGGAAAACAGCATAATATATTGAATAGTAGTGATGTAGGCGTTGCTTTCATTGGTTAATTAATACAGAAGCTGCTTGGCCTGATAGGTCAAAACATAGGTGGGTGGAGTAGACAGAACAGAATGCTGGGAAGAAGGCAATAAGACCGTTGCCATGACTCTCCTCTCCGAGACAGTCGCAGGTTAAAATCCTCCTTGTAAGCCACCTCCTCATGGTGCTTCACAGATTATTAGAAATGGGTTAGATCAATATGTAAGAGTTAGCCAATAAGAGGCTACAGATAATGGGCCAAGCAATATTTAAAAGAATACAGTTTCCATGTAATTATTTCCGATAAAGGTAGCCGGGAGTCAGGTGGCGGGACACAGCCCTGCCGCTCCTTTTTACATAGTAACAGCTCTGTATTCTCACTACAGTTAAAAATAGTAGACACTGGTGGTTCTTTTTAAATGTATTATTGCACACTTATGTGTTCTCTACATATTTACTTTATGCAGGAAGAAAGAAATAAACTGCTGAAAAGATATATTTGGCACTGTGACAATTGATTAAATGAAAATCAAATACTGAAAGGAAATTAAGTATCCAACATCACCACCCACTGTCATGTTTTTCTCTCAATCTGTCGCTCTCTCTCTTCATCCTCTGTATCTCTATCTCTCTTTTCTCCTTCTTTCACTATATCAATTTAAGTAGGAGGAGAAAGCCGCTTGCTTGTCCCAGATGCCCAGAACCAAAATAATCACACAGAAACTGTATTGGCCCATTAGCTCTAGCTTCTTATAGGCTAACTCTTACATCTTAATTTAACCCATCTCCATTAATCTGTGCATCACCATGAAGTCGTGGCCTACTAGCAAAGTTTCAGTTTCTCTCTCCAGCAGCTCCATGACATCTCTGATTCCACCCTTCTTTCTCCTGACATTCAGCCCAGGCTTCCCCTCCTACCTCAGTTTTGTCATATCAAGAAGACAAGGAAGTTTCTTTATCCATTAATCTGTATCCATTAATGGTAATCACAGCATACAGAAGGAACTCACACATCAAACTTAGCTACAAAATATAAAATAATTCATTAAAATAGTTGTGGACTACTCCTCATATATTATTAATCAAATGCTTCTGGAAATTTGTTTATATGGTAAGTATTTGTACAATATTAATCTACTATTGCATGTCATGTTGTCAAAAACTGATAGCCATTATGTGAAATCAAATAGAATAAATGAGTTTTCATTAGAAACTTCTCTATTGCAATCCTCTTTTTCTTGCTAATCCCCTTATTGGTAACCTCACGGAACTGCTTGAAGATGAGAGGCACACAGAATGACTGGCTGCTTCCGATTCCTTCCCCTGGGATCATTCTGCTGTTTCCAGCAAGCTTAAGATAATCTCTATGTAAATAAATCTATTTTTTTATATTTCTTAGTATTATCTTTCAAGTCCATTTCAAGAGTGTGAATACGAACAAAAAACTATGTGGATTGAGAGATTCACTAAGGTGTGTACCAGACTTGAATACCAATAAAGCAAATTCTTGATTACTATGGAGGCAAAAATGAACAGATCAGATGAATGCTTTTTTTTTTTTTGGTTGTGATAGACAACCAGTCTTTTTTTATCATGCTTATCAAATAAACATTAACAATTACAAAATAGACCATACTTTGTATTAAAAAACAATTTTTCTTGTGCTGTAAAGTACCTAATAATATTTTTCTGAGTTTTAGTGTTTGAAAGGTTTAGAATACAAGTATATCTCATGCATATAATATACTGTAGCAAGTGTAAACAAGTTATTCTTGTTTCTATAACTTATTTCATTATCATTTGGTACAATGCCAGAAGATCCAAGATGTCACAGTATAGACCTTTGGACTATATAAAAAGATAACTTGTGGTTGTAATTAGGATTTTTCAAGATTTCTATACAAAATATTCAATATATCACCTAACATATATATGTAAACATGTTTAAGCTCAAACATTTGAAAAAAGAAGTAATGAAATTTGTAATATATATGCATGTGGATCAGTGAGAAATATTTTAACACTCTAAAAAAGAATAGATACCTTCAACCTCAATTGCAAATTATATTTATATAACATATATAGAGAGACACAATTAGATATCAAATGTAATAATGTATTAAATATCAAATAATACACTGAAGACCTTAGGCAAAATATATTGTACTTTAATATGACAAATGTATAAATTGATTTTTCATTTTCCTTTCCTTTCAGATAAGTAGTGAATAAATGCTTTTTAGAATAAAAGAATAAGAAGATAAACAGAAATTTAATAAAATGAGGCAGCTGGGGTATAACTTATTCTCATTTGCTGAAAGAAATAAAAGAGAAGTGAGTATGTTTTATATTTGTATTTTATTATCTGTATGTTTTAGTCACCAAGTCACCATATTTCAGTATTTTCATGAAATTGGGAAATATTTTTTATGTAAATAATCTTCACTTCCTTTTGTGAAGAATTGTGATTATTTTTATTATTTCCCGAATGAACACATGTGGCATTTTTAAAATATTGAGGTGCATTCCATATTTTCGTCATTTTTCTATTGTCATCTTTTCTTCCTGTTTTCAAAACTTTTATACTGACACAAGATGTATAGACAATAACTATTAATAGATAACGTGATATTTTAATAAATACATAATTGTATAATATTTGAATACTTTTAAATACTTATAATTTATCTTTAAAAATTTTAAACCTTGTCCCTTTAAGAAATGTAACTAATGATGATTTCTAATGTTCAATAGCATACCAGAACATTCTTTTCACATCCTTAGCTTAGCATCATTTCTCACTAACCAGAAAGATTTCTAGTTCCCCTGTTTTATTTCTAGTATCAACTTTTGTAAGATCAACTTAAAAAAGTTTTTTTAAATTTTTTTTCTTATGTGTATGAATATTTTACCTGTAGATATATCTGTGTGCCAAGTGTGTGCTTTGTGTCCACATAAGTCAGAGAAGGAAGTAGATCCCTGGAACCAGATTTATACATTGACAGTTTTATGCCACAGTTTGGAGACTGACAAACAAGTCAGTGTCCTCTACAAAAGAAAAAAAGGGCTCTTAGCCACTGTACCACTTTTTGGCCTTAAGAACAACTTTTATTGATTCTTCATGCTTAGAAGAAATTTAGTAATATTTTTAATGATTATAATGACTATTCTTTTGTGATCTTTGGGAATATGTTATATTATATCTTTTATATATTTTATAAGATAGATTATATTTTAAAATATTTTGCTTATTTTTATTTATGTAATTATTAGTTTCTTTAACTGACAGAAAACATAGTACATACTGATAATGTACAAGATACACTTTGAACAGACATGCCCATTGCGGGGTAATAAATGCAGCTAATTATTTCCCTTTTGTCCCCTAATTAAAATTTTGGGTGTGAAAAATCCTCCCAAAATTTAAAATATATGCTATTTTTTCTTAATGCTTATAGTACTTCCTTTATAGATTTTAGTTACGTTTCCTTCCAAATGGCCAAAGGAAAATATTTCTAAAATTAACCAAATGGCCTTTTTATTTAGAAGCATTTTTGTCCTAATCTGCCTAAATTTCAGGTGATAATACAAAATATTTTATTAAATATCAGTAATTTAGTAATTTTATCTCCAAATTGTGCTTAGTACATACCACCTCATTAAAATTCATGTTGAGTAGTATTATCTCACTTAATTTAGATTTATTATAACACAGAGATTATATAATGAAAGTCTTGACAGGCCACTTCAGTGAAGGAAGCAGGTAGGCTAACTGCAGACTTATACTTCTACAGCTCCTCCAAATGTAATGCCCCAGTCTCACATAAGCAGCTGCTGCCCCCACCTCATGCTTCAATTTCATTCTGGTAAAAACACTTTGCTTTCCACAATCTCTGAGGCCCCTGCACCTTGCAAACCCATCATCATTCATGAGTCTCAGGTCCCAGTACTCAGAAACACGTTACCAGGATGCTTCAGGCCATATCGATCATATTCCTAGAAAATGAATTTAATTACTCCTAAACTTCCTTCCCACACCTTTTGCTTTATCCTAGTCCCCAACAATAACAGACACTCTCTAAGAACACAGAGGCCACACCAGAAAAGGAAACAGGTAGGATAATCTCAGGTGTTCACTTTTCACTATGCTCCTCCAATTTAATACCCTCATTTCAGCTACAGCTCTGAAGAAAACGGCTGCTGTAGCCTCCCTTCCAATTTTTAACTCATCTCCAATGGATCACACAGATATTCCTATCCAAAGTTCCTTCTCTCAGCTCACTGATTTCTCCCAACTTCCAAGTCCAGCAAACAGTCCTAGGGAACTCATGGCCACTTTGACCAAGGAAGCAAAGAAGCTGACAACAGATCTTTAGCTCACCCTCCTTCCTTCCAAGTCCAGTTTCTCAACGTCTTTCCTAGATCTGTTGTAGACCTTGCACTGTGACATGTCTTCACATTCTTCCCCAACTCCATTGTTCAACTGACAATATCCTGGTTAAAATCCTTTGCTTTCCTCAATCTTTGAAGTTCCTCACTTTGCAAGCCCATCCTATTCCTTAGTCTCAGGTCGTAGTACTCAGAAACATGTTACCAGGATGCTTCAGGACATATCGAACATATTCTGAAAAAATTTTCCTACAGTCATCACAAAGCCACCACACAATCCTAAAAAACAGAGAAAAACAGAAACCAAGGAACAAAATCACCCAACAAAACCAAGAACAAATCTTGGCATCAAGTATTACACTTTCCCACTCACAGATGCTTAGATGTCAGAGTAAAAACACAATCAATAAAAATTAGAACAATATGTCTTCACTAGAGCTCAACAACTCTTATGAAGTAGGTTTTAAATATTTCAATGGAATTGAAGCACAAAGGAAAGGCTTCAAAACGGCCTTTATGATTATGATGGAGGTTCTTAAAGAGGAAATTGATGAATCTTCTAAAAAATCTGTGAAAACACAAATAATAAGTAGGAGGAAGTGAGTATAATCATTGAAGTCATGAAAGTGTAAATATAATCAATAAAGAAAACCCAAACAGGGTAAAATTTGAAAATAAAAATTTAGTAACTTAAACAGAAACCACAGAGGCAAAATTCACGAACATAATACTTGACATGGAAGATAGAATCTCAAGCCTCTAAGACACACACACACACACACACACACACACACACACACACACACACAAATAGATAGAACCCATCAAAGAAAATGCTAAGTCTAAAACACCCCTGATAATAAAACATTCAGAAAATCTGGAACATTATTAAAAGACCAAGCAACAAAATAATATGAATAGAGGAAGGAGAAGAAAAAAAGGTCAAAAGCACCAAATATATTTTCAAAAAAATCTTAGAAGCAATTTTCCCTTACCTAAGGAAGTAAATGTATTCCAAAGTACAAGAAGCATTTTGAATACCAAATGAACTGGACCAGAAAAGAAAGTCTATTTAGCATAGAATAACTAAAAAACAAAATGTATAGAATGAAAAAAATATTAAAATATAAAAGTAGTAAGGTAAATAGATTAAAAAACAAATGAAGTCAGGGCCAATTATAATTGCACCACGTGTCTCAATGGAGACACTAAAAGGGAGACAGTCCTGGAAAGACATCCTGAAAATTCTTAAGAAACCACAGATATTAGCCAAAATTACTATACAAGCCAAAATCACTGTAGATGGAAAAAAAGATGATATTTCATGATAAAACTAAATTTAAACAACATCTTTCTATAAACCCTGCCCTACTGAAAGAGCTAGATGGTAAACCCAAAGAAGAAGAGGAAAACTATAGTCAAATCCACACAGAGAATAAATTATACAAGACCAGAAAAGTCAAAAAGATGAGAACACACACACACACACACACACACACACTACACACACACACACACACACACACACCATCACCACCACCACAACAACAAAATAACAGAAATCTACAATTCAATCATTGCTCATTGTTATATCTCAATATCAATGAATTCAATTTTATAATCTTAAAGAAATAAAAATAGACTAAGAGAATGGATGAAAAAACAGACTCCATGCTGGTGGTGTACCCAAGAACCACATCGTAACAGGGTAGGAAGATTAAAAAAAAAAAAGATATTCGAAGAAACTTGACCTATGAGACAAACTGGTATAGTCATTTTAATGTCTGACAAAATATCTTCAAATGATAACTAGTAAAGAGAGATAATGAAGAGTATTACATAGTCCTAGAAGGAAAAGTCCATTGAGATGACATTTCTCTTTTTAACATCTATGTCCTAAACACAAGGGCTCTCTGGATTGTAAAGGAAACATTTCTACAGCTTACATCACACACATGCTGAGAGTGTGAGTCTTCAATATCATAATCTTATAGATAGACTGTATCTCAAAAGAAAAATGCAGAAACTGATTGATCATATAAACCAAATGAACAGAATATATTTATAGAAGATTTAACTCAAACACAAAAGAATATACTTACTTTTCTATACCCCGTACAAATTACTTCAAAATTGTCCAGATATTAGGATACAAAGAAAGTCTTCAACAGATACAAAAAAAATTGAAATTACACCCTGCACCCTAAATGACCATTACAGAATAAAGCTGGATTTCAACAGCAATGAAAACATTAGAAAGCTTACAAACTAATAAAAGGCAAAGCACTCTCTACTGCAGGGAAAAATATGGCTCAAGAAATTAAGAAAAAAAAACAAAGACTGTCTAGAATTTAATAAAAATTAATGCATATCATACCCAAATTTTAACACAGGACCTACATGGTTTTGCACCAGAACCTTATCAAATATATTATACCTTTGAGATTAGTGTTTATATGGAACTCCTGAGAGTGTGAAGGAGTGGGTCCCTAATTCACGTGTCATCTCTTGAGGTTCTTTTCCTTCTGCTGGTTTGCACTGACAAAGTTTAATATGATGGCTTTGGTTTTATCTTATTGTCATATTTTTATCTCTCAGAAGCTTGCTTTTTTAAAAATGAGAAACATAAATGGAAGGAAAATGGAAAGGAAATGAGTGTGAGGGGAGGTGGGAGGAACTGGTCAGAGTAGAGGGTGGGGAAATTGTCATCAGATTAAACTTTATGAGAAAATAATCCATTTTCAATAACAGGAGAAAACACCTTTTTTGCCTTCATTTCTATTGTTTCCTGAATGTGGCTGACATGGGGGCTGACTGAGAAGCCGTTGACAATGGCACTGGGTCTTGTTTTGTCTTTATTTACTGGCTTTTTGGGATTCTAGTCTGTTTGGATGCTCACCTTCCTAGTCCTGGAGGGAGAGGGGAGGAACTTGAACTTCCCACAGAGCAGAAAACCCTGACTGCTCTTAGTACTGGAGAGGGAGGAGGAAAGGGAGTGGTGGAGAGGAGGAGAGGGAGTGGGGAAAATGGGAGGGTATGGGAAGGAGGGGAGGAAGTCGAAATTTTTATAAACAAATAAATAAATTAATTAAAAGAAAGTAGCACAAATTATACCTCCTTCACTTAGCAAAGTATTACTGATATTTACTTTATCGTTTTGCATTGTTTTCTTTATTCTTTTTAGAAATATCTTAGAGAATACAATATACTTACTTGACATATCACAATCTAGTTTAGAATATCTTAGGAGACTGTGTGATTAAAGAATATTATGATTTCACTTTCATCCCTCTTTTATTACTTCTGAGGCATAGTTTTTAAATTTTGATTATGTGTCTTTATTGGTGTGGGGAAGCTTTTTGTGTGCCAGTATATTTAGATAAGAGCATAAAATGCCCCTTTCTCTAGGCAATGGAGGTTCATGCCTTAATACCAGCACTCAGGAGGTAGACACAAGTAAATCTCTGCGATTCTGAGGCCAGCCTGGTCTACAATAGCTAATTTCAGGACAGACCACAAAGCTACAGAGAAACCTTGTCTCGAAAAATCAAAAAGAAAAAAAAAGTAAGAAAGGTTAAAAAAAATCCCCCTTTAACTCAAGTGTCTGTGAGCTCTCAAATGTAGTAATGCAGTTATTTTAAAACTAAGCCTGAGTCTTTGTCAAGAACTCCATGTGCTCTTAACTGCTAATCCATCTCCCCACTACCACTTCCTTGTAGTCATACTGTAGTTATATGTATATTTTTACTCATTTTCATATGCATCGTTGCCTAAGATATTGTTGAATTTTGCATTTTCTTCCTTGAACAAAGGTGAAGGACATCGTTAATGAGATTGCTAATGTGGTTATACTGACAAAATATTGTATTATTAGAAAATATTTATTGTCTCTAAGTGCATGTATATGTGTGCATGTACACGCACACACGCACCTGCATGTTTAAAAATGTGGAAATAGTCTGTTTATGCCACCGTGTGGATGTGGATGTCAGAGGACCTATTCATAAGATATGTTCCCTATGCCTTCTGCCTTGCTTGATCCGGAGTTTCTTCGCTATTTACCACTGCCTACCTGCACATAGAACACTAGCTTACTTAATGTTCTTCAGTGATTCTTCTCTCTGTCATTACTCAACTCAACTTTGGAATGCTGGCTTGCTGTTTTCAGGTATTTTGTAGAATCTGGGAGAGTCTAACCCATCCTGTCTAGTCTCCAAAAAAAGCCCCTTCACAAAACCAGGCATTTTGACAAAAGCCTCAGTGCCTGGAAGAAAGTTCCTGCTAGCTGAAAATGGAACCATTCTTAGTTCTGGCTGGATGAACTTGTGAATGTGGCACCTTTGGAATTTGTTTAGGTCACTGCTAAATTTTAGACTCCCCCTGGGCGGTCCCTGCCTACAAATCTCATCCCAGTTCACAAGCCTTCTTTATCCCAGTCACATTTAACTCAAAAAATCTTTACCCTGCTGCCTTTCCTTGCTTTCCCAGGATAAACAGCCTTGGTACTTCAATGGAATATACCTTTTCCTTTTTAAGCCATGAAGATCCATTTTGGATTCTTTACTGTGCACATTTTCATTCAGGGATTTCTACCCCATACTTTTAGGCTTGCTTTTCTTATAGGAATTTTCATCAGGTACAGTCTTTCAAATTTTCCATTATTTCAACAATACATATGTAAGTTTCCTACTTTTTTCAACAAATCCCTTGGGATGTCTGTGATCAGTCTGTTTTTGATCTATTGAAAAATGGCCATGTGTGCATTTTGTTCATATTTTGAATATTTTTGCTTTATTTACATTCTCTGGTATTGCATTATGGTATGATTGCTTAAAATTTATTGATCATCCTTGGGATTCACTGAACTTTTTTTCAAAATATTTTACCGTACTGAGGGAAAAAATAAATATTCATTTTATTTCTTTTCACAACGTTAAGAAAAAGAGTACTGATAAAATCTTATCTCAACCATCATCAGAGAAGCTTCCTTGTGCATGAGATGAGAAGTATTCAGAAACCTACAAACAAGCATCCATCGTTCCTCCTTCCCCCACATCCCATTCCCCTAAGTCATCCCCAATCCTCCCCCTGTCCCTTCTCTCTATCTGTCTCCCCTTACTTCCAACCCCCACCCCCTGTGCACCCAAGTTTGCTTGACAATCTTGTCTACTTCCAATATCCAGGAGGATAACTATATGATTTTCTTCAGGTTTACCTTCTTATTTAACTTCTCTGGATCACGAATTAAAGGCTCAAAGACCTTTAACTCTGGCTAGAATTCACTTATGAGTGAGTACATACCATATTCCTCTTTTTGGGTCTGGGTTACCTCACTCAGTAAAGCGTTTTCTATTTCCATCCATTTTCATGCAAAATTCAAGATGTCATTGTTTTTTACCGCTGAGTAAAACTCTAATGTGTATATGTTCCACACCTTTTTTAACCATTCTTCTATTGAGGGGCACCTAGGTTGTTCCATGTTCTGGCTATTACAAATAGTGCTGCTATGAACATAGTTGAACAAATGCTTTTGTAGTATGATAGGGCATCTCTTGGGTATATTCCCAAGAGTGGAATTGCTGGGTCCTGAGGGAGGTTGACTCCCAGTTTCCGGAGAAACCGCCACACTGATATCCACAGTGTCTGCACAAGTTTGCATTCCCACCAACAATGGATGAGTGTCCCCCTCACTCCACATCCTCTACAGCATAGGCTATCATTGGTGTTTTTGAATTTAGCTATTCTGACAGGTGTAAGATGGTATCTCAAAGTTGTTTTGATTTGCATTTCCCTACTCCATAAGGAAGTTGAGCATGACCTTAAGTGCCTTTTGGCCATTCGAAGTTCATCTGTTGTGAATTCTCTGTTCAGTTCAGTACCCCATTTTTTAATTGGGTTAATTAGAGTTTTAGTGTCTAGTTTCTGGAGTTTTGTATATTTTGGAGATCAGACCTTTGTCTGATGAGGGGTTGGTGAAGATCTTCTCCCAGTCAGAAGGTAGCCTTTTGGTCTTACTGACAGTGTCCTTTGCTTTACAGAAGCTTCTCAGTTTCAGGATTTCCCATCTATTCATTGATTCTCTTATTGTCTGTGCTACAGGGGTTCTACCTAGGAAGTGGTCTCATGTGCCTATGTCTTGTAGACTATTTCCCACTTTCTCTTCTATCAAGTTCAAAGTGGTCGGATTAATGTCGATGTCTTTAATCCATTTGGACTTGAGTTTTATGTATGGTGATAGATATGGATCTACCTTCATTCTTCTACAGGTTGACATCCAGTTATGCCAGCACCATTTGTTAAAGATGCTTTCCTTCTTCCATTGTATACCTTTAGCTCCCTTGTCGAAAATCAGGTGTTCATAGGTTTGTGGGTTAATATCTGGGTCTTCTATTCGATTCCATAGGTCGACTTCTCTGTTCTTATGCCAATACCAAGATGTTTTCAATACTGTCGCTCTGTAATAGAGTTTAGAGTCAGTGACGGTAATGCCTCCAGAAGTTCCTTTATTGTATAAGATTGTTTTGGCTATCCTGGGTTTTTTGTTTTTCCATATAAACTTGATTATTGTTTTCTCAAGGTCTGTGAAGAAGTTTGATGGGATTTTGATGTAGATTGCATTGAATCTATAGATTGCTTTTGGTAGAATTGCCATTTTTACTATGTTGATTCTCCCAATCCAAGAGTAGGAGAGGTCTTTCCATTTTCTGGTATCCTCCTCAATTTCTTTCTTCGACTTAAAGTTCTTGTCAAATATGTTTTCCCCTTCCTTGGTTAGTGATACCCCAAGATATTTTATGCAATTTGTGGCTATCGTGAAAGGTGATGTTTCTCTGATTTCCCTCTCTGCTTCTTTATCCTTTGTGTATAGGAGGGCAACCGATTTTTTGGAGTTGATTTTGTATCTTGCCACATTACTATAGGTGTTTATCAGCTGTAGGAGTTCTTTGGTAGAGTTTTTGTGGTCGCTTATGTAAACTATCATATCATCTGCAAATAACGAAAGTTTAAGTTCATCCTTTCCAATTCGAATCCCCTTGGTCCCTTTATGTTGTCTTATTGCTATTGCTAGAATTTCAAGCAATATATTGAAGATGTGTGGAGAGAGTGGACAGCCTTGTCGTGTTCCTGATTTTAGTGGAAAGGCTTTGAGTTTCTCTCCATTCAATTTGATGTTAGCTGTCGGCTTGCTGTATATTGCTTTTATTATATTTAGGTATGATCCTTGTATCCCCAGTCTCTCCAACACCTTTATCATAAAGGTGTGTTGAATTTTGTCAAATGCTTTTTCAGTATCCAATGAAATGATCATATGTTTTTTTTCTTTCAGTTTATTTATATGATGGATTACATTGATAGATTTGCGTATGATGAACCAGCCCTGCATCTCAGGGTTGAAGCCCACTTGATCATAATGGATAATTTTTCTAATGTGTTCTTGGATTCGGTTTGCCAGTATTTTATTGAGAATATGCTTTAATGTTCATGAGTGAGATTAGCCTGTAATTTTCTTTCTTGGTTGTGTCTTTGTGTGGTTTTGGTATCAAGGTAACTGTAGCTTCATAAAAAGAGTTTGGCAATGACTCTTCTGTTTTTATATTGTGAAATACATTAAGGAGTGTAGGTATTAGCTCTTCCTGGAAGTTATGGTAGAATTCTGCATTGAAACCATCTGATTCTCGCCTGTTTTCGGTAGGGAGATTTTTGATAACAGCTTCTAATTCTTCACGACTGACAGGTCTATTTAGATTGTTCACCTGGTCTTGGTTCAACTTTGGTATATGGTACTTATCTAAAAAGAATGTCCATTTCTTTTACATTTTCCAATTTTGTGGCATACAGGATTTTGTAGTAAGTTCTAATGATTCTCTGAATTTCCTCTGTGTCTGTGGTTATGTCCCCCTTTTCATTTCTGATCTTATTAATTTGCATGTTTTCTCTCTGCCGTTTGAATAATTTAGAGAGGGGTTTATCAATCTTGTTTATTTTCTCCAAACCAGCTTTTTGTTTCATTGATTTTTTGGATTGTTTTCTGTGCTTTTATTTTGTTGATTTCAGCCCTCAGTTTGATTATTTTCAGTCTTCTACTCCTCCTGGGTGAATCAACTTCTTTTTTTTCTAGAGCTTTCAAGTGTGCTGTTATGTTTCCAATATGTGCTTTTTCCATTTTCTCTAGCTGGGCACTTAGTGCTATGAATTTTCCTCTTAGCACTGCTTTCATAGTGCCCCATAGGTTTGAGTACGTTGTGTCTTTATTTTCATTAAATTCAAGGAAGACTTTAATTTCTTTCTTTATTTCTTCCTTGGTCCAGGGGTGATTTAGTAGTTGACTGTTCAACTTTCATGAGTTTTTTGGCTTTCTGGGGATAGCATTGTTGTTGAATTCCAACTTTAATCCATGGTGGTCTGACAAGACACAGGTGGTTACTAATATTTTTTGTATCTGTGGTCAATTTTCGAGTAGGTTCCATGAGCTGCAGATAAAAAGCTATATTCTTTCCTATTGGGTGGAGTGTTCAATAGATGTCTGTTAAGTCCATTTGATTCAATACCTCCAATAATTTTCTTATTTCTCCGTTAGGTTTCTGTCTGATTGACCTGTCCATTGGTGAGAGAGGTGTGTTGAGGTCTCCTACAATTAGTGTGTGTGGTTTGATGACTGCCTTGAGTTCTAGAAGTGTTTCTTTTACATACGTGTTTGGCTTTATATTAGGGGCATAGATATTCAGGATTGAGACTTTTTCCTGATGAATTGTTCCAGTTTTGAGTATGAAATGTCCATCTCCATCTCTTCTGATTGATTTTAATTTGAAGTCAATTTTGTTAGATATTAGAATGGCCACACCCGCTTGTTTCTTAGTCCATTTGCTTGGAAAACCTTTTCCCAACCCTTTACTATGAGTAGGTGTTTGTCTTTGTGGTTGAGGTGTGTTTCTTGTAAACAGCAGAATGTTGGATCCTGTTTTCGTATCCAATCTCTAAGTCTGTGTCTTTTTATAGAAGAATTGAGTCCATTGATATTAAGTGATATTAATGACCAGTGGTTGTTGACTCTGGTCATTTTTTGGGGTGGGGTAGTAGAGTGTATGTGTTTCCCTTCTTTGAGCTGTGCTTGTGAAGGGTCGCTAGCTGTCTGAGTTATTGTAGGCAGTGTTGTGAATGTTGGATTCCAAGGGTTGTGATTTTCCATCTAATACTTTCTGTAAGGCTGGATTTTTAGCTATGTGTTGTTTAAAATTGTGTTTATCCTGGAATATTTTGTTTTCTCCGTTGATAGTGAGCAATAGCTTGGCTGGGTATAGTAGTCTGGGCTTGCATTCATGGTCTCTTAGTTTCTGCAGTACCTCTATCCAGGACCTTCTGGCTTTCATGGTTTCCATAGAGAAGTCCGGTGTAAGTCTGATAGGTTTACCTTTATAAGTTACTTGACCTTTTTCCTCTGCAGCTCTTAATAATCTTTCTTTAATCTGATTGCATTATTTTATGGCAAGGGGATTTTTTTTTTGATCCAGTCTATTCGGTTCTGTATGCTTCTTGAACCTTCATAGGAATATCGTTCTTTAGGTTGGGAAAGTTTTCTTCTATAATTTTGTTGAATATATTTTCTGAACCTTTGATCTGCAATTCTTCTCCTTCTTCTACCCTTATTATTCTTATATTTGGTTTTTTTCTTGTGTCCCTGATTTCCTGAATGTTTTGTGATGAGAACTTGTTCTATCTGCTGTTTTCTTTGGTCAGAGCATTTATTTTTTTCTATGGTGTCTTCATAATCTGAGATTTGTTCTTCTATCTCTTGTATTCTATTGGTTATGCTTGTTCCTGATGTCTCTGTTCGTTTACCTCAATTTTCCATATCCAGCCACCCCTCGGTTTGTGTTTTCTTCATTGCCTCCATTTCAGCTTTCAATTCTTGAACTGTTTCGATTACCTGTTTTATGTTTTTTTCTTGGTTTCCCAGGGTGTCGTTTATGGATTTACTCATTTTTTCAAACCTTTTGTTATATTTCTCTTCCATTTCTTTATTCATTTCTTCAATCTTTTTGTTATACTTCTCTTCCACTTCTTTAAGTGAGTTATTCATACCCTGTTTAAGGGACTCTATTGCTTTTATAATGACACTGTTTTCCACTTCTTCCGGAACAGGGTGTTCAAGTTCTTCTGTAGTAATATCGCTGGGATCTGGTGTTTTCATGTTGTTTTTCAGATTGTTGGAGGAATTCTTGCCTTGGCATCTGCCCATCTCTTCCTTGAAATGTTCTCTAATGGATCTTCTGGTACTGGGTCGGGTTCCCCCCTCTGATGAATCTTCTGCTAGAGGATCAGCACCCCTTGCTGGCCAGAACTCTTCCTGAGCTGATGCAGGGCCTACCTTTCCACCACCTGCAGGCAGGCTATTGAAACACAGATACTCCCTCCTGCAGGTTGCACTTCCAGCCCCGTCGTAGCCTGCAAGCCGGCTGAGCTGGGTGATTTTATGGCCCCGAGGAGGGAGGGTGGAATAAAGGTAGGGGTTCCTGGATGAAAGGTGGGATTGGCTGGGAGGCGAGAGGGCTTAGCCCCTGCAGAGTGGCCAGGGAGTCAAGGGTGACTGGAGCTGTCTGAGCTCCTCCTTTTCAGGCTTCTGCCGTGGGTCAGAGCAAACTCACCTAATGATGAATCTTCTGCAAGAGGGTCCTGCTAACTTATTTTTAAGTAAGTTTATTCTAATTTTTAATCAGAATCAGGATATAACAATGCAGTAGAATACATGCAAATGTCTTCCTGTATACATGGAATATAAACCAGATATTGGAAATGTAACTAACCAATAAGTAAAAGTTATGCATGTTACATATAAATAGGTTTTATTAAAGGAAATCTGATGGACAAATATAAAGTTTGCATTTTCCCAGCACAATTATCTGAGAAAAGGCCAATAAAGCAACCCTGTATTAAAATGTGTGCATGAAAATAGCTAAGGACAGATCAGTAGATGTTTTCATTTCTGGTGAAAATGTGGGAGAAAATTTCTAACACCATTAAGAAAGGAAGGTAAATTTGAGAAACTTTGATAATATTTCTAAGAATTATATATTCATATATAGCTCAAATTTTAATTGGTCATAGTAATAAAAACCTGAAGTCAGATATTGGGGTAAATACTGAAAAAGCAGAAAAATAAAGAAACCAGCCACAAGAGAGAATTTTTATCTGTAACAAAGGCTCAGTTGGAAGGAAGCAAGTTCCTGTCTCCACGAATCCTCAGAACGAATCCTAAAGCTGAATGCCATGTGTTCATGTCTCCCCCTGTCTTATCTTCCTCTCTCCACTCTGCCACATCCCCTCCAGTCTCCACATTTCTGGCGATGGGATTAACAGCATTTGAAGCCCAAGGACAGGGAGTAAAGTTGTGAGCCACCACTGCCTGGCTCTGTTTCTCTATTAGATAGTATCAATCTTGTGCAGCCCAGGGTAGCCTGGAACTCCCAGATCCCTTTGCCTCTGACTCCTGAGTGTTGAGATTAAAGTTGTGCCACCAGTGCCTGGACTTTTTTTTTTTTTTACAGTTCATTAGTGGCTCCCTCTGCACTCTGATTTTCAGCCAAGCTTTATTTATTGTTAGATCACAATCACACACACACACACCCATACACACACACACACACACACACACACACACAAAATCAACACATTCCTATGCATTATTTGTTTCTGAAATTTCAACGTATATATGCAAACAAAGATAATATCTGTGCATTTGTTTCTATATCCAATTATTTCAGAGGTGAGAGTTGATAAAAGTCCCAGAGAGGATAATTTGCAAATGAAATGGTGCATAAAATTTCATTAAGTGATAATACTTTTCAGGATTTATTAAACAGTGCTTTCTAAACTTAACAAAACTTTACAACATTGTGCCAAATTCTGAAACAATATTTTTATAATATTAGAGATATTTCATATATCTGTGAAATCTTTGACATTCCTATATGTATAACTCATTATTTTTTCAATAAAAACAAAGCTACTTCTAGAATAACACTTATAAGCTCATACACAATTATGAGAGACACTCAAATCATCAGAGTATTCACCTGATAATACAGGGGAGCAAAAACTCTGGGAGTAAACAATGGCAGGTATTCATGTAATATCATTGGCAGAAAATGATCCTTTGTTTGACCTAGTACTGCTTGAAGTTTCAGAATCAAAATATTCTTTTTTAAAACTGTAAAATTGACTTCAAGGAAGGACAGTCAAGTGTGCAGACTTCACATTTGCTGCTGGGGCTGCTGAGGTTTCTCCCATTATTGCAGAATCTCTAATACTGTAAAGAGGCATGATGTAAGGAGGAATGCTGGAAAAAGTATCAGGAACAGTACAAACAGATAACTAGCTCAGTCTCATGCAAAATAGAACAGGGCCGTTTTTATTCCTATATTTGTAATATTTCCAACTTTGAACATTTTTGTTAAGATTATTTTCAAATATGTTTGAAATTGCTTTTTTTCTAGGTTAAGAAAAATCTCAAGTAACTAATGTAATAAAACTATTGGACATGAAAACATAAGTGATAATTTTTGTGAGATTATAAAGCTAGAGAAATGCATGGTATAAAATTCTGATCCGTTAATGTGAGGACCCATCCTCAAGGTGATTGCAAGCATTCATGAGGAGCAGTTCTTCCAAGCTACATGATGCCCAAACCTCGGGATTTAGCCAGAGGCTGAGTGAGAAATTCAGTTTACAAATACGAATTGATCCTTCTGTGGATCTTATCCAGGTTGAGTAAAACACAGGAGAGTAGAATTATCACAGGACAGAATGAAAAATCATTATTTTTCAAGATGGGATCAAAAGATACTGCCTTTGAGTTTCTCTGCCAGAATAAAAATAAATGAAGAAAACATGTGAACGTGAATGATTGCTAGCTCTAGAGTGTGCACCTTGCATGGGAAGTCCTATGGAGGAATAGTCTGTTATTGGATACCTGATAATACAAGGATTAAGGTAAATCCATTTTAGTAATAGGATTAGAATGTTTACATACTGAGAGTCTGAAAATTCAGTATTGACTGCAGAAGTATGGACAAAGCTCTTGAACCTGAGATTGGGTTAGACCCAGACAAGTCCCAAATAGGATGAAATTAGTGAAGAACTGCAGCAATTTCTTCACAGTTGTGATATAATTAAAATGCAGGAACAGAAAATACCCATATCAGCATATAACTACCTTTCTTTACTAAAATGGACAATTCAATACTTTAGGTCTATAATTGTGAAATATGCCTTTTGAATATTCCCTGGAGAAGGCAGTTGTCTGTAACTAATACTGAGAGTCTTTTCTGGCATTCCAGATTGAACTTCCTTGTCTCATTCTCATAGCTTTGGTGGTTTTTCTAAAGAACCTTCTGAAAATTGTGTCTGCCTATTTTTATCTATACTTATAATGTGGAAAACAGAATATTTTAACTACAGTTGATGCTATCAATATTTAAATATTTACCAAACTATAATTATGCAGGTTAAAGTAGCTATGTTAGTTCAAGCTCTGCTTTGCTGATGCTCAGAATGAAATACTTTCCCCTAATTTCCTCAATATAGCTGCTATTCAATATTATGAAAATAACTCTTACCTTCAAAAAAAAGAAATTGGAACTTTTGCCAGAACACACAGTTAAAGATAATATTACATTTTGAAATAATTTAAGACATAAGACTTCTACCCCACTGTGTGCTCAGCCTGTTTGTTTAACCTTTTATCAAGTGGACAAATTTGTAACAATCAAACTTACTTGCCTTGGATATTTCATCTAGTCAGTTTTTACAACCTAATACCTAGCTGTAATCTTAAATTATGTGGTTTTCCAGTCCCTAACACAGATGATGCATGTGTTTCATTTGCTGAAAGCAGCAAATATAGAAGTTTAAATCAGCTCCCTTAAACCTGCCATAAGGTGGATATTGGTTCATGAATATAGGTTAATAAACAGTGATGTTTGTTATCTGGGTCAGTTGAGATCAGTTCGAGCCAGTGACGTATTTGTTTATAAAACTTTGTCAAAGATTTCTGTAAAGTATTTCTTTCCTTTCCCATGTGATATTTTCTGAACTGCTCAAAATAGAATGAGCAAAACTCATTTTTAGGAATAGACATACAACAAGAACACACAGACAGATAATGATAGACACAGTTACAGACAGTGGGATAGATTTAGATTCAACAGGCAGAGATGGAAAACACAGGGGGCATAAAATAAGGAATTCATATCAGGACATGATTTCAGTTAAATAAGTTTCAGGGGATGTGTTTTATTTCTTTCCTTGATGTGACAACAATGAAGTCCTCGTGACTTAAACGTAATCACTAATGCCTAAAATTTACACAATTCTCACACTCTCTTGGTAACTTGATTGTAAACCTTTAAATAAAATATTAAATAAGTCCATTTTGTTTTCTTTATAATATTTGTACTTCTTACAAACTCATCACATATACCAGATAAAATTTAGGTTCAGAATGCCAAGTTCCTCCGAAAAGGCTGTAAAAATTTTTATTGGAATTATTATAAAAACACAAACCTTATAACTTAATTTTAGAAGAATGGTCATCACAATGATTAAATTTTCTGATTAATAATAATACCATTCTATTTACAATGTAGGTTTTCCCTATTGCAAACTTCTTGTGTTACATTTGTTTCTGTATGGTTTATAGTACTATATTTATCTGAATTTTCTGCTCATTTTTTTAAATTTAAACTTTTTTGTATCCCATAATTTGTTAAGATTGAAATTTAGGTTTTTTTGTTCTTTCATTTGTTTGTTTGGTTAGGTTTTTCAAGACATGGTTTCTCTGGAGCTTTGCAGCCTATCCTGGAACTAGCGCTTGTATACTCAGCTGGCCACAAACTAGTACCTTCCTCTGCCTTCCAAGTGCTGGAATTAAAGGTGTGTGCCACCACCACCCAGTTCAATGTTCTTGTGAGTTACTTAAGATGTTCTCTATTAAAATAGTGTATCATATATTTCGTGACTAATTGGAGAGAAGCACATAAAGGCTCCAACAAAAAGTGGGAAGATACAAATATTAATTATTCTGACTTGAGTACTATACATTGTATGTATATATTTAAACCATCAAGTACAATCACGATGTGTTCACAAATATGTAATAATTGTGACTGAAATGACACAGACCTAAAAAGACAAACATTGCATTCTCCATCGCATACAAAGATGTTTGCTTTAAAGGTTTAGCTTTGTGTGTTTAATTTTAAAGTGCCTGCAATATCAGGAAATTATAAAGGAACCATGGGAAGAGAGATGTGATGATACTATAACATTGAATGGGCATTGTAGAACACGTTACATGAAGAGATCAAGTACCTGGGATTGAAATTTTAAGCAGGGATGGAATTGTATAATTTTTATCAAAACTATGGAAATGGTGTGAAAATGTGATATGCAGTTTGCTAAGGGAGAAAAAGGTATAAATGAACTTAACCAGCACCTGACATTGAATACTACATTTTTGACATGCTAAGTAACATGTGCCTAATGGTACGATAATGACTTGATAAGTAGGAGTGTAATCAAACATTTCGGGTTTGATTTTAGGATTGTTCTCCAGAAAGGAATTAGTACTTGACCCTGAAAATTTGAAAACGTGGTCAAAATTACATGAATTGGTACATTATAGGCTGTTGAATGGAATTGACTGCGCTGCTAAATGGTCATTTTTAAAAATTACCTTCTGGTTTATTTGTTTGTTTGTTTTGAAAACATACGTAATTGGTACTTTCAACCATGAAGAGAAAACTTGATTTTACAGTGAGCAGCAGTTGTTACAGAGAATCATATGCATGGAGATGCTGAGAAATAGTGATATTTTTGGTGTTCATCCTCAGAGAACATTGTAGAAGAGGGTGCAGAAAGAATATAAGAGTTAAAAGAAAAAAGTGGGGATTCTATTGAATGTCTTCTACAGATGACATGATTTTTGCACACTTAATTTAGCAGAACTATGGTTATCTGTATATTACATGCACAAGGTTAAAAAAAATAACCGTTTCAACATGGATGTGAGAGGGAATCATTGGCTCCACTGTTAGCTGAGTAACAATTTGTAATTGAGAAACTCACATTTCTTTGAGGTTCTGGCCCCTGGTAGGTTGCCTATGCTCTAGTGAGTGGCTCTGTACCCATGTGCATATTGGCAACAAAATGGGAATAAGTGAGTTATATTTTTTTCACTAAAATAGCATGTTAAGGTTACCGATAAAGCTGGGTCTATAGTACAGGAGGACAGAAATTTCAAGACACTTTAGTTTATGTGCAAAGATGCATTAATAAGTTTTGGAGTTATGAAAGGGAGCAGAGAAATCCCTAATCGAGTAAACTCCTGAGGAAATGTGTACGGTTGACATGGTTATAGCCATGACAAGGAATTCAGTGCCTCAGTCCTATGGAAATGACATATTCTTCTACAAGTCATGTTAAATTAGAAGTCAAAGCTTTCCTTGATGATCCTAGTGGTAGTTATTGATGAATAAAAAATTAGAAAAATAAGTTTCCTTCTCCTGGAAGTTAGCTTTCAAGACCACCTACCAAGAATCATCTCTTAGATTTGGTTCCTCTTTTTATTACTACTTCGCATCTATTTTATGAACTTTTGTTTTTATTCTTCCCATTAACATGGTTTAAATTTAGTTTGCTTTTGTGTTTCAAAAACATTGAGTCCCAGAACCTTCTTCTGGCGATGGATGGAGATAGAGACAGAGACCCACATTGAAACTCTGGACTTAACTCCCTAGGTCCAAACGAGAAGCAGAAGGAAAGAGAACGTGAGCAAAGAAGGCAAGACCAGAGGGAACCTTCATCCGACGATGGATGGTGATACAGACGGAGACCCACATTGGAGCACCAGACTGAGCCCCCCCAAGGTCCAAATGAGGAGCAGAAGAAGGAAGAACATGAAAAAGGAATCAGGACCGCGAGGGGTGCAATCACCCACTGATACAAGGGGACTGATCTAATGAGAGTTCACCAAGGCTAGTAGGATTGGGACTGAACGAGCACGTGATCCAACCAGATTCTCTGAATGTGGCCGGATTCTCTGAATGTGACTGGCCTGGAGTCTTTCTGAAAAGCCATTGACAATGACACTGGGACTTGTTTCCTCTGCACATACTGGATTTTTGGGATCCAGTCTGTTTGGATACTCACCTTCCTGGACCTGGAGGGAGAGGGGAGGAACTTGAACTTCCCACAGGGCAGGAAACCCTGACTGCTCTTAGGGATGGAGAGGGAGGAGGAGGGGGAGTGGGGGGAGTGGGAGGGTGTTGGGAGGATGGGCGGAAATGGAAACTTTTATAATTTAATAAACTTTGAAAAAAAACATTGAGTTGCATCATTGCCATTTATCTGAGCTCATTCTGATATTTTTAATTCTCATTTATGCAATTTTTGTACAATGCATTTTGGTCAAGCTTTACCTTTCCTCTAACTCCCCCCAGATCCTTCTGAGTGTACTTTCTTACCCACCCAAATTTATGTGTTCACTCTTTTTTTCTTGCCTTTTTTTCTCATTTTCTATCTCACCAACTTAAAAACAAAAACTAACAAAATTCTTAAACAGAGTCAAAACAAATAAACAAACAAAACTAATAAGACAAAGAATTTCAAAACAACATGAAACAAAAAAATACCCCCACATACACATAAAATAACTTTTTGAATATGTTGGCCAACAATTTTCAGTCTTGTGGCCTGCCATGCATATGGTTGATATACCCACTCTTACTGCATTATAGATTGATTTTCCCTTTGCAATCATGTATAAATTTTAAAAAGCTTTTTGGTTCATCTTGTGACACTGTGTCTACTCCCCCATCTCAATGCTCAATGCAATATCTGGTTTGATATTGCAGTCTTTGTGAGTTCAATGAGAATCTGCCATGTAGAGCCTGGAATATACTGTTTCCATGGAGTGGTTTACCAATTCTGAATCATACACTCTTTCAGGATTCTATGCCTCATTACACTTTCAGAGATTAGTTTGATATAGATATCTCATTAAGAAAGAGTGCTCCAAAGATGTTTTCTGTCTTACAGCAGACTCTGTATGCTGCTGAGAACCCTATTTAGGTGCTTGTGTAAAATAATGTTGAATACATTTGACACATGATGTTACTTAATTCTGTTGTTTTTCTGCTTAATTTTTGTCCATATGATGTGACGTTTAAAGAAAGTGGATCATTGAAATCAACTTCTATTCAAAGCTTCCTGTCATTCTGTATCATTATATCCAGGAGTACATTTTCTTTAAAAATGAAATTGGGTGTACCAGAATTTGGTACACATATATTTATGGTAATAATGTCATCTTGGTGAATTCTTTCCTTGATTAGTATGAAATGTCCTTCTTGATCTCCTCTCATTAGTCTTACTTTGAAGTCTATTTTGTCAGAATAAAGATGAGTCACACATTAGAGGCTTTGATTATAGTATTTTCTCTGTTGTTATACTCTAAAATTGTACCTATTTTTACAACTAAGGTGTTTCTTACAATAAAGTAGTAGATGGATTTTATCCAATCTCTTACATTTGGTTAGAGAATTGAGGCCATTAATATGTAGAGGTATTATTGAAGGTGTTTCATGATTGCACTCATTGTGTGTTTGTGATTTGGTGTTATTTTCTACTTTCATTGTTAATTTGACTTTGTGTTTATTTCTTCAGTCTCTTGGCTACACATATTTCTTTCTTCCACTTGAAATATTGGCATGATATTTAATGGAACAAATTAAAAATTGGAACAAAATTTCTAAAAACAATAAATAAATGAAGCAATGTGTTCAAATTCAGAATAAACATGTACAAATAAGTAACTCTAGTATACTCCATCAACAAACACATATAAGGAAAAAGATATCATGAACAGACTTTTATTCAAATTAGCCTCGCCCACACTTTCTGTTCCCTCTGGCAGACATCCTTTCTCAGCCACAAGCTATGCCTGCCAGAAAATCAGCTAGGCCAGCCACCCACTCTCAATTTCATCAGGTAGACACTTTATGATCAACTACAGGCAACATCTGTGAGAATACCAGGTAGGTCTGCTGCCAACAAGTCTTTTCTACTCTCTCAATGCATTCCCCCAAACATGATCCCAATACCTGTCCCATCATCTTTGCCATATATCAGGCTTCAACTCAAGAAGAGGCTCCTTCTTAGATTGGAGATCAAGCAAGTCAACTTAACTCTGGGCAGGATGCAGTCCACAGATCTGGGCTTTTCTTTCAGTGTCCACTTCTCCTTGACATGATATCTAATCCCCACTTCCTCCACATCCCAGTCCAGCATCTTAGACAGAAAATCCCTGCTTGCTACAGGCCAAACAGGCTGGAAGACTAGAAAGGAAATAACATGAGACCACATGCCCCACCAGGTGCCCTCACCCCAACTTAGGTGGAAAAGACATGCTAATTATTGGCCACACAGCCTTGAAGACTGAAAAGGAAGTAGAAACCAAGGAATAAATCATGCATCCAACAAGACGAATCCAGAAATTGGCAGATAGAACTTTATCAACCCAATCCCAGACACCTAGATACCAGAGTAAGAACACAATCAACAACTGCTACAGAAATATGTCACCACCAGAGCACAGCAATCCTGATACAGCAATCCCTGAATATTCCAGCACAGTGGAACACAGAAAAAAAGACCTTAAAGATGATAGAGGTCCTTAAAGTAAAGTAATCCCCCCCTAAAGTAATTGAAAAGTAATAGAAAAATCAGAGGAATTTAAGAAACCTTTACAGGAAAACCAAGACAAAAAAGTAAAAATAAAAATAAAAAAATAAACCAGTGGAATGAAATGAATAAAAGTGTTGAAGACCTCAAAATGGAAAGATAAGAAATGAAAAAATGATTAAATTGTAGAAATGAAATATATAGGCAGTGGAAAGGAACTATAGACAAATGCAAACATCTCCAACTGCACAGATGGAAGAGAGAATGTCATAGATTGAAAGAAGAAGCAACAAAATAGATACAGTGGTCAATGAAAATGCTAAATCTGAAAAAAAAATTCCTAACACAAAACAGTGAGGAAGACCTGGGACACTAAGTAAAGGGCAAATCTAAGAATGATAGAAATAGCAGAAAGAGAAGATTCCCAGTTCTAAGGCACAGAAAAAATTTTTTTCAAAAAATCATATAAGAACAATTTCTTAACATAAAGAAGGAGATGCCTATAAAAATACAGGAAGCATTTAGAACACAAAATATATTTGATGAGAAAAGAAAGTCTACTTGATATACATAATAATCAAAAGATTAAACAGAGAGAACAAAGAAAGCAAATTAGAGCTGAAAGGGAAAGTAGGAGAGGAACTGATGAAGGCAGAACTTTTAAAACTATTATTCTCAGCTCTGTTGAGTTTAGCTTTTTTATTTGTTCCTCAAGACAGAGTTTCTCTGTACAATAACACTGGGTGTCCTGGAACCCACTTTGACACCACATTGGTCTCAAATTGGTGAAGATCTGTTTGTCACTTATTAGTGAGTGCTAGAATTAAAGGAACACACCATCCTACCTAGCATGACACCCAACTTCTCAACAAAGACTCTAAAAGACAAAAGTGCTTGGACCAATGTCAAGCAGACTCTAAGAGACCACAAATGCCAGTCAAGACTACTATAGTCAGCAAAACTTTGGATAACTATAGATGGAGAAATTGAGATATTCCATGACAACATCATATTTAACCAAAGTCTATCAAGAGATACAAACCTACAGAAGATAGAAAGAAATTCTAACATAAGGGGTTTAACTATATCCATGAAAACAAGAAGAGTAAAATAATCTCACAGTATAGAAGCCAAAATAAGGGAAATACATGTACACACTCAAACTCACACGAACATATCCCAATGACAACAAAATGAAACGTGCTGTCAAATAAACATTATGCACACTGTGGAAATGTATTCCTATCATTGTTAATAAGTAAGTTATTGGTCAATAGTTAGGTAGGATTTTGAAAGATGAGAGAATGCTGGGAAGAAGAAAAGTTGAGGCTGAGGAGTTGAAGCAACATGTATAAGTAGCAACATGGAAGAAAAAGATTAATAGAAATGGTTTGATGTAGTCATAAACGTTGGCTGGAGATAAGCCTATTCTATGGGCTGAGCATTGTTTTTGTTTTTTTATTTTTTATTGATTTTTATTGAGCTCTACATTTTCTCTACTCATGTCCCTGTCTCTCCCTTCCCCTTCAGTCCTCTCCCAAGGTCCTCATGATCTCAATTTACTCAGGCCTTCTTGTCTTTATCTACTTCCCATGTAGATAAGATCTATGTATGTCACTCTTAGGGCTCTCATTGTTGTCTAGTTTCTCTGGGATTGTTATTTGTAGGCTGGTTTTATTTGCTTTGTGTTTAAAAACCACGTATGAGGAAATATATATGATAATTCTTTCTGGGTCTGGGTTGCCACGCTCAAAATGGTGTTTTCTAGCTCCATTTATTTGCCTGCAAATTTCAAAATGTCATTATTTTTCTGCTGTATAGTACTCTATTATAAATGTACCACATTTTCCTTATCCATTCTTCAATCTAGGGGCATTTAGGTTGTTTCCAGGTTCTGGCTATGACAAACAATGGGACTATGAACATAGTTGAGTAAATGTCCTTGTGGCACGATTGAGTATTGCTGAGTCTTAAGGAAAGTTTTTTTCCTAATTTTCTGATAAATTGCCATATTGATATCCAAAAGGGCTATACCAGCCAGTACTCCCACCAGCAATGCAGGAGTGTTCCCCTTATCTGACAACTTCTCCAGCATAAGCTGTCATCAATGTTTTTGATCTTGTCCATACTTGCAGGTGTAAGATGGAATCTCAAAGTTATTTTGATTTGCATTTCTCTGATGACTAAGGATATTGAGCACTTTCTTAAGTGTCTTTCAGTCATTTTATATCCTCAGTTGAGATTTCTCTGTTTAGGTCTATACTCCAATTTTTTATTGTATTGTCTGTTCTTTTGATGAGCAATTTCTTGAGATCGAGATCTTTGTATACTTTGGAGATCAGACCTCTGTCTGATGTGGGGTAGGTGAAGATCTTTTCCCATTGTGTAGGCTGTCATTTGGTTTGTTGACTGTGTCCTTTCCTTTACAGAAGCTTTTCAATTTCAGGAGGTCCAATTTATTAATTGTTTCTCACAGTGTCTGTGCTACTGGGATTATATTTAGTAAGTGGTCTCCTGTGCCAATGTGTTCAAGTGTACTTCCCACTTTCTCTTCTATGAGATTCTGTGTGGATGTCTTTATGTTCAGGTCTTTAGTCTATTTGGACTTAAGTTTTGTGCACGGTGATAGATATGGGTCTATTTTCATTCCTCAATATGTTGATATCTTATTATGCCAGCACTATTTGTTAAATATGCTTTCTTTTTTCCATTTCATATTGTTTGCTTCTTTGTCAAAAATTAGGTGTTCAAAGGTGTGTAGATTAATATCCAATTCGTCGATTCCATTCTGTTGGTCCTCCTTTCAGTTTTTATGGCAATTCCTGGTGAAGATGGCCACTTAAAAGAAATCCCACACTAGCTCAAAACTGAGTATAATACAGAGTATTTTTAGGGTAGACTCACAGGTCAGAGTTCTCTGCTCAAACAGGGAAAAACAACCCAATCCAGCAACTGAAAGAGAGAGAGCGTGCACACTTTACCAGGCATTTATAGTATTAAGAGGCCATGCCCAGGTGGGTGGGTAACTTAAAGGCTAATGGTTGAAAGATTCCCTACAGCACCTCTCCCTTTTTTTAATAAGAGAGTTCTAAGTCTAGTAAAATATTATAAACAATGAAAAAATGTCAAGTATAATAATTAGCATTACAACCAATATAAACAATATAAAGCAAGAAACATGAAATAAATGTTTCAATAGTTATTCTGTCCTAAAGAATACAAGTCTTGTATTATAAATAATTTAGCCAAGTAACTATGACTATCTCATCTTCAACCTCATCAAAGACCCAAGAAGGGAAAATAATATTACTTGAGTAAACAGAAAGTACAATCAAGAAATTTTTAAGATGTGCAACAAATCACAGAGACAACTGGCTAACTGGGCAATCACCAAAAGTCTCAATTGCAATGTCAGAGCAACCAGCTTTTGCTAAGGCCTAGAGTAACTGACAGACCATTTTCAGGAGCAGAAATTTTATCAAAACTGTCTCACCCTGTCTTGGCAAGACATGACAGTCTTTTTTCTTGTATCCTACTCTGAGTATGTTGTCAGTGGTCGATGTATGGGCAGTTCTTGCCCAAAGGCCAGTTTTGCCAAGAGGAAATCCAGCTCTAAGTAGAATGTTGGTGTTCAACATTCTCTAAGGAATAGGTTGGTGCTGCCAGGAGCAATGGTGTATCATGTCAACAAAACCCAGCTCTTTGGAGTGGTTGAAGATAACCTATCTATGCAGAATGCAATCTCTATGAATCTCAAGGACCTGATTAGTCTAACTATAAGTATGACAAACATGGATGACTATTGACCTATGATTATTAATACCTATATAACTTAAAGACTGACTTCATATTACAATATTAAACAATATTTAAACAACTGTATAACAAATGAGTACAATGATCTCAAAATGTAAACAGTATATAAGTATCTTGATCAGATGTATAAATGTATATTGCAATATGATGAATATATCCTATGATAGTATCAATATAGAAAATATCTTAATCAGAGGTGGAATCATGCATGCATACTATATGACAAAATAACTTTGCCTAGGAATGCAAATATTGTAGATAAAAATAGGAAGCTATTCAATAAAATTTAAGTTTGCATCAATATACAAGAATCTATGCCAATGTATATTTTCTAAACTATTTCTGATTTTTGTTTCATACCATGGCTCCTGACATGAGACAGAAATTTTAAATTTTTATTTTAACAATATTCTTGGATTTAGAGAAGGACAGACAGGGTCCAACTGCAAAACAGGCTTTGATTTTTAAGTGAGTCATGATTATTATTTTATATAGCATACAGAGATACTTACCCTCAGATGACATGTCTTCATGAGTGATAATTCTCTTAGCTTGGTGATCCTATCAGGATAATTATCTTTCTTCTTCAGGCATCTAGGTGTCCATGGTCTCTTGACTTTTTGAAGATGAGTATTTTCCTGCATAGACAAGAGCAGAACCCTGCTCCTACCCTTGTGAAGTTTCCTTACCATCTGATTGTTTGTCACCTTTGTGAATGAGACATCATTTCTCTTTCTCAAGAGATTTCTCTTTTTCAAACCAAATCTTTATTAATTTTGATGGTGTCCATAACTTTTATTCTTATGATGAAACAAGAGAAAAACACCTCCCCCAATATAGCACATCTCCTGGCTTCCATTGTGATGTCAACACGTCCTTGAAATACACTGTCTGATTTAATTCAGAAGACTTTTCTATTATCCAATGCCTCTCTGCTGCTGCTGTTTCTTTCTCATTAGCGTTAAGAAAAGTCAAGGTCAAAAAAAGCATTATGTAATCTATTTTGGGGGGTATTTTCCATCCCTATCTGTTTGCATAACATATTCTCTGTAGTTTGGTTTGATCTTTCTATAACTACATGACCTGTAGGATTGTTTGGTATATCTCTAATATGCTTTATACTATAATAAACAAAAAACTGTTTCATTTTTCTAAGATACATATGCTGAACATATGAACATATGTCCTTATTTGTACAAGTATTCCCATGATGGCCATAGCTTGGAATAAATGTGTGATTACTGAATCAGCCTTTTCTGAGCTCCAAGCAGTGGTCCATTGAAATCCTGAATAAATGTGAATAGTCTGGTGTACATATTTTAATTTTCCAAATTCTGCAGAGTGGAACACATCCATCTACCATATTTTATTTCTTTAAGTACCTGTTGGGTAGCAGTGTTTGGCTATAGAAAAACTAAAAAGGACATCTCTTTTTAATTTCCTTAGCTTGTTGCCATGTAATGAAAACTCTTTCCTTAAACCTTTGACATGATGTTTCTTATGCAGTTTTGAGGTCTTCAAAACATTTTAAATCAATAATCAATTTCTGCATAGTTGAAGGTAATATAGTGCATTACCTTGTACTATAGGACCTGGAAGATTTGTATGGAATTAGATGTGTGCTATTTATATGGGACAGAACCTATTCCCAATTATATCTTGAACTGGTATGAATAATTAAGTCAATTCTGTATCATCTGATATAAATTCAGTGGTTTCAATATGCAAGACACTCTTCTGCATATGATGAATCCGGACCTATATTAAGAGGCTTTTTAAAATCCTTTAGGAACATGAGAATAGCATAAAATTCTACCTTAGGACAGAATTATAAGTGTTTTGTTTCACTTTATTTAAATCTTCTGATTTGTAACCTGCCATTCTGATTTATTTGTATCAGTATATAATAGATGGGTTCCACTTATTGGTGTGTCTTGTATAATGTGAGAAAGGATTCAATTAGTTCTCTTTATAAGACTAATTCTATCACTTTGGGATACTTGATATTAATATCTCCTAAAAATTAGCACAAGCACTTTTCCAAGGTTCTTTGTGCTTTCATATTTTTAAAATTTTGTCAGCAGCAAAAGGCACTAAAATATCTATTGGGTCTATACCTGCTAGTTGATGAAGTCTCAATTTTTCTTTTATAATTAATTTAGAGACTTTTTCCACATAAGATTTATTTTTTTAACTTGGTTTATGTAGTAAAAATATCTATTATAAAATAATGTCTTCCTTTGCATTAAAATTCCTGAAGGGGAAATTCTGGAAATTCTGCAATTATGATTTGGATTCACCTTATGCACATTTGCCTTCTGCAATTTTTCTTTAACAGCAATCAATTCCTTTTCTGCTTCAGTGGCTAATTCTCTGGTACTAATTAAGTTTTTGTTACCATCCAAGGTTTTGTTTAAATGAACTATTAGATCAAGTGTTATCCCAAAAGTTGGTCGTAGACTGGGAATGTCTCCTAACAATCTTTGAAAGTCATTCAGAGTCCTAAATCAGTCTCTCCTAATTTGTGACTTTTAAATTCTAATTTTTTATAAAGCTATTTTATAAACCATGTAATTGACAGAATTTCCTCTATGTATTTTTTCATGAGAAATTTGTAATCCCCATTTAGATAAAACTTTCTTTATTTCATCAAACATTCTTTGTAAAGTATCTATGTTTGAATCAAATACCAAACTGTCATCCATGTAATGGTATATTATAGATTTAGGATATTTTTTACATATTATTTCCAATGGGTGACTTACAAAGTATTGACATAGGGTGAGGCTATTGAGCATTTCCTGTGGAAGGACGGTCCACTGGTATCTCCTAGTAGGCTGAGAACTATTATGAATAAGCACTGTGAAAGCAAATTTTCTTTGTCCTTTTCCTGTAAGGTATAGTGAAGAAACAAATTTTCAAATAATAACTATAAGGGACTGTCCTTTTGGTCATAGAGAAAATAGAAAAAATCCCGGTTGTTGAGGGCCCATAGATTGAATTACCTTATTGACATCTCTTAGATCTGTCACCATTCTCCATATACCAGATATCTTTTAAACAACCAATACAGGAGAATTCCAAGGGCTTGTTGATCCTTAAATATGGTGAGCATATATTTGCCTGTACCAGATATTCTAAAGCAGTTTTTCTTCTGTTAACAGCCACTGTTTAATCCATATTGGCTTCTCAGTTAATAATTTTAAAAGTAGAGCTGTTCATACCTCTAAATGTTTCTAGTTGCTTTGTGTTCTTAAACAATCTGAATGGTTGGTGACCTTTGTGTATTTTACCTTATATTATGCTCCCAGAATTATGAGTTTCTGGGACTGCAGGAATGTTAATCTGGTTATTCCATTGCTGCAGTAAGTCATGACCCCGTTAAATTCACTACAACATTAGTCACATACTGCCTCAGCCTTTCTCTCTCTCTTTCTGACCATATACATTCAACCCACCTTGTGTGTTTTTTTTCACTTGAATTAGGGTTCCAATTCCTAGTAATTGAACATCTACCTCTTGAAGAGGCCAATTTGGATGCCAAGATTCTGAATTATTGATACTCATTTCTGTACCCATTTCTGTCAAACTCACAATTACAATGCCATTTACACACACTTTTAGCTTTGGTCTTTGATCATTTTTAAAAGTCTGTCAGAATATACGTTTCTTATTACCTACTGGAATTTTTGATTTATCTTTCACGTTTATTCCATCATCCAGAACAGTATAGTCTTTTATTCCTTGTGAGACTCATCCTCCACAGTGACTGAGAATGACTGGACCACTTTTGGCTTGGTGGCCTGGGAGAGGAACCCCAGTTTCCTGATGTTATCACGTTGCCTTAACTATCTTTTACTGATCTTCATTCAATGGTCCAATGTTGGCCCTTGCCTCAACTTTACTTATACCTGAAGGATGTGTCTTCATATTTTTGCCATTCCCAGAGGAGATTTTAGTCTTAGGAATTTCTTGTCTACATTCTCTTCTCAGTTTTCCTATTCTACCACAATTAAAACATTTGGCATTTTGATGTTTCCTCATGCCTTTGGAAATTGTTTCTCTTACCCAAGATTCAGTATTATAATCAAATGTCTTAATGATTACTATATCACAGGTTATTGCTAATTGCCACTCTGTGTACACTAGAAGTAGAAGGTATTTCCCTCTTGTTGAATATATCATAGACTTCAGACTCAGAGCTCAGGATATCAAAGCTAAATATTTACCAAGAGTCATTTCTTAGGGGACTGGTTTTAATGGTTCCATAAGGTGCCATGAAAGCTTCCAGCATGGCAAAGAACTGATAGCCCTACAAGCTATGATGCCCATGAACACAATGACCAGCATGGCATGACAATCCATATTTGTGGGAAATTTTAAAGATAATTGATCAAGTAATAGCTCTAACTTCTACAGTTTATTTTTTTGAATTTCAAAATCCTTTATTATTTATTTATTTATTTATTCATTTACTTATAAAAAAATTCCACTTCCTCCCCTCCTCCCAATACCCTCCCATTCCCCCCACTCCCTCTCCTCCTCCCCCTCCAGTCCCAAGAGCAGTCAGGGCGTCCTGCCCCATGGGAAGTTCAAGTTCCTCCCCACCTCCCAATACCCTCCCATTCTCCCCACTCCCTCCTCTCCTCCCTCCCCAGTCCCAAGAGCAGTCAGGGCTTCCTGACCCACTGGAATTCCAAGTTCCTCCCCCCTCCCTCCATTTCCAGAAGGTGAGCATCCAAACAGCCCAGCATCCCAGAAAGCCAGCACATGCAGAAGAAACAAGACCCAGTGCCATTGTCAATGGCCTCCCAGTCAGCCCCCATGTCAGCCACATTCAAAGAATCCAGCCCGATCACATGCTCGTTCAGTCCCAGTCCAGCTGGCCATGGTGAGCTCCCACCAGACCAGTCCCCTTGTATCAGTGGGTGAATGCACCCCTCGCGGTCCTGACATCCTTTTTCATGTTCTCCCTCCTTCTACTCCTCATTGGAACCTTGGGGGCTCAGTCCAATCCTACAATGTGGGTCTCCGTCTCTATCTCCATCCATTGTCAGATGAAGTTTCCCTCCGATCCTGCCTTCCTTGCTCACACTCTCCCTCCATCTGCTTCTCATTTGGACCTTGGGGGCTCAGTCCAGTGCTACAATGTGTGTCTCTGTCTCTATCTCCATCCATCGCCAGATGAAGGTTCTATGGTGATATGCAAAATATTCATCAGTATGGTTGTGTGCTAAGGCCAGTTCAGGCACCCTCTCCTCCGCAACCCAGGGAACAATCTGGGAACCTCTCCTTGGGCCTGGGAACCCCTCCAGAATCAAGTATATTGTAAACCCCAAAATGGCTCCCTTAGTTGAGATACACACCTCCCCACTCCCACATCCATCCTTCCTCCCTCCCCTCAATCCCATTCCCCCAAGCCATCCCCAATCCTCCCCCTCTCCCTTCTCTCTAACCATCTCCCCTTACTTCCATCCCCCCACGCCCGGTGCACCCAAGTTTGCCTGACAATTTTTTCTAATTCCAATATCCAGGAGGATAACTACATTATTTTCTTCAGGTTCACCTTCTTATTTAGCTTCTCTAGGATCACGAATTATAGACTCAAAGACCTTTAATTATGGCTAGAATCCACTTATGAGGGAGTACATACCATATTCCTCTTTTTGGGTCTGGGTTACCTCACTCAGTAAAGCATTTTCTATTTCCATCCAATTGCATGCAAAATTCAAGATGTTATTGCTTTTTTACCGCTGAGTAAAACTCTAATGTATATATGTTCCACACCTTCTTTAACCATTCTTCTATTGAGGGGCACCTAGGTTGTTTCCAGGTACTGGCTAATACAAATAGTGCTGCTATGAACATAGTTGAACAAATGCTTTTGTAGTATGATAGGGCATCTCTTGGGTATATATTCTGTCTTTTATTGGTTAATGAATAAAAAAGAACTAGCTTGGCCTGTTGATAGAGCAGAACTTAGGTAGGTGGGGAAAACTGACTTAATGTTGGGAGAATGAAGGCAGAGAGAAAGATGCCATGAAGCCAACGCTGGAGATAGAGATGCTAAAAATTTGCTAGTAGGCCACAACCTCATGGTAATATACAGATGAATAAAAAATGGGTTAAATTAGTATCTAAGAGTTAGTCAATAAGCTAGAGCTAATGGGCCAAGCAGTGATTTAATTAATACAGTTTCTGTGTGATTATTTTGGGTCTAAGCAAGCCAGCCAGCCTGGAACCAACAAGCGGGGCTCCCTGCAACAGGGATATTACAAGGGGAAGTGATGGGACTATATGTCCAGCAGTTAACTGTTCTTGCATAAGCTGCTGAGCAGCCAGTAGCTTTTCATCTGATAGGGGCCACTGTTCCACCCAGACTGTACTAGTTTCTCTTCTTTTAATGGAAATTGAAATTTGTTGTTCAACAGGGGCCCTTAGAATAAGTTTGCTAACCCTGCTCTGCCCCCTCTAAACCACAATTCAAACCTTCATCTGCAGCAGCCTGAGGAGCACCCTGAAGATTTTTGTCCAGCCCTCACCCAGGGATAAAGCCCTGATCTGCAAATATGTGCTGCGTAGGTTCAGCAGTAAGAACTGCCCCATAGCTTACACGATATCTCTTCTCCACAAATTGAGGGGAAGGTATTCCTCGATAAATGGTCTAATAATGCCCTTATGACCGTCTTCACCCTTCTAATCTAAATTTTGGGCACAACACTCTGGAGAAACGGCTATTTTTAACCCTTGTAATGCCGTAGAGGCCAGCCCATGAGTCAATATTTTTTTTTAGCAATTGGCCCATATATCTGGAAGACCTTTGAACTTTCCCCATTAATTGTTAATGGAAGTGTGGGGTGCTTCTCTAAACTAGAAACCTAAGAAGCTCAGGGAGTACTGTGGAACAAAAACCCTTATCCCTTCATTCTTGTTTTAGGGATGGATTAGTAGAACAAAACATGGGCAAAAGCACCCATTAATCTATTCTTATTCTTAGAGGAATGACAAGGACTCCCACCCAGGCTTCAATCAAAATTTTAATTTCTCCACTATAACCATAGCCTATAATTCCTGGTAAATTTTTAATCCCTTTAAATGCTGAACTACTTCTTCACAAGATTATTTCTACTGACCCCTTTGGAATAGGTCCATATACTCTAGTCTCCAAAGCTTGCAAACTCATCTGTGTGGTCAATATCACCCAGGCAGAGGCACAGAGGTCCATTTTGGCACTTCCTGTGGTACCTTGGATAAGATCATGGACAGTGAAGCATTGCTTTGAGGAATGAGTCTGATGGGAAAATCTGGTCTGGTCATTGCTCATATATTTGCATTTTGGGGGCAAAGGAAAGACCCCCTCCTTCTGCTTCCCAACATGGGAAGGGGATTTCCTTGAATGTCAGCTGCACTCTTTAGTCTCCCCTTTTAACATTTTGTGCAAATACCTGGATTTAGCCTAGGCTGACTACCCACCCCTCTACCTGAAGGGTAATTCTTTCTAAAATGTCCTGGTTGCTTGCAATGAAAACAAGTCTTTGGTCTAGCTCCACCTTGACATCCCCTAAGAGCAGAAGCAACTACTTGTCTCATAACATGAGTGACATCAATGTTCTTGCATAACTGGGTATAGTCATTTAGACTTCTATTTCTATGGGGATATTCAGACTCCTGACAGTATTCGTTGGCATTTTCACAGGCCAGTCACTTTATGACAGGCATAGCTGTGCCTATATCCCCAAAATGCCCCCACCCACTGTAACAGGTGGTCAACACTCAGAATAAAGTTTCAAGGATGCTTGAAGAACCTTAGAAAGTTGTTCCCATGCTCCTTTATTAGGTAGAGCTTTCACTGCATCAATGGTGAAGCAGCTATCTGAGCATAAACAGTGAGGTCATAACTAGTCTGTGCTGCTAAGCACACATAATCTCCTGCACTGGTTAACATGTCAAGGTTACACAGGGCAGATCCCGCTATGGCATTATGCCATGCAGTATCTGTGCAATTTTCCTGCATTTCACCTCTCCATAACAAATATCTCGTCCCAAAAGACAGGCTCTGCAAAACTGCATATAATCACTGGGCATCAGGTTGAGTTCCACAAAGTATTCCAATAAAGCCATGGTGAAGGGGGCATGGGTCTCATAAGCCATAGCTGTTTCTTTAAGTTGTTTAATGTCTTTAAAGGCCAAAGGAATATGCTGCCTGATCTGCTGTCCTTGTGGATCAATAAACTCCATGATAGGATAAATTTACCTCTCTCTACTTAGATTATTTAGTCTATCTTGGATTTCTAGGATTTTGCCTCTAAGTAAATAGGGGTGGAGGCAGAAGCTAAAAAGGATTTGAAGCAGCAAGGAATGCATTATGACGCAGGGGTCTTATGGATTCATCTCTGTTTACTTCCTTCCTTTCTTCTTATTCCTCTTCCATATCCCTTTTTGTACTTTTAACTTATCTCTCCTCCAAGTTCTTAATAGACTTCACAGATTCTTCATCCTGTATCTCCTCAAAGGTTTTGGTTAAATTCTCTAGTTGTTCTTTCTCTTTTACACTATCACTGAGTAGAGTGTCTTTGAATAACACCTTAGTGAAAATGTTGCTATGGAAAATTCTTCTGGCCATCACTCTTTCAGAGATTTTTGAAGGTCAGCTTTTCCCTGTTCTCAATCAGGAATATTAAAGTCCCCTGCTATGAAACAAGGGACTAAACTTTAAAATTGTCTAATCAAGTCTTGTGCGGTCTTAGTTTTAAAAGCAGTGTCTTGCTTCTCTAAAAGAACTATATATTGGCCAGTCAATACTTGAACATAATTATTAGTACCCATTTTAAATTCACCCCCACCATCAATATCTTACCTGCTCCCAGCTTTACGAGGGTGATCTCTCCTTTGAGCACACTGATTGAGAGACTTGTTTTTTTGCTGTCCTATGCCAAGTCTCACTCTGACAGTCTTTCTGTTTCCTCTTCATCAGAGTTCATTGTGCACTGAGAGGAAATCCAATGGAGATATCCCATTTAAAGCTGAATATTCTAAGATCATTCAATCTCTTCATATTGTCTGACTATGGGTATCTACATTTTTTCTTTCTGGATCTTTGTATTGTTTCCATGTGATATAGGAAGAAACTCCTCTAATAATGACTGTGTAGCACATCAATTTATAAGTATGGTAGGAGATCATTAGAGGTCCTTTAGTTGTTAGTTTTTTTTAAAGAAGAGTAGTATTGGGCTTTATCCTAGTTCCCTAGACTATCTACTCTCTGGTTTCTGGTCACCCAAACACTTTTGGTTTGGTGATGTGAATAGGAATGGCCTCCAGAAGTTCATATCTTTGAATACTTGGTCAACAATAAGGCGCAACCCTTGGAATAGGTTTGGTGCTGTGATCTTGTTGGAATACATATATACTCATTAGAGGAAGTGGAGAGTGGTGGCTTTGAGGTTTCAAAAGGCAAAACTTAACTGAGTGTCTTTCTCTTCCAGATGCGAATGGACTTAATGTACAATTCTCAGCTACTTTTACCTGGGTGATACGATGCTCCCTGCCATGATGATAATGGAATAAACCTTTAAAGTTTAATAAAACCCTAAATAAATTATTTTCTTTTTGAATGTTGTCGTGGTCATGGTATCTCTTCACAGCACTTAAAACCTAAGAAGATCAGTTCTGAGTTCCATCTCATGGACTGGGCCTTAATTCAAATCATATTTTGCTTACTACCACAACTTTCTGTTGCCACTACAGTAGCATATCTTAGAGGCAGTACAGTATCTCAAACTCTATTAAAATATCATATTTTATCAGTGAGAACATTCAATGAATATCCTTGCTCTCAGGAGAACAAATAAACTGTTTCTGCTAGTAGTTTTCATTTGATATTGAAAGAAAAATACTGAGAAATTTAGTAATAAAATTGTTCCCAAAAGGAGACATGAGAATGATGAGAAAAGTAGAGATAGAAGAGGAGGCAAAAAGTGGAGAACATTGGTTTCACAAAATAGCAAAGCATAATTTTGTCATTTTTTTTAGCATTCATATAAAAACACAAACAATTCCACAGAGTCTTAAAAAGTGAACGCTCATGTAACCCACCTGCAGAGAAGGAAGCCGGCAGAAGTGAAGAGCCATGCACCCACTTCTATATCTTCTCAGGTCAAAACTGTCTGCTTAAAATAAAACAGTTCTTGACTAAAGAACAAATTCATTTACTTAATTATGAATATTATACTTACAGAAAATGATAACAGACAAAGCTTGGTACAAATACTTTTTCCATTACAGCTTTTACTATTAACATTTAATAATAACATTAAAATTCTGTATGTTATTTTTATATGCATATATGATAATTTTTGTTTTAGTTTTTTTATTTTTTGGCTTGCTGTATTTTCAGTAAAAAACCACTAGTACACTTAAATAATGATTACAGCCAACCTGTAAAGCTATCAAATGTGATTTAGAGCTCTGAGCAAATTAAACCACAAAGAATTTTAATAAGAAATGGAGAAGCTGTTTCCTTTTAATTTTGAAATATGAGGTATTTTATTTGCAATTTTGTTATAATAAAGTTAATTTTTAAAAACTCTATTGGAACAAACTCCCTTGTAGAAACATTATATGTCAAACACATTAATGATAAAAATTGTCAACAGCTTTACCTGAGTATAGATTTGTTCTTACACAAGGTACACAATTTAGATATTTTTAGAATGGAGGTAATATTTTAAAACAAGGGAATAAGTTGAAATCTATCTTTCAAAAGCAATTTGGACTATCTTCACTTTCAGTTGTTTCAAAAATAACTTTATCCAAACACCACACATATACCCTAAGAGGGAGAGAAGGAGAGGGAGAGAGAACAAAGAGAGAGGGAGAGGGAGGTTATACTAGTATTTTGATATGAATTTTTTAGTGTCAAAAGGTACTTTGTGAATGCACAATAAGTATTAGACATTTAGAAGGGCTGATATTTCTTTAAAGTTCCCTCTTACAGGTTTCTCTTTTAAAATTTAGGTACTTTTTGATTTTCCAATAGTTAGATATCAGACAAAGAGATTACATGAAGCATGTGGCATCCAGTCTGTCACTCTCAGTTTTTCTGTCATTTATGACATTCTCATTTTTAGGTATGATCATTCCAAAAGCAGGGAAAAATAATTTACAACCTGAATATAACCCATAATACAATGGCATTTCACATTCCAAGAATTGTCCTGTAAGTGTCATTTGATTCAGTCTTTGGCAACAATAATATTGCATGGTTATTTTAAAAAAGTAATATATATATATATATATATATATACAATAGTAACTATTTTGAAGGTAAAAAATGAAAATCTTTCTGATTGCATTTATCTGAACAGATTGGTGACTCTAAAAAGACATAATCCCTTGTCTTTACACACTAGTTGTCATTGACCTGAGTTACAGATACATGCATAGTAAAACTGCCACAAGTGACTTCAATATTATACAATTTTTTATCTATACTGCAACTTCAAAATAACACAGTGCACAGTGTTTATCCTTTACAATGAGTGGCTATCTTTTTCAAAGCAAATGTTTTTCCTTTCAATAAGAATAACAGCAGAATGATATACTTACAAAACCTTGTTCTTTTATTTTTTGTGTGTGTCAATTAAAGTCATAATGCATAATCATTTTAGAAATATTCCAAGAACAAAGCAAAGGATATAAATGACTGATTATGTTTTCTTTTTGTTTTCAGTTTTACTTTTGCTCCAATGTCTAAGCAGCAAGACGGAGGAAAAAATGTCCACAGAAATGCTTTTTACCCACCTTGTAAGAAAACTAAGAATTTATGATAATATTAAAAGCTAAATCAACTTTTACTAAATGAGTAATTTGGAGGAAGTAGAAGATAAATATAAGAAATTAAAATAATGGAAATACTTGCTACGCTAACATGCTCTCAGAGAAAAGTATTTTTATCTTTTTATTATCTGAAAGGGATATGTGACATTTTGGGGGGTATGATTTTAAATGACATCTTACTTGAGATTAAACTTACACTAGTAAAATGTTTTGTCCATAGGTTGTTCCACTGATTGTCTGCTTGAAACCAGACATTTAGACTAAGCAGAACCTGGGAAACAGAATGCATTTTCAACACTTACACTGTCAACAGGCCCTGAGTTACAACCTCAGACATGCTAGTAGCATGGGTAGACAACCCTTCTGCGGTCTCACCAGCAAATCCTAGGGAGAACCTCATAACCTAGAGCTGTGTTTAGATGCAGTATCCAGGCCACTGTTATTTTCTGTCTTAAATGCTAAAAGTTAAAACCTCGGCTAAACACTGCTGTACATTCTAGGAGGAAGATTTAGAAAATCTTCACACATGTTTTCTTGTAGTAATATTGTGGAAGTAGAGGGTGGTATACCTTATATGAAATGAGTCTAAAAATTAGTGAACTTCAAGTTCAGTAAAAGACCCTGACTCAAGAAATAAAGTGGAGACACTTGAGAAAGAAATGTGATGCCAACATTTATTTCATGCACAGACATTCAGTCAAACACAAACATGTGCACACATTTAACTATATACAAACAGATTATAATATCCAAAATATATTTTAAAAATGAAAGGTCTTATAGTGCTATTAAATTTCCTGTTTAGTTAAATGTTTAATTTAGGCAAAATATTGTTTTTTGATAGTTATTAGTATTTATAAAAAACAAGAATACAGCTGATGTATTATGTCTATAATATAAATAAAACTATATATCAGAAATAATTTTTGTAAATATCTGAATCAATTATGATATAAACTATGAAAAGTGATGAACTATGAACACAATCACATGAAAGACTTGGTGCAACTTCAAATTCAATTGTAATTTCATTCGTATTTAATCACTGACAATAGAATATGAACCTCTTATTTCTAAATATAATTATTTCAATCTTTTAAAACTCTCTATATATATCTTTTATATAACTTTCAAATCTCAATGTGCATGCCAAAATGCATACAAACAAAGAAAATGATTGCGTTTACTATTGGTTTAAGAATAAAATACTATATGATCAAAAATAATGCTGATGGGATACTGGGAACTCATTTTTATAACTAAGTTAAGATTTGGATATAGTCAGAAAGATGTGGTGTTTGTAATAAACTATATAGAACTTATATTAAATATTAGTGAGAAATTGAAATTTGAGGAACATGGATAAAGTAGTAAAAGGCAAAAGGGATGTTGACTTCAGAGTTGATGGATTATACTAATAAATGACTCAAGGAGCCACATCATTTTGTTTTTGGAACTACATTAAGAGAACACTTAGTTTGTACTTTCCATTTGTCTAAACCATCAACTGTATATGAGACTGCTGCTGTGTAATGCTTCTAATACATTATTTTGTCTCCCAGAAACTCTAATTTTCCAAAATTTATAATTAAACATATGATACTGTCCTATAATAAAAGTTAGCTTCTGCATAGTAGCAGAATAAAGCATAAACGTTTGGAGGCTAGAGATACTTGGTCTCTTTCTTGCTCATTTTTTTCTATCTTTCTATCAGAGACATTTACTATCTTTCTTGAACGGGGTCCATTGCTGAAAGAGAACCTCAGTGATTTAACTCAATTAGATATCCAACAAGCCCCAGGGATCTTTCTTTCTTCGCCTTCACAGTGCTGGTATTATGAGCCTGTGGACCCTTCTAAGGTTTTACACAGTTTCTCAAGATTTGAACTCAGAAAATCATATACATGGGGAAAGCCATATATCGATTCACCCATTTTCCCAGTCTTAATTTGGTTCCTTTCATCTCTTCTATTCAAAAACCTACTCTATAATTATATCCTGTGTTTTCTAGTATCTTCCATAACTATGTCTTTTACATTTTACTGTTTATAATTTCTTTCATATAAAGATTAATAAATCACAATAACCACAAAAAGAAAGAGAAGGCAATATAAGGTGCAGTACTTCCTTGTTTTATTAAATGCATTGATAAACGCAATTTACTGTACAAATGAAATGGTTAAATGTGCTTTCCATTAGAAGAAAGTGCACATCTGTGGGACTGAAAATAGTTGTGAAATATCTAGCAGGAGAGATAGATATCAGATGTCAGACAAAAATCAATGAGGTCACCAGTTCAGACACATGGGACATGGCACTCTTCAGCTGGATCATTTTGGGGCAAAATGTTCAAATCACTATGATTTCAAGTTAAAAATCTCTTCTCATATAGAGTCTATAAAAGCATTTCTGGGAAACACAGAAACAGGATTGATCAAAAATTAGTCCAAATATTATACACATTAGAACCTCCTAAAAGTTTATGCAAGTTGTTAGAATAAGCTCACTGCATTATGACTCTAAATTTTGTTTCATTGAATTTCATGATCTTATCTGAAAAAAATAGAAAACTCTTTTATTATTTACCAAAGACATAATAATAGTCATAATTCACTTCAATCTATATTTATAGAGAACATGCAAATACTTATAACATCACAAGCTGGTATATACATATGTTCCACAAAATACACAGGAGAGCATATATAGTTTTCCTAACTTAAAATTCAAATATTCAAATTCAAAATAAAATTCAAAGGTCATGCTAGAAGTATATAGTAACGGTACAGAATCCACTAATAATTTGACCTATACCTGGTCTGTTTGATATATTTTTCATAAATATTTCAGTCATTGAATTTTACTTAAATTTTGAGTTTATTGTACATCTTGGCTGAAAACTAGGTACTAATATTTTAGGAGATTGTCTCTTTCAATCAGCATTCACCAGAAGCCTTGTTACTGTAAGAACTCAGTCAATTAAAGTTATATTTATTGGACTAGTTTGTCAGCACCTCACAATCAGACATCAAGCTTTTTATGTCCCCTTGTATTTGAAATGAAGAGCAGAAACTGGAGGTCTTTCTAATAACGGGACTGAATCTCAGAAACAAAGTCTGACAACGACGGAAGAAATCTGAAGCAAGTGTAACTACAGAGGAAGAAGAACAAGAAGGGAAGAAGGGAAAGAACAAAGAAGTCACATCATAGTTAGCAGTGAAATGTCAGTCTGAGGAAATGTGTAATTTGACTTTGATTCTTTCTATTTCTTTCACTCAAATATATCTCCATTACCTTTCTTTTCATATCAGAAGAAAGAAACCACCTATCTTGCAGCACCTTTAGCCAGAGCTTCAGAACCAGCGTCAAAGTTTAAAACACTCAAAAAAAGATCACATCCTAGGGAGTTCTGATAAATTTTTCTGCCAAGAGGATGGTGTTAGGTGACATTAAAAGCGTGAGGAAAACTGACAAATTCTCAGGGAGTTCTATATCCCTCAGCAGCTTTAGCAGAAATGTGGATCTATGGTGGGGACAGATCTAACTCGGGATAAGGCCCACACTCTTGTGCTATATTTATGTTTAAGTTTGATTGGCTTAACAAAGACCCAAATGATCTATAGTTAGGATGGAAAAAAATAGGTGTGACCTCTGGGGACAGAGAAATCTCAGGGAGGAAGAAAGTTAGAGCCACCAAATAGAAGCAGAAAAAGCAGGGAAGCAGGACATAGAGGAGGAGAAGTAAGAGCCATGAGCAATTTACCAACAAGTATTTTAGTAAAAATGGGTTAATTTAAGTTATGAGAGCTAGTTAGAAACAAGGATAAGCTAAAGCCAAGCTCAACTAGTTAATAGTAAGTCTCCATTTTATTGATTGTGAATTTGTGACCTAAAGAAAAATCTGCCCACATTTGCCATCCAACATGGAGGCTCAAATATGCAATCATGTTTGTCAACATTTAGGGGTTTGGTTCCATATTGTTACTGGTTAATGATCAGGAAAATACTAAACAAAGGAGATAAGATTCAAGGATCTTTTTCTGAAGGAAAAAAGGAGGATATAGTATAGATATAAAGGATAAAATGGTGGATTGCTAAATCTACTTTTAAGTCACTACTGATCTCAAATCAGCAGTTACAGAATATAGACACCAACAGAGTCCTATCAACATGGCTACACAAACAAACCGAATGAAGGCAGCAAAATGGACATTGTCATGGTCACTATTCTACTGCTGTGTGGAAACATTAACACCAAGGCAACTCTTATACAAGAACTTAATCAGAGGCTCTCTTAGAATTTAAGATATTTATTATACTATCGTCATGGTCTGGAGCAGGCAAATTAAAAGTCATTGAAATTATAGTCCTGGAGAAATAGGGCTACATTCTATTGTGCATTGGCCAAACCCCAAAGCAAAACATCTCACAAGGTAACGAATACTTTCTACTTTTTGAATATGTACACTCCCTGGTGACTAAAAATTCAAATATATAAGACTAAAGGAGTCATTTTTATTCAAATTCCCATATTCTACTCCCTGGCACCTTTGGCCTGGTAGGCATACCATAGCGAAAGGATGCATTTAGTTCAACTTTCAAAGTTACCATTGTCTTTCACAGTCAACACAATCTAAAAGTTCTCAACTGTAACACTCTCTAAAATCAAAATCATAGAATATACATTATTGTCCATGAAGAAAGGAAAGAACACAGTGTGGAAATACTGGATCAAAGGATAAACTCAACCAATGGACTCTGTTCTGTGTCTTGATGTCTGTTGTAAAACAGTTTTTCAGATCTAAAACTGCTTCTAGCTATGTTGACATAAAACCACTTTAACTTCTTGGTTCAATTATATAGCCTCGTAGTTGATTTTCATTGCAGGTTTCCCATGAGTCTGCATCTGAAGCATCTAGAATTCTCTAAGACAACTTAGGCTTTTCTGGGCCTCTGTGTAGGGAAAACCCTGACAAACACCTCATCTAAGTAGCTTACATTAGTCAAGAAGGGAGATTCTACAACTCCTGTCTTCTATCCTTCACTCTAGAGCCAGAGCACCATCTCTGAATTTGTCAAGTTCTCCTGCTTTCTGAGGGTGGGACATAGTCCTCTCTTTTAATTATGTTTTTTATATCAGCTTTCTGTTATTGATAGTTTCATTTGAAGCTCAAGCTTTCCATTAATTCTTTTCTACAAGTTGAAAGCTTATGGCTGGGCAGGGTCTTCCTCTGACATCACAACTCCTCTAATTCCATTTATCTTAGTTATTTAAAATATTTATTTATATCTTTTTGAGCTTTTATTTATTTATAGCTTTTTCACTTGGATTCAACATCAACTTACCTGTTTTGTATTTATCTTTGCCCCATTTGTTTCTTTTCATTATAGGCCTGCAAAGGGTGAATTCTAATGAACAAGGGACACAGTCAATACTAGGCAGTCTTGAAATCCCCTCTGACAGTACCATTTATCAATAACTCTTCAATTTAGCCAAAGGAAGAATTGTAGAATAAGGGCAAGGAGCAGTTACATTCATTGTGAAAATATCATGGTTGGATTTTTTGACTACATACTATTGTTTTTGCTCTCTGAATGCCCAGAGTTAAAAAAAAAGAACTCTCAGCACTCTCTGCCAAGCATTGACTAGGATTACCCCTTAACCTGCTTAAAGTGTCCAACTGATTTTCTTTTCTGAAGTCCCCAAGTTTTCCAAATCCATCACAAAAGCAGGATACCATTTCTGTCACAGTAATATCACACTCACTGGCACTAATTTCTATCTTTGTTTCTATTCTTTTGCTTTTAAGAGTCACTATGACCACAGCAATTGTATAAAAGAAAGTGTTTAATTGGAAGTTTGCTTAAAATAGCATAGGTTTAGTCTATTATAACCATGGAAGAAAGCATGCCAGAAAGCATAGAAGGCATGTTTCTAGAGAAGTATTTGAGAGCTACAACCAGATCCTTAGGCAATATAACAAAACAGTTATTGGACCTGGCAGGGGTTGTTGAAACAAGAGTGCAGAAAAATCCACCCCAAGTGAAACATTTCTTCCGGCAAGGCCACACCTCATCCATAAAGGCCATAATTCCTAATCTTTATAATCATTTCAAATATTTTATATATTGGAGACTAAAAATTCAAATAGGAACATAGGGTGGGTCCTTCTAGTTTAAACAATGTCAGACCTGCTTACGTAAAAAAGAAACAGCCAAGTCCCCAACTATAGACAAAGAAATACTGATAAATAAAGAATGTTGCGAGTGTAAAATGGAGTTTTCCTGAAGGAAAGGCCCAGATTGCTTATATTTTATAGTTTTAGAGGTATTAGACATAAGAGTAGCCTCCTAATTTTCTTCCAGTTAATTAATTGCTATGATTTAGGTATAATAATTATATATGTATGTTTATTTTCTATTCTATCATTTCAATATTATAGTCAAAATCAATTTTCACTATGTTTTGATAGAATCTTTTGGTTTTTATCTGTATAAGATAATATATCATAAATAGAGACAATTTTAAATAGATCTTTCTAATGTAAATGAGTCATATATTCCATTCTCTTGGTTAGCTAGAAATTGTAATTTATGTAGCATAAGAAAGTGTGAGTATTCACATCCCTATTACGTGCTGCAAAGAGAACTCGTTGCAACTATTCATTCATCAATATCAGGTCATATGCATTTTCTCATATATGAAGATTGCTGTGTTGATGTCTGATGCTTCTATTCCTAAATACTTGAAAGTTTTCAGTATGATAGGATATTTGTTTTTAATAAATTTATTTTTCTTCATCCAAATGAGATCAACATATGCTTTTTTGTTCTTCTCTTATGAAGCATTTTTGTTAAGCAAAAACTGATTAATTCTGGAATCCATGGGATAAATTTGGTTTGTATATTTTCATTTTGATGTGCTAATTTGCAAGTGTTAAATTTTTAAAACTTTTTATTCATTTTACATAGCAATCACAGTTTCCTCTCTCTCCCTTCCTCTCAATTTCCACTTCCTCCCACCACACCACCCCAATCTATCCACTCCTCAGAAAAATTAAGGCCTCCCATAGGAAGTCAACAAAGTCTGACATACCAAGTTGAGGCAGGACCAAATCACTGCTCCCTGCATCAAGGCTGAACAAGGCATAGGAAATGGACTACAAAAATCTGGCTCATACATGAGAGATAGATCCTGGTCCCATTGCCAGTGGCCCCACAAACAGTCCAAGCTACACAACTGTCACCCACATGCAGAGAGCATAGTTCAGTCTCATACAGATGGCTCAGCCTTCTGGCCAAATTCCATGAGCTCCCACTAGCTCTGGTCAGCAGTGTCTAAGGGGTTTCCCATTACTGTCTTTACCACTGCCACTTATATAATCCCTTATTTCTCTTTTAAAATGGAACCCCTTGGGGGGCTCAGTCCGGTGCTCCAATGTGGGTCTCCGTCTGTATCGCCGTCCTTCGCCAGATGAAGGATCTATGGTGATAAGCAAAATATACATCAGTATGGTTATGGGCCACGGCCGGTTCAGGTACCCTCTCCTCTGTCCAGAGAACAATCTGGGGATCTCTCCTTGGACCTGGGATCCCATATATAATCAAGTCTCCTGTAAACCCTAAAATGACTCCCTTATTTGAAATATATTCTTCCCTGATCCCATATTCATCCTTCCTCACTCTCCCCCTCCCAGGCCACCGAGCTTTCCTGTGGGAGGGTGTTGGGAAGAGGGGCGGAAATGGAAACTTTTATAATTTAATAAAATTTACTCTCAAAAAAAAATAAATAAAATAAAATGGAACCCCTAGTGTTGGTCCAGTTCTTGACCTTGGATCTCTGCATTTGCTTCCTTTAGTTCCTGGATAAAGATTATATGATGACTATTTAGGGTAGTCACCAATCTGATTCCAAAAAAAGGCCAATTCAGGCAGCCTTTCTACTACTGCTAGGAGTCTTAGATAGGGACATCCTTGTGGATTCCTGGGAAATACCCTGGCACCATGTGTCTCTTCAACCGCATAATGGCTTCCATTGTCAAGATATTTCTTTCGTTGCTCTCTGTCTCCATCACTCTTTCAACTCAATCATCTTGTTCTCTCATATTATCAGCAGCTTCTACTCCTCTCTTTCCCCAGCCCAGTTTACCCAGGAGATCTTATCTATTTCCCCTTTCTAGGATGATCCATGCCTGTCACTCTTTGGGTCCTTCTTATTCACTAACTATGGATTGTAGTCTGATTATCGTTTGCTTTACTCTAATATTTATTTATGAGTGAGGACATACCTTGTTTTTGTTTCTGTGTCTAATTTATCTGATTCAAGTTGAATTTTTTAGTTTCATCCATTTGCTGCAAATTGCACAATTTTTGTTTTTCACAGATGAGAAATATTCCATTGTGTAAATGTACGTCATTTTCTTTATACATTCTTTAATTGAGGGGCATCTAGACTGTTTTTCAGATTTTAGCTATCATGAGTAATAATGCTGTTGTGAACATAATTGATCTAGTGTTCTTTAGATAATATTGAGAATCTTTCAGGTATAGTCCAAGAGTGGTATTGCAGGGTCTTAACACAGACTGATTCCCAATTATCTGAGACACCAATGTACTCATTTTCAAAGTGACTGTACAAGTTTACATTCCCACTAGCAAAAAAGAAGTGTTCTCCTTGCTTCAGATCCTCTCCAATATAAGCTGTCCTCAGTATTTTGTACCTTAGCCATTGTGACAGGTATAAGTTGGTATCTCAGAGTTGTTTTTATTTGCATTTTCCTGATAACCAAGGATTTTGATTAATTCCTCAAATGTCTTTGATATATTTGAAATTCTTTTATTGATGATTCTCTGTTTATATCTGTACCCTGTTTTTAAGAATTGTTTGATATTTTTCTGTCTAGTTTCTTGAGTTCTTTATATATTTTGGAGACCAACAACCTGTCAGATGTGGGGTTGAAAATCTTTTGCTTTTCTGCTAGCTGCTGTTTCGTCTTAGTGACAATGTCCTTCGCTTTACAGAAACATTTCAGTGTTAGGATTCCTAATTCTTGATTGTTTGTAGTGATATTTCATTTGTATTGTAATAAAGCTTGCATGAAGACCAGAATGCAAAAGAGTCACACTAGTCAGCCATGCAGTCTCGGCAGTGGTAGTACACAACTTTAATCCCAGCAGTGACACTAGTTACCTGTAGAAGGCAGGCGGTGGCGGTGCACACCTTTTTATCCCAGAATATAAGGTGGGATGTTTCAGTCTGAACATTTCATAGAGATAAGAACTTTCCAGTGGTCTGACTGCTTAGCTTATCTGATCTTCAGATGGAACCCTGATATCTATCTCTGTATTTTAATTATTCTTGCTGTATTTGGTGCACAATGCTTGGGGTATGAATTCACGAAAAATCCATTTCCTTAAACTTTTTAGTCACTGACAAAGGTCGAAACTTATTGTGCATCTCTCATGAAAGCTGCAGATGGAGCTCCAGGCCTATATGGCTAGGCTTTCTTATTTTTTTTTCCCCAAAACTCTGAGTGAGTTTGGGATTTTTCAGTTGTAGCCTCTCTGAAACAATCTCCAGTTGTCACTGAGGCTCCAAACACCACAGGACTCACCCACCATAGACTGGCTGGATAGGCCTTCAGGAAGGCCCTCACCACACATGCTTTTTCTGAACAATCCTCTGTGCATTATTTAGACAGTTTTCTCTCTGTCTGTCTGTCTCTCTCTCCACAGTGGATTGTGGGCTCTCCCTGAACCCCCTTCTCAGGTTCTGCCAAACTAGGTAGCTGCCTTGGAATCCAATCAGCTCTTTACTGTTCTACATAGCAGCAATATGCCGCACATTTTCATCAACATCATTTGAAAATTTGGTAAGGCATTTGGAAATTCTTTTTTAAATTATTTTTTATTATTAAATTTATTTTTTAAAACAATTATTTTTCTTATTTTACATACCTATCCTAGTTTCCACTTTCTCCCTCTCCTCCTACTCTCATCATCTTTCCCCCACATTTGTACTACCCCAGCATCCCAAATATTCCTCAGAGAGGGTAAGGCTTCCCAAGTGGAGTCAACAAAGTCCAATACATAATTTTGAGGCAAGACCTAGGAAGTTCCCTTTTATATCTAGAGTCAGCAAGGTATCCCTCCCAAAGAATGGGCTCCAAAATGCCACTTGAAACACTAGAGTTGAATCTTGATCACATTGCCAGTGGACCACAGACTACCCAAGTCACGCAACAGTCATCCACATTAACTGGGCATAGTTTGATCAAATGCAAGTTCCCCAACTATCCGTCCAGAGTCTAAGAGCTCTCACTTTCTCAGGTGAACTCTTTCTGTGGGTATCCCCATTATGGTTCTTGACCCCTTTGTTCATATTATCACTCCTCCCTCTCTTGCACTGGTCTCCAGACGATAGATCCAGTACTTACCAAGCTGTGGATCTCTGCATCTATTTCCATCGGTTGGTGAATGATGGTTCTATTTTGACAATTAAGGTAGTCCTCAATATGATAACATGGGGAGGCCAGTTCAGGAATACTCTTCATTATTGCTTAGGGTTTTATCTGGGGTCATTCTTATGGGTTTCTGAGGATTTCTCTAGTGCCAAGTTTCTTCCTAGCCGCATAATGGCTCACTCAATCAAGATATCCCTTTCCTTGATTTCCCTCTTTGTCTTTCTCCCATCTCAACCATCTCATTTCTTCTTATTCTTTTCTTTCCTTCTCTTATTCCGTCTCACTTATTCTTCCCTCCCTTCTCCCCACCTATTCTCCCAGTATCTCAGGAAAGCATGTCTAATTCCTTTTCCCACGGGCATCCATGTATGTTTCTCTTAGGGTTTTTTCTGTTTCCTAGCTTCTTTGGGGTTATGAACTATAGGATAATTATCTTTGCTTAATGTCTAATATCATCTTATGAGTGAGTTCATACCTTGTTTTTCTTGCTAGCTCTGGGTTACTTCACTCAGGATCATTTTTTCTATTTTCATCCATTTATATGCAAATTTCAAGATGTCTTTTTCACAACTGAGTAGTACTCCATTGTGTAAAATACCACATTTTCTTTATCCATTCTTTATCCATTCTTCCCTGAAGGGATATTGAAGTTGTTTTTAGGTTCTGGCTATTACAAATAATGCTGATATGAACACCATTAAGCATATATTCTTGTTGTATGAGTATGCTTCTTTTGGGTATGTACCTGAATGGTATTGCTGGGTCAATGGTGTAGACTGATTCCTAATTTTCTGAGAAACTGTCATACTGATTTCCAAACTGGCTGTAAAGTTTGTGCTCTCACCAACAATGGAATTGTTTTTCCCTACTTTGCATTTTCTCCAGCAAAAGCTATCATTGGTGTTTTTGATCTTAGACATTATGACAGGTAAAAGACGGTATCCCAGGGTTATTTTAATTTACATTTCCCATATGACTAGGGATGTTGAGCAATTCCTTACATGTCTTTTTGCCATTTGCAATTCTTCTGTTGAAAATTCTTTGTTTAGATCTGTACCCCCTTTTTTTATTTGTATTGTTTGGTATTCTGATGTCTAGTTTCTTGAGTATTTTTATATATTTTTGAGAGTAGTTCTCTGTCTAATATGGTGTTAGTGAAGATCTTTTTCCATTCTGGAGGCTGCTGCTTTGTTTTATTGACTGTGTCCTTTTCTCAACAGAACTTTCCTTGTTTAGGAGGTCTGATTTTTTAATTGCTGCTCTCAGTGTATTTGTCACTGATGTTATATTATATTTCCAGGATTTATGTTGAGGTCTTTGATCCATTTGGACTTGAGTTTTGTGCTTAGAGATGGATATGGTTCTATCTACTATCTTCTACATATCTACATCCATTTATGCCAGCAGCATTTGTTGAAGATATTTTCTTTAACCATTGTAAAAAGAATTTGTCTTCTTTGTAAAAATCAGCTGTTCACAGGTGTGTGTTAATATCAGGGTCTTCAACTTAATTTCATTGGTTCACCTATCTATTTTTATGTCAATGTTTATTTCTGTACCCCATTTTTGGAGTAGGGTTTTTTGGAACTTTGATGTCTAATATCTTGAGTTGTTTATTTATTTTGAAGATCAGTCCTTTTGTAACATGAGGGGGTCTGTTTGTTATTCAGGTTTTCTGTTCTGCCTCGTCCCCCAGCTATTTAGTTCCAGAGAAAAATCACACAGAAATCTCTGTAAGTTATAATGCTAATTGGCCCATTAGTTTTAGCCTCGTACTGGCTAACTCTCACATCTTGATTAACCCATTTTTTTTTTTGATCTATGTTAGCCATGTGGCTCAGTACCTTTTTCAGTGGGGCAGCTCACATCCTGCTGCTTCGGTGGCCTGGGGAGGAGTGGGAGGAATCAACTTCCTCCTCCCCAGAATTCTCCTGCTCTCCTTACATCATTTCCATTTCCTATCCGGTTTTCCCACCTATACCTCCTGCCTGACCAATCAGCGTTTATTTAAAACATGATTAGCAGAATAGAGACAATTCTCTCACATCATCCTTTATCTGATGTGGGGCTGCCTTTTTACCTTGTTGATTGTGTCTTTTCTTTACAGAAAGCTTCTCAATTTCAGGAGGTCCAATTTACTTATTATTACTCTCCTTGTCGGTACTAGTGAGGTTATATTTAGGAAGTGGTCTCCTGTGCCCACACATTGAAGGCTACTTCCCAATTTCTCTTCTATCAGGTTCAGTGTGGTCAAATTTAAATTGAGTTCTTTGATTCATTTGAACTTGTGTTTAGTGCATGGGAATAGATATGGATCTATTTTCATTCTTCTACAAGTAGATATCCAATAATGCCAGCACCATTTGTTGAAGATGTTTTCTTTTTTCCATTGTATCTTTTAGCTTCTTTTTCAAAATGAGGTGTACATTGCTTGTGAATTACTATTTGAGTTTTGGATATAATTTCAATGGTCAACCTCTGTGTTTTTATAGTTATACCAACCTATTTGCATTACTGTAGCTCTATAATAGACCTTGATGTCTGGAATGGTGATTCCACCGGAAGTTTCATTATTATATAACATTGTTCTGGTGATCCTGAATGGTGTGGGAGTATTGTCTGTAAACTGTCAATCATGTTTTAAATAAATGCTGATTTGCTTGGCAGGAAGCATAGGCAGGAAAACCAGACAGGAAGTAGAGGTGATGCCATGAGAACAGGAGAACTCTGGGAAGGAGGAAGCTGTTTCCTCCCAATCCCATGCAGATCACCGAGGAAGCAGGATGTGACCTGCCAGCTGAAAAAGGTAGCGAGTCATATGGCAAAAATAAATCAGAATAATGAGTTACTACAAGTTGTAAGAGCTATTAAGAAGTCTGAGCTAATGGGCCAATCAGTTTTATAACCTATGGAGACCTCTGTGTGATTTTCTTTGGTGCTAAATAGCTGTGGGAACCAGGCAGGACAGAAACCCCCATCAATCAGGCCCCCTCATGTTATACCTGAATTTTTGGTTTTTCCATAAGAAGTTGAATATTGGTTTTCAAGTTCTGTGAAGAATTATGTTGGGATTTTGATGGGGATTTCATTGAATCTATAGACTGCTAGGTAAGATTGCCATTTTTATTATGTTAATCTAACCTACCCAAAAGCATGGGGATCTTTCCATTTTCTGGTGTCTTCTTGAATTGCTTTCCACAAAGACTTAAAGTTTTTGTCGAACAGGTCTTTCATTTCTTTGGTTAGTGTTACCCCAAGATATTTTATGTTATTTGTGGCTATTGTGAAGGGTGATGATTCTCTGATATCTTTCTCAGCTGCTTTATCTCAAGTAGCCAAGAAACACATAAAGAAATGTTCAACATGATTAGCCACCAGAGAAATGCAAATCAAAGCAACCATCAGGTAGCATCTTACACCAGTCAGAATGGCGAAGCTCAAAAAATACAAATGATTACTTATGTTGGGGAGGATGTAAAGTAAGGAGAACACTCCTATATTGTTGGTGGGAATGTAAATTTGTACAGTCACTTTGGAAATCAGTAAGACGGTTTCTCAGAAAATTGAGAATCAACCTACCTAAGGACCCAGCAACATTACTCTTGGGCATATACCCAAAAGATGCTCATTCATACTACAAGGACATTTGTTCAACTATGTTCATAACAGCATTATTTGTAATAGCCAGAACCTGGAAACAACTCAATGCCCCTCAACTGAAACATGGATAAAGAAAATATGACTCATTCTCCACATTAGAGTACTACTCATCAGTAAACTACAATGACATCCAGAAAATTGCATGAAAATGTATAGAGCTAGAAAATACCATCCTGGGTAAGGTAATCAGGACACAGAAAGATGAATATGGTATGTACCCACCTGTAAGTGGATGCTAGCTATAAAGCAAAGGATATTGAGCCTATAGTTTATGATCCTAGAGAAGCTAAGATTCAAGGTAAACCCTAAGAAAAAGATACATAGATACACCTGGAAAGGTGAAACAGACAAGATTGCCTGACAAAATTGGGAGTATGGAGGTGGGGGAAATAGAAAGGGAAGAAAAAGAAGATGGTGGGAGTAGAGGAGAGGGGAGGAGAACTTGATGGAATGGATAGTCGATATGGAGGAAGAACTTTAATCCATGATGATCCAATAAGATATAATAAAATGATTATTCTAAGTTTTGTATCTAATAAATTTTGCTTTGTGACTGAGTATGTAGTTGATTTTGGACAAGGTTTAGTGAGGTACTAAGAAGATATTTTCTTTTATGTTTGGGTGGAATGTGTAATAGGTATCTGTTAAGCCCATTGAGCCATAATATCTGATCCTCCCTTATTTCCTTGGTAAGGTTCTATCTGGAAGAACTGTTCAGTGTTGAAAGAGGCATATTGAAGTCCTCCATTATATGGGTGAGAGATTTGAAGTGTTATTCCAAGTTTAATAATGTTCATTTTACAAATGTAAGTATCCTTATATTTGGGGCATATATGTTCATAATTCAAACTTTATTTGATGGATTTTTCCTGTGATGAATATGAAATGACATAAGTATATGAATGATAAACTATTAATTTCTATTATTTTTTGGTTTGTTGTTATTTGTGGTGATTGTATATTTGTGTGTGTGTTTCCCTTCTTTGGAATTTGCTGGTGTGGGATTATCTATTGCCTTTGTTTCCTTGGGTGAAGTTAACTTCTATGGATTGGAGTATTTCTTTTTTATATATACTGAGGGTAGGTGTTTTATAAATATGGTATTTTTCATGGAATATCTTGTTTTCTCCATTTGAAAGTTGTTCTGGGTAAAGTAGTTTCAGCTGGCATCTGTGGTCTCTTAACTGTAACAGGAAAAGAAGGCTGCTTGCCATCCCAGCCTCCTGGCTAGCTTACCCCCAAAATAATCACACAGAAACTGTATTCGTTTAAACACTGCCTGGCCCATTAGCTCTAACTTCTTATTGGTTAATTCTTACATCTTAATTTAACTCATTTCTATTAAGTCTGTGTATCACTATGTGTCTGTGGCTTACCAGCAAAATTCTAACCAGCGTTCATCTCAGGCAGGAAGTCCATGGCATCTGCCACTCTCCCTTCTTCCCAGAATTCCGTTTTGTCTTCTCTGCCTACTTAAGTTTTGCCCTATCATGCCAAGCAGTTTTTTTAAATTGATTAAACAATGAAAGCAACACATAAACAGATGGAACTCCTACACCCTCTTACTTTTGCAAGTATTATGTATAATATTTTTCATCAATATTTTTAAAGGGTATTAATGTGTTTTTCAAATTTGCTTATTATATTCTGGATTTGGTATCAGAGTAATCATTATTTTGGAAACAATCTGGAACAAATATCTATCTTTTTAAAATATCTTATGATCAGTTAATAAAAACATTTATTATTACATACACTTATGATATATTTGCACAGTGATATTAATTATCTGTTATGAATTATTCTTTCATGTATTTTTGCCTATGAATTCAATCTCATTACTCATTGTTATTTTCAGTGTTTCTCATTCTTCATAGTTCATTTTTGCCTTCTTATAGGTATCCATGAATTTATAATTTCATTCTAGATAACCTGGTATGTTTCTACATTAGGTTATGAGAGACTCTAAAAGTATTTTTATTTTGACAGTAGTCATTTATTATGTCTGAGTTTTCATCAAATTTGTTTATTTAAACATTATATATTTTAAGCAGTCAATAAGTTGGCTAGCCATACCTCTAAGGAAAATATATGAATGGTTGTGAATCATGTCAATTATAACATAAGAGCAAATCATTCCAAAGCATATATCAATTTTAAAATAAAAATATTGCATTTTAGCCCAATTTAAGTAGTTATTATAAAAGCAAACAAATCAAAAATTACATTTAAAATACTGAAGTATCTTACTCACTGAAGTAGAAGTATACTAACTCAATTAAGAAACAATGGGAATGCACTAAAAATAATGTAGAATTAAATTATTATTACCCATTTTATTTCTTTGCATAAATATTAATTGTAAAAATAATTAGATTGATTGAAAATAATGTTTACTTTCATATCTTCATTCAAGTCAAAGTATTAAATAAAACAGTTTTTATAGATGAAAGAATGAATAATGGCAAATAAAAGTTAGATTTGATGTGATCTATACTTTTTTGATTAGTGAGAGATGATAACACTATCATTTGTGTCACTGTACAAAAAGATAAATATTATTTTTTTGAATTAAATATTGAATTTCATATTGAAATAAAGGATTGAAAAGAAGTGTAGATGATGGGTTTTAGTATCAGGAGTGATGAGAAAATGATCTCAGGAAGTCAGGAAGAAATGAAGAAGCTGCTATTATAAACCAGACCATTTAGTTTCCTTTATAATATAGGCCTGTATTTTAGGATCAAGGCTTACTTCAAGCACTCTCTTCTTTAGGGAGGGAGGAAACTGTTTGTATTAGAGCCAAAAATAAGTCTCTGACTTAGACTTTTAACTCGTTCTTGACTCCTTTCTGCTCCTTGTTCTAAATACTATCTTGAACTAAATTTCATAATATTTATGCCAAGCTAAATAGGTTATGAAAAATTAAACTTTTCATTTTGTCTTGGAGATTGTTTCTTGATTTCTCCTTGAAGACTTTAGACAATTTGATTTGAAATCTGATCTCCAAAGAGATTCCTTTCATCTTCCTTGTCATCTCTCTTTTATAAGTTTTCAGCATCTTGTCCTTTCTATCTCTCTCTTGTCTTTACTCTTAATGAATCTAATCTGTATGGTTTAAAGAAGAGATTCTTCCATTTAAAACTTCATCGTGTGTGTGTGTGTGTGTGTGTGTGTGTGTGTATCCCTATGTATTATCTTTTATGTCTGATATATACCTTCTAAACTCAAGACTTTATAGCCTGAAGTATTTTAGCTCTAATTAGGCTGATATTAGAAGGAATTATGAATTACATGTCAGTGTCATTTCCGGGTCAATCACCACTACAATATTAATATATATTCATGTAAACAGATATCATTGTGTTTATAATATAAAGTTTAGAAAGGAGAAGGATAGAGTAACAAAAGGTTAGGAGAAAGGATGCAATGTTGGCAAAAAGACACAAGTAATGAAGGAAGATTAAGGTTATTTTTCTTGTTTTAATTCCACTTTAACTTTGTTTTTCTCTATTGTGGTAAATAAGTATAATTACTTCTCAAAGTGTGAAGTCATAACCAAAGTAAGAGGGGCCATTCTGACTACCTAGAAAACTATGAATATAGACTAATGAGCAATATTTTAGTCACTTTTTCTTCTTCATTTTTCTTCTTTTACTGAAAGCAGACATCTTTTTCTCACACAATATATCTTGATTGCAGTTTCTCCTTCTTTTACTCTTTTTATTTCTCCTTACTTATCACCCCATTGGATTCACACTTTGAGAGGCTTTCTTAACTTACAAAGTGAGATGTTTTAACTTTATGTTAATTTTAATAAAATGTTCTTTGTAGGAAAATCAGTAAAACCACTATACTATACAGCTCTGTGGGTAGACAGTTTTTTGCTGGGGAAACTTTTAAGCACCTCTTGAAAGTAAAGAAAATCAGCTAACAGTAAAGCAAGATGATTGCAATGACAGTAAACTGGGTTAGAGTCTCTGACTTGATGCCCCTGTTAGGAAAAATGTGGAATTGCATGTTATCCCTGTCCGTAGATGGTCAGAGACAGAGAAGCAAAGTAGCAGGCATCTTGATAAACAGAAAGTTCCAGTGAGGTTTCTGAGGAATGCTGAGTTTGAGTTTCTGTTTATGATAGGAATTGTTCTGCTTACAAATTTATTGTGTTTAACCAATAAAAATCAACCCTAGGTTGGGCCCTAGCCATGATCTTAAGATGTTGTTAGCATCACTGCCATATGAGTACTGCTTTGTTACCTAGCAATTTTAGAGTGAAGAGAGGAAAAAATGAAATTATAAAATGTATTTTGAGGAAGTTTTAAAAGCTGAAACTGTTTCTTTGTTTAGAATTACATAAAGTGATTCTGTAATAGTGTTACTTAACATGAAAATTGTATTAATATATGTAAAACACCATGATAGTTTTAATTTGAAAACATGAAAAAATAAAGAAAAGTAGAACTCAGAAATGTGAGCAGGCTTCACAGCAGAGGTTCCATAGTGGTGCCTGAGATGTGACTGCAAACCACTGACTGAGAGAGGCTCCAGGAAGCAAAGGCACATAATCTTATTGAGGAACTGAATATCTTTCTCTTCTCTTTTGGTATTTTAGAATGTAAGGATTCCATCTAGGGTTTGAAGTTGAACTTAGAGCAAAGTTCATGTATCTCCATATTTCCAAATATTACCGTAAAGTCCTTTGAAATGTAAAGCAGAAGTTTATAATTTACTGTTATCAAGAAAATAGTATGTGGGACCCAATCTGTAGTAACCTGAGAAAGCTATAGCATTTTGTTTAAAAACTCAAACAAGCACTGTAAGGAGTTTAAACTGTCATGACATTTAGAGTTATGGAATAAGAATTTTAGTGAAACATAAATAGTGATAACTCATGAGATTTCACCAAAAATAATCAACTTATTGGAAAATGGCTTAACATCTACCATATAATATTATCGGAAAGGATCTGATTTCATCCTGCCTATGACCTGAGCTTTTAAATGTGCTTTATTTAAAGATAATTGACTATACTTTTAACGGAAGTGTTATCAAGGTAGGATAACACTCAGGATAAGTTATGATTATTGCTGATAATTATAAAACATAATAGAACAGCCAACACATTTGGAATAGTTACCATTCTACTGCAGTGAATAGATACCATGATGAAGGCAACTTTTATAAAAAAAGTAATTAGGGACTTTCAAAAAAATTCTATTTATTCACAGTAACATTCATACTGTCATTGTGCTAAAAAACAATGAAGCTAAGAGCTTCATATCCTTATCAACATGAAGCTTGAGGGGGAGGGGAGACTAGTCCTGGCATGGACATTTGAAATCTCAAATTCCACCTGTAGAAACATATCTTCTTCAGCAAGACCACACCTCCTAATCATTTTAATCCTTTCTCAAATGGTTCTGCTGCCAAACATTCAAATCTAAAAATAATAGGGTTGTCTGGGGGTTCATACATTATTTTTTTCTTTTATACCATATCAGTAATTTACCTCATTATTACAATAAAGAGAGAACTTTGATATTTTCGTAAAAGTTTGTTTTTATAAATATGTAGGTGTGTGTGTATGTGTGTGTGCATATGTGTGTGTGTGTGTGTGTGTGTGTGTGTGTGTGTGTGCCTATGAGAAGGATTCCACATTTGCAGAGATATCTCTAAATATTAGCAGAAGAGATGTGGTTTTCCTTCTATATCCTGTAAATATGTGAAAGTACCATTGGTTAATAAAGAAGCTGCTTTGGCCAGTGTCATGGATAACCATAGCTAGATGGGAAAACTAATCTGAATGTAGGGAGAAAAAAAAGCTGGAGTAAGGCAGATGTCATGTAGTTGTTGAAGGACAAAGATGCCAGAATTTACCAGTAAGCCACAGCCTCTGGACAATACATAGATTAACAGAAAAGAATTAATTTAAGATATAAGAGCTACCAAGGAATATCCCTGAACTTTTGACCAAACATTGCTGTAATTAATATAGCTTTTTGTGTGATTATTCTGATATATGTGGCCAGAAAATGAAAGTACAATTTTTGTTTACACAGAAGGTATTAGATCCCTTGGAGAGGGGACTACAGGACATTGTGGAAATCTTGAGGTGGATGCTGGAAACTGATCTTGAGTTCTTTCAAAGACCAGCAATTATTTTTGGTTATTGAGATCTTCTACATGTGATACTTTAAAAAGACTGTCCAAATAAGGATAGAGACCCAAAACCAAATATTACATGGAAAGTGGAAGACCTTGGAACATTCAGGCAGAAGGGTTGGAGAACACGAAAAAAAAAAAAAAAAACACCAAACAAACAAAAACAAAACAAAACAACAAAAAGCAACAACAACAGAAAAAACAATGTCCTCTAAGTCAACATGAGCAAAGCTCATTTTTACTCTCAGACTAAATAACCTGCACAGGTTAATACTGTCATATTCAATAGCCTGTGTAAACATCATATAGATTATGACTTACACTCTAGTGTTTTTTAGGGATATCTGAGCGTGCCAACAAGTTAATCTGATTCTTGTGCCTTCTCTTATGTTCTTTGCATTCTCGTCATTTGTCTTGTCCAAATTCAATGTGTCAGCTTTTGTTTTATCTTATTGTATTTTGTTATTGTATTTTTTAAAAAATTGAATGAATGAAAGAAAATATAGCCACAAGGTAAGCATTAACAAATTAACTACCATTTACACCTGTTGGAAAGGGGAAAATCCAGTTTCTATAGCAGAGTGACACTGGGAATACCAATCATTCTGGGACACGTCTCATGTTAGGGAATAGTTGACAAATATAATAAACTTCAAAGATTTTGTATGTATGTGTATGTGTTCTTTTCTTTGGTTATAGTTTAGTGGGTTTTTTGTTCAGTTTTTTTACATTATTTTATTTTATTTTTAAATTTATTTATTCCTGGTTTAGGAAAATTTTGTTGTTGAATTGATTTTTGATTGTTAATTGAGAGAGCATTTAAAGTTTGGTAGGTATGAAAAAAGAGAAGTCTGGAAGGACTTTCTGAAAAGGAAGACTATGATCAAAATATATTTTAATTTAAAAATTGTTAAAAAAAGAATAATTAACAAGCAAAATGAAAGTTATATAGAATGAACTTCTGGAAATGCAAGATGCATCCTGTTTCTTCTTCAGGCCATTTTAGGCTTGTCTAGTGTTTGACTTCCTTGATTAGAAAATACCATGTGTAATTAACCAACTCCATTCTAAGAACCCAAGACCATGACTCAGCTGCTAATTTGTCTTAGCTTCACTTAAATTGCGGCTTGTACAAAACTTACCCTCCAGCTAACTGCTTATCTTAGCTTCTGACAAGCTACTAACTTGTGTAGAACTCCCTTTTCAGCTGCAGAATCAGATATCAGAAGTGTTTTTTGCCTTTACAATACATTCCCTCTAAATGATGGGATTAGAAGACTGGTTTCTTCTAATCACATCAGGCTGGAATCAGTGCCTTAAGTTGGTTAAAAAGAAATATGAAGGTTTGCTGTTCACTAATACTTTGTTGTGCTCGAAAGAAAAGTAAAAATTAGTATAATGAAGGAATCTTTAAATTAATGAGCTATATTTAACTTAGAAGTATTTGTTTTTAAAAGTTAAAATTATCCCTCAAATAAGATTTCCCAAATGCTCCATTTATCCTAGTTTCCAGAGCACTCCATAAGGGGTAAATTTGGGAAAAAGAAGAATTTTCGTAATTGATTTTAAGTACTATATGATTAGCTTCTCCCAATGGCCAATATCATGTTACAGCCTTTTTGTCCAACCACTTAAAATAGGTAATAGGAATTAATAGGTTGTCGAAAATGTCCATGTGACTTCTGCGAGCTTAAGTAAAATGAATCTAGGAAAACATAAAAGCTGAAAATAAGTGTATTTAAGAAGCAAATATGTATATACACATATGTATAGGAAGTACAGAAATGAAAGTTGCAATGGTTGATTCCTTTCCAATACAAACCTTTTATAAGAATCTGTATATAGCTTTCCAGTTCCTTTATAGCAACATAGTAGAACCTCAATTTTTCAACAATATTGACAGTTCTAATAGTTGTCACAATTTCATAGGGTTTTTTATTCCTCACATCAAATTGATGACTCTCAGACAAGATAAAAATGAGTGATTTTCCACAGTATCATATGCTTTCTATAAGTCATGTGTCTTAGTTTGCACACATAAAGTTATCTACATATTATACTTTAGTAAAAGAAGTACACACATATGTTTGTGTGTATAGTTTTATATATGCAGGTATACTTCAATATGCAAGCATAAAAAAGGTGTGTGGTTGTATACACATGTATGTGTGTGTGTGTGCATATGTATATTTATGTGTATACAAGTGACTGTGTGATGTGAAATTCACCTCTTTATGCTGTAAATACCATTGGTCAATAAAGAAGCCGGTTTGGACCTGTTGCAGTGCAGAATACAGCAAGGCATAAATTCCATGCAGATAGAGAAGGAAGAGATAGAATAGCTAGAGTCAAGCAACACATGTAGCCACCAGAAAATAAAGATGCCCAAGCACTAGTACCATTAAACCACGAGCCTCGTGGTAAAATATAAAATAATTGAAATGGGTTACTTTAAGATGTAATACCTAGCTAGAAATATATTTAAGCTATTGGTCAAACAGTTTTAAAATTAATATAGTTTTTGTGTGATTATTTCATGTCTGGGTGGCCGGAAAATGAACAAGTAGCCTCCCCTAAAAAAAGTGTCTATGTATGTGCACAAGCAATTGTGTTGGATTACTGTGAACATGAAAATATTTTTATAAGACTCTGCACATAGCAATATTTTTGCTTGTGAATGAGTTTGTGTTTTTATGTATGAGTACATGTGCGAGTGTGTGTGTGTTTGCGTGTGTGTGCATATGTATGTCTGAGTTAGGGATAGTATTGATAGCATGACGCATAATGAACAAATGCAAATTAGGTGAGAAAGTGTTTATTTAGCACAAAGTTCCACACTGTTGTCCATCATTTACAAAAGTCAAGTCAGGAACTCAACCAGGACACACACCTTATGTGAGCTAGGAGAGGATGCAGAGATGATGGAGGACTGCTGCTTACTGGCTTGCTCCTCACAACTTCTTCAGCTGCTTTTTTATACCATCCAGAACCATTAGCCCAGGTAAAAGCCTACACACATAGGCAGATATCTCTGGCATCAAACATTTTTTTCAAACTATTTGTTATATTAGAAAATAGAAATAATTCAGACAGGAGTTTGAATATTGTCTTACTTATTAGGGTTTCAGAAACTGATATGATATTATGAATAATTTGTATATTAAAAATTAAAACTTACTGTTTGTAACTGAAAATTAGAGAAAATAATATTAACTATGCAGATGTGTAATCTGACCAAACACAAATAAGAGAATAAATGTTTTATAAATAATAATAACCTGAATTTGAAATTAGAAAGTAAATTTGACATATATAAAGGAACTCAGGGATATTACAAACTTATACTTTATCAGGTAAGTTCAAAATTTGAGTATATTAAAACTGAAATGGGATTTATTAAAAATCTTTTTGTAGAAATTGAAGAGTAAGGAAAATTAAGTCACAAAGGCAATACTTAAGCGGTAATGAAATAAAATTGGGTTCACTGCTTCAGAAAAACATCATTAATATGAATACTGTCTGAGTTAGGATTTCTACTTCTCTGAGGGGACACCATGGCCATGGCAATCCTTATGAAGGAAGTACTTAATTGTGGAGGCTCACTTACAGTTTCATAGGTTTAGTCTATTATCATCTTGGCAAGACGCATGGTGGTTACAGGCAGACATGGTGCTTGAGCAGTGGCTGTTAGTCCTACATATTTCAGACAGCAGGAAGTCTTACTCTCGAACAAAATAGAACTCAAAGCCTGCGCCAGAGTGACACACTTCCTCTAGTGATTTAAAACCTCCTTCAACAAAGTCACACCTTCTAATAGTCCCACTCCTTATGAGCCTAGGAGGGCCAATTAAATTCAAACTACCACAAAGTCTTCTTTTCTCTAGGGCAGTCTATGAATTTTTGATCAATCTTCTTACTGTAGAACAAATGTCTCCAATGAAACTGGTATGATAACGATGCAGTGATCAAATATGTATTTCAGAATCATTTAAAGTTACAGAAAATATTTAATAACATAAAGTCTTGGTTTCTGAAGATATTGTTAATCTATGCTTTCTTGTAGCCCAAGGGTACTAAATTTACTGAATAATTACTACCAGCACCAAGGTCTCTAACTTACTGATCATTCCTCTGACACAAGACTGTATTTCAAATTGCTGTTTTAACAGATGCTTTAGATAAAAGGAAATGGGAAATAAAAGTTTTATGTGCAGCAATTCATTTTTCAACTAATTTACTTGCTAAAACTGGCTTTCTATTGTCGGACTCTAAGGCAAGAGTGTGTGTTCTTTATAATCCCTAAGAAGCTGCAACAAATGATAAGTAATAATGTTTAAGACAAAAGCACAGCACATTTCTAATATGGATTAAGGCTTTGGCCTTATATGCTTGATTTTAACTAAAATAGTTCCTTAAAACTATCTCATTTATCATCTACCTACTTATCTATCATTTATCTATGTATTCATCATCATCTATCTCTATCAATCAAATATCTATAATGTATATGTTATTTCTAAAAAAAATATCTCATGTGAATTTTCTATAGCAAGGTCGTTATTTGATAGTTGTTATTATGAAAACTAAGGGTAGAGCAAATGACTTCTGCTGTACAATCCAATTTACTTTAAAAGGGATAAAGTACATTGATGCTAATTTAGTAGTATTTTTTCTTAGAAGTTCTTTGTGTGGTCTCCCTTTTTCTCATGAGTTGTTTGCCACAAACCCCTGAGAACAAAGGGAGCAGAAGCAGTGATCAGGGTTCAGACGGTTGTGAGCAAGATGAAAATAACTTTAAGGAGTAAGTTTTAGAAAGATATATCAATTTGATGAGGCAAGAGTTTATACAGCGGGAGTCTGGGAAAGGACAAAGGAACAAGAGAGAATACTCCTAATTTTCATTTGAAGACTTACTTGAGGATAAACAAATGTTAGAGATGCACCAATTCAAACACCAGAGTGTGTAGGAAAAAAGAGGGAACCTTATGAGCCAAGTCACATAGTTAGGAGCTGGGAGCTCTGTGCAGAGCAATCCTCTAACTATAGTCAGGCATTCCATCCAAATAAGGTGAGATTTGCTGAGAAAGGGAGTTCTCTGTTGTACTCAGATCTCAGAGAGCTTTCCAGACACATTGAACTGCAACCTTAAATGCAGGGTTCTCCAATAGTTCTCCACTTAACTACAATTAAATGTTACTTGTTAACACTCTTATTTTCTATTTTTAAAACTACAACTAATTAGCAGTGTTAATGTACTCCCAATGCTAGTTTGTAAATGTGTCCACATCTCTGATGTTTAAATGCATCTACCAATCGAGTGTGTAAATGCATAGAGCAACCTTCATTGTTCCAATATAAGTTAATCTGGAAGTGATGGTTTACATAAAGTTTCATACAAATAGATGTTCTTAATTCTCAGCTCTCTGTGCACCTTTTAATATACATCATAGTAAATATTTGAATGAATAACAAGAAAAACTTCAGAATCCAAGATGTAGCTCTCAGATGTTCAAAGAACTACTTTTGGCATGGTCCAATGTTTAAAAAGAACATTAATTATGAGTTAGCAGTATCTCCTTTGTTAAGATGATATATGTGGAAATAAATAGAAACCTATCTAAATTCTTTGATTTTTCATCAAATGTCTGGTTGTAATCTGTATAAATCAATAAACATGTACGTATTTCAACCCCAAATTTAAGAAAAGAGTTGTATGAGGCCACTTGTATGTTCCTGGTTTCTCAGCCCCAAAATAAACACAGAAACTCTATTAATTATATCACTGCTTCCCAATCACTTAAGCATATTTCTAACTAGCTCGTACTTCCAGTACTAACCTATTTTCATTATTTTATATTTACCACGAGGTTTGTGGCCTACCAGCAAGGTTCCTGCTGGCAGCTTGTGTGTTTCCCTCTGGTGCCTTCGTGGTGTCTCCTGACTCTGCCTTCTTTCTCCCAGTGTTCAGTTTAGTTTTCTCCGCCTAGCTCTGTTCTGCCCTGTTATAGGCCCAAATCAGTTTCTTTATTAATCAATGGTACTCACAGGATACAGAGGGGAATCCCACATCAGCAAAATTATTTTGAGAATACAGTGACTGCATGATGGACATTTGACTTTAATTTTCTGGTTTGATAAACAAAACATTCTTGTTATTTCCTTAATTCTTTATTGTATGTTTTTTTTAGGATGGTACACTGTGAGCTGTGGAATGCAAACTTGCAGTGATATTTCATTTGTATTTTAATAAATAAAGCTTGCCTGAAGTTCAGAGAGTAAAACAGCCATACTGATTAGACTTACAGACCAGACAGTGGTGAAATACACCTTTAATACCAGTAGCCACACTAGTTTGCATAGAAACTGGATGATAGTGGTGCACATTTTTAATACGAGCACTAGAGAGAAATGTAAGATAGGAGGAGACAGCTTTCTGACAGTCTTATTCTGAGATTCCTGCATGCAGGATTGCCATTCCAGACTGAGGTAGAGGTAAGAGCCAGTGACTGGCTGTTTTGTTTGTCTGACCTTCAGGTTCCACCCTAATTTCTGTCTCTAGGTTTTTATTAATTTTGCTTCACAATCTGCTCTGATTAGTGCGATGAGCATGTTGTTTAGACTCATCCAAATCCTCTGCACTAATTAGTGGTTCGGTCATGTCCTGTCTATAAGGAGCCCATTATATGGCCCTAGTGTTCAGATGTACACCTGAAACATATAACTCTAAATAGTCATAATAGTCTAGACAGTGTATCATTGCAGAGATATGATTTTATATTAGATATTTATCATGTTTAAATCTTTTTATGAAACTTGATTCACATTTGTTAAGAATTTAAATTTTTCTTCGGATTAGTAAGGAAAAATAGATAAAAAACTAAAAAAGAATTGATTATAATCTTTATATTAATATGTATGTAGCTCTATCAGTTTTATATTGATGTTTTTATATAGAAAATGGTATGGTTTGGGCAAATCTTCTTCTCCTGAACTGCATCCTTATAATTGTATTAATTCCAAATAATGTACTAATTTCTTTCTTCCCTTCAATACGTGTACAATATGACCTACAATAGTTATTACCTACTATTTTGGTACAATAAGACTTAATTTAGTTTTAAGATATTTTGCTTAAAATTGCCTAATACACTGCCATTTAATTGACTAAGAATAAAGTGCTGAGGTATTTTATGTTTACTTTCAAATCTTAGGAGCATGGAAAATCAGCACACAATGAGAAGATGTGTATTCCTTAACACAAACCTGGATAATATGTACTAATCTTTTTTTTGAGAGGTATGCCTTTGTTGGAAAAAATGGGCATTTGAATTTTATATACATTGGAAAAATCTAAGTCACAAAGAAATTTTAACTAAGAATAATGATGGGTGAGTGAAAACACAAGATTAGCATCTTCAGTAAACAATGAAAATAAATAAAACTTCCTTTGTTCTCAGTTAAAAAGAATAAAAATATACAATTTATAAGGCTTTTTCTTACATTCTTTATTGGATAAACAAACAAAAAGATATTGGAAGTTGTGGATGCTTTATAGGTATCTAATGATAACTACATATATTAACTGAAATATCTTTTACTAAGTTTTCCATTTAATACTATGGATCACTAGAGAGAAATTTCAGCAATAGGAATAACCACAGCTTTTGTTGTCATAGAGACACTGAGCTGAATAGTAGTCTAATCCTGCATTCCTTCCACCTACAATCAATGTTAAAGTTGAAATAAAAACTAGCTGAAAGTTTCTCTCTTCTTTGTAAAGGTTTTACTTTGATTCAAAGGCAATTTGTGTGATAATATAAGAGATTAAACTGTTTAAAGTTTAGTCGTTCATTTCTCAACAACATTATACTGCTCAAAAGAGAATTTCAAAAAAATAGTTAAAACTATTATCTTGATTTGCTGTTAAAAGGTGGGGAAAATTAGGGAAAGATTTTTTAGTAGATTGGTTTGATTATTCTCCTGCAGATAAACCGCTTAATGGAAATAACTATCCTATCTTGCTTGCAGCTATAATTACCAGAGAAGTTAGTTTCTGCAAATATCTTCTTAGTAGAGTGTGGGTTTTCTCTAAGTAACAAATTTTCTTCATATACAATTGATCTCTAATTCCAATGCAAGATTCCTTTGAAATAAATCTGGGGTATGATTCCTTCTCAGCCTTTCACAGTCATAAAGCAGAGAAAGTGTGCTGTGTTTTTAACAACTACTCAAGTTGCCTTCTGAGTTTCCTGTTTTCCGCTCACTACTTCATCATGGAACAACATTGTGCCTGTTTCATTGAGTCAGTCCTGACAGAAATTTACACACTCTTAATCTGAATTCTGAATATTTTTATTATCCAAGTATATCTTCTATCATTTGCCTTCCTGCACTTTGTTTGCATTAATTTCTTTTCAGAAATTAAAATGTCAATGTCATAATTTTCAGAAAAATTTGTTTTACTCTTAACAATCTAGACTCTCTTTAGTTAAATATTTTCTTAAATTTATTTCTAAATTTAAGACTATTTTCAATGACACTATTACCCAAAAATTACAACATTGAATACTTTATTTTAACATTCATCACACTAATAAAAAATGAGTCATTTGTGATTATTTCCATTTAAATTATCTTTCATTAAAGAGCTCTACAGTATCTTTATTTTTCCTCTTTCCCTCTCTGTGTTTATATATGTGTTCACACATATATGTGTGTGTACATGCAAAAATATACATGTTTCTGTGTTAATATATGCATTCTTCACACAATGTGATATATAAGGTATATGATCACATTATTGATACAAATGTTTTTGAACAGATTTATTGGAAGTTTAGTATAAATGGAGGTGGAGCCAACCATTTAGTATAAACAGAGCCTAGGTGACTGCTTAAGCCTAATAACTCACAGCCACATCCCAAATCCCACAGAGAGGTTTATGTTAATGTTAAGTCCCAGACTTTTTATTTGCTTTTAATTATAAATAACTTTTTATAATATAAATAATATATTTTAATATATATTAATAATAAATAGCTCAGGCTCATTATTAACTCATATTTTAATTTAATCCATATTCCTTAGTTACACTCTGTCATGAGGTGGTACATATCCTTATCCCTCTGCATCTAGCTGGCAACCCCTGAACAATTCTACTTTGCATCATCCTTAGTTTTTCTACCCATTCATACTTGCTTCCTTGCTCCTTCCAATCAGCATTTTATTAAACCTATTTAGGTGATAAAACTTTGCAGTATACAAGAGGATTATTTCAAAAAATTTAAGAGCACTATTTAGAGAATACACTACAATTTTTAATATTTTTGGCATAGTATTAATAGAAAATATCATTTGCATGCATATGTGTATATATAAAATAAATATTATAAATATAAACACATACATTGTGTGAAAAAACTTCCCTCTAGAAGGTTCTTGAAAGGATGTCCCAAACAAAATTTTTCTATTGAAAATTTCTAAATTTCTATTTTTTTCCAAAAAGTAAATGTCTTATATTTTGGGTATTTATTGCTCACATAATTGTATATCGTGACAAATACAACACTTTTCAACTTGAAACCCAAACATCATGTTTAAGCTTCAGCATCTCATCTTTTATTCCTGTTGTGTCACAACCACGATATAATGTAATATTACTTCAGAGATACCTCGATAGCTCCAGATTTTTTTTGAGTTCCAGTACTTTTTAAAAAAATCGATAAATGAGCAGGGCAGTGGTGGTGCATGCCTTTAATCCTAGTATTTGGGAGGCAAAGGCTGGCGGATCTCTGTGAGTTGGAAACCACCCTGGTCTACAAGAGCTATTTCCTAGACAAGCTCCAAAGCTACAGAGAAGCTCTGTTTCGAAAAAACAAAAATTAATAAATAAATTAATTATTTAATTTAAACAGTAATAACCTGTAAATGAATTCCTATAAAATAAGAAAACACATTTCATACTTTCATCATAAAATGGAACTGTGTATACATTCATATTGCAAAAGAGAGAAAAAAAGCAAGTAATAGCAATATATTATAACTGAACCTAAACTGGAAAAATGTCCAGCAGGAATAACAAGAAATTATTTGGGTCAGTGTTCTTTATCTGCAGTTCATACTGTATTTGACTGACTCAGAAATATTTTAACGACTCTTAACTTACATATATACATTCTGTTGTACTAATTTCTATCTTCAGTCATCTATGACACATCCATATAGCTTTCTTCAGCAAGTATCCATGATTCTGGCATTTTCAACATCTTAGGGTTTTCATTTGCTACTGGGACTACTCTTTCACTATGTCGCAGAGAAGGCTTTTCTGTTTTTGTTTTGTTTTTTTTTTTTCCTTGATTGGCCTCAGCAGTTCTCTGAAATCATGGAGCCAGAACTGCTCAGTCTTCTGTCTTTCTAGCTCCCTAAATCAATGGCACCACATGGATAGTCCTGTCAAATTCTACTAATAGTTCAACTTATATCCGGTCCATCTTGGTCCACAGTTAAATCAGTTTCTGTGAACTGATCTTGGTAAAAGTCTTTCTCTTTTTTAAAAGATTTATTTATGTATTATGTATACAGTTTTCATGTATGCCTGCAGGCCAGAAGAGGTCACCAGATCTCATTACAGGTGGTTATAAGACACCATGTGGTTGCTGGTAATTGAACTCAGGACCTCTGGAAGAGCAGTCAGTGCTCTTAACCTCTCTCTTTTTAGGCCTTTGCTTTTGAGAAGCAGTGAACCTTTTAATTTTTGACTTTCTTCTCTTAATTGAATTTGTAACTTTTTAGATTTGGAATCTGATGGATGATCTTTGTCCCTTCCCTTTGAAAGCTATTTCAAGCTTCTGGTACAACAACAGAAGTTTCTCTTCAGGGATGCTGAATTATTTAACAATTACAGCTGTTATCTTAGCACTACTCTGAATGTTCTTCTGTTTTGACAGATTAATCAATTATCATAAATTAATTCTATATACATTATCAGAATACAGGCAAAACAGAGCCAAATTTCTAGTTAAAATGTCACATGAATGGCCCCTTGCCCAATTTCTTGTAGATTCCTTGATTTTTCCAGCTCAAACTTCCAATATCCTTTAAATTTATTGTACACACCAGTTTTCATAGCTTAAGAAGCCCATATAAATGCTTATCAAATTATGCTGCAGAGTTTTTTGTCAAGTTGACACAATCTAAAGTCATCTGAGAGAAAGAAATCACAATTGAGAAAATGCCTGTATCATATTGGGAGTGCAGGCATTCCTGTAGAGCATTTTTGAAATTGGTGATTCACAAGGGAGAGTCTATCCTGGTGTGGGTGGATCATCACTGGGATGGTGGTCCTGGATTCTATAAGAAAGCATACTGAGCAAGTGGTGAGATGCAAGCCAGTAAATAGCATTTCTCCATGGCTTCTGACTCCAAGTTTCTGCCCTGTTGAGTTCTTTTCCTGACTTTATTCAGTAATAATCAATAATAATAGGAAAGTTCAATCAAATAAACCCTTTCCTCTTCAACTTACTTTTCATTCATGGTCAGGAATAGGAACACCAATTAAGCTACAAAGCAACAGAGCAACCAGCAATTTTCTGTTACTTTGTCTGTAGTGATGATATCATGAGAAAAGCAATGGAAGAAAGAATTTTTTTCTCAGTTCATAATCCAAGAGTACTGTCCATTATATTAGAAGTCAAGGAACTAAGAGTTTGAAGCAACTTGTTGCATAGCATCTATAACCTAAATGCAGAGAGTAATAAATTCACATGCTCAGATGACTATCTTTTTAAAACACCATTCAAGATAGAATACCCAGCCCAAGAAATGGGGGTTCTCAAAGAAGGGGCGTCTTTCTACACCAATTAACCTATTCAATATGAATAGGCATACATAAAGAGTTGTCTCCTATTTATGATAGATGCTGTCTATTTGATAACTAATTCTCCTCATCACAGAGCACCACAATAGTAAGTAGTTATTGATAATATGGAACAGAAAACGTACATATTTCTAAACAGTCTCTGATTTAACTTTTTAGTTGCTTTTTAATGAAATGTAATTAGAATTCCCAAATTACATTGACTGTATCACCATCACAGAAATAAACACCTAAACCTTTTAAATTCAATAAGCCCATCCTTACTAAGCATGGTTTTCTGCATCAAAAATTACTGGAACCTTATTCATCAGAGTTAGACTATCAAAACATCTCCCCAATTTATATACTTTGATAGACAATTTATCTCCAATAGTTTTTCCTAAGAAATTACATAATTTCATCCTCCTTATGCTTTTCAGAGGCCTAAAATATTATAGTCATCATAATTCAGAAATCTTTGAAATATACATTTTTCTAAATATGTAGAAGACAGGTGGTCAACACTACACAGACATTACAAACAGGGCTGCTTATTTTTGACATAACCATTAATGCAGTTTTGTGTTTATACTTTAGATATTAATTGCACAATAATATTTATAAAGTTTTCTGAAAGAAGTAAATAGAAAACAGAAAATAAGTGAAAAAATGATATCTTAGTAATACATCTATGTTTATTATATTCCATTTATAGTAAACTATATTTATAAGTACTTTATAAGTACATTTTATTTGAAATTTCTTATAAATTATCTACCTTCAAAAACTTTTACTACATGGAAATCAATAACACACAATATGTGGCATAAATTAGATGAATATTAATGACATCTCAATAACATGAGACACAAAACACCAAGCACAATCTTGTACAGAAAACTTAATAGTCCCATTGATTTCTATATGTATTGATAATTGGTGGTGTGCTACACGTTTTAGTAGGGCCCAATGTGTATATAATATTTAAGAATTCATCAATACACAAAATCTTTGAATAGTTTTATTTTAATAATATTTTTTTGAATTATGAAATAATTACATTATTCTCATTTCCTTATCCTCCCTCCAGCCCCTCCCATGTACTCCTTTATTTACTTTCGTATATATGACCACTGGTGTAAGAGGTTCTTCTGTTCATGTGCTGCTTTCATTGGGGGACTGGGATGAGGGGGAGGGAGAATGGATAGATATGGGATCAGGGAAGTATATACCTCAACTAAGGGAGTCATTTTATGGTTTACAAGAGACTTGAGTATAAAGGGGATCCCAGGTCCAAGGAGGGATCCCCAGATTGTTCTCTGGACAGAGGAGAGGGTGCCTGAACCGGCCTTGGCCCACAACCATACTGATGAACATTTTGCATATCACCATAGAACCCTCATCTGGCAATGGAGGGAGATGGAGGCGGAGACCCATGTCGAAACACTGGACCTAGCTCCCTAGGTCCAAACGAGAGGCAGAAGAAAGGAGAACGTGAACAAAGAGGGCAAGAGCAGAGGAAACCTTCATCTGACGTTGGATGGCGATACAGATGGAGACCCATATTGGAGCACCGGACGGAACCCTCCACGGTCCAAATGAGGAGCAGAAGGATGAAGAAAATGAAAAAAGAAATCAGGACTGCGACGGGCGCCATCACCCACTGATACAAGGAGACTGATCTAATGAGAGTTCACCAAGGCCAGCTGGACTGGAACTGAATGAGCACGTTATCTAACCAGATTCTCTGAATGTGGCCGGATTCCCTGGATGTGGCTGGCCCGGAGTCTTTCTGAAAAGCCATTGACAATGACACTGGGACTTGTTTCCTCTGCACATACTGGATTTTTGGGATCCAGTCTGTTTGGATACTCACCTTCCTGGACCTGGAGGGAGGGGGGAGGAACTTGAACTTCCCACAGGGCAGGAAACCCTGACTACTCTTAGGGATGGAGAGGGAGGAGGAGAGGGAGGAGGCGAGGGAGTGGGGGAAGTGGGAGGGTGTTGGGAGGAGGGGCGGAAATGGAAACTTTTATAATTTAATAAACTTAAAAAAAAACTTGCTTTGTGCCTGATAGGGCAGATTTTAGGTAGGTGGAAGGACAGAACTGGATACTGGGAAGAAGGGCAGAATGGGAGACGCTATGGATATCCTGCCTAAGACAGATGCTGATTAGAATAGAATCTCACTGGTTAGTCACAGTTGCATGGAAATACACAGATTAGTAGAAATGGGTTAAATTAAGATGTGACAATTAGCCAATAAGAAGTTAGAGCTAATAGGCCAGGCAGTATTTAAATTAATACATTTTTTGTGTGATTATTTCAGGTGTAAGCTAGCAGGACAGCTGGGACAAACAAGGGGCCATCCTTCTCATGCAACAGATCACCTTTAATTTAATGGTTATTACAAATATACAGATATATGTATATATAGATGTAGATATGTACATGCAAATATATTCATTTACATATTTCTGAATATACAAATATGACCTGCTCTATTTATATAATGTTTGTATATGACCTCAGAAGTAACCAGTTAACATTAGATAACCCATTAGATAGATGGGATGGATTTTTTTTTATTTCTAAGTATACATTTTTTGCCTGTCTGTATTTAAGTGTGCTGTGTAAGTGCATGGTACCTTAAGGGAAAAAAAGGTACCAGAGAGAACAAAATCAAAATCATCACTGAAAGTCATCTCTCAGGGGTTTGATTTCATGGTTACAGAAGATGCCATGAAAGCTTCCAAACATGGCAAACAACTGAGAGCCCTACCAGCCATAACACCCATGGTCCACAAAGATTAGGATGGAAATTTTAAAGATATTTAAACAAGTAATTGTTTTAACTTCTACAGTTTTTTTTGAATTTCCAATGATTGTAAACCACATATGAATGTTGAAAACTGAAACAAAGTCTTTCAAGTACAGTCAATATTCTTAAAAGCTGATAGATATATCTAGCCTACACTATTTTTATAGTCACATCTCTAAATTTAAAGAAAAATCATCAGGAATCATCAGATATTGAAAAAATAGTTCAAACAAACAAAAAAGAGAGACAAAAACACAACAAAAATACAAGTAACTTATCTAAATGTTTTATTTATATTCTTTAAATAACCTAGTAATTGGAAAAATTTTGTGATTAAAGGCATAACAGCACATATTTAAATTCTATCATTCATAGAAAGATCAGCAATATTTTCCACTATTAAAAACTGTACTGTAATAATATTCCTTGTGTAGATTGTAGTCATTATGATCTGTTGGAATAATGACTCATAAAAACATTTTTTTCCTCTTTTTACAAGCCCCTGTTATTCATTACTGAGTGATGTGTGAAGGTGGTTCTGTCAGCTTTGCCTATAATATTCATTTGTAGTCAATAATTTGACTGGCAGTAAATTCTCAGAGAGAAGGACTGAGGCTATTTAACTGCTTGCTTGGCCTTGGTACATTGCTAACTTCATGAAGTACAGAGAAATGACATGAAACAATGCTTCATTATTAGCTATCTTTTTTACTTCTGCTATTTCTGCTGTTAGACATAGTTATTTATCTCATGACTGTCTGTGGTTCTAGTATCCTATATCCTATATCAGATTCAAATTTATTTCCACTTTAATAAAGAAGAGGGGACACATTTCAACATAATTAAGAATGTTTTATCCTATAATTTTACCACTATTGTTAAATGACAGAAAATCTTTATAACTTTAAAAATTAAATTCACATCACAGTTTTTACATAACAAGAGACATTTGTACAATTTTTATGTGTTTTAATAGATGCATTAGTGCAATATTATGTATTTTTGTTTTAACCATAAGCATAAGAGTGATCTTGTCTGGAAGGCAAAATTAATTTATTTCTCTTATCTATCACCATGCACAAAACTCAAGTTCAAATGGATTAAAGACATCAATATTAATCTGACCACTTTGAATCTGATAGAAGAGAAAGAGGGAAATAGTCTACAAGACATAGGCACAGGAGACCACTTCCTAAGTAGAACCCCAGTAGCACAGACAATAAGAGAATCAATGAATAAATGGGACCTACTGAAACTGAGAAACTTCTGTAAAGCAAAGGACACTGTCAGTAAGACAAAATGCTACCTTCAGACTGGGAGAAGATCTTCACCAACCCCTCATCTGACAAAGGTCTGATCTCCAAAATATACAAAGAACTCAAGAAACTAGACACTAAAACTCTAATTAACCCAATTAAAAAATGGGGTACTGAACTGAACAGAGAATTCACAACAGATGAACTCTGAATGGCCAAAAGGCACTTAAGGTCATGCTCAACCTCCTTAGCGATCCAGGAAATGCAAATCAAAACCACTTTGAGATACCATCTTACACCTGTCAGAATAGCTAAACTCAAAAACACCAATGATAGCCTATGTTGGAGAGGATGTGGAGTGAGGAGGACACTCATTCATTGTTGGTGGGAATGCAAACTTGTGCAGCCACTGTGGAAATCAGTGTGGCGGTTTCTCAGGAAACTGGGAGTCAACCTACCTCAGGATCCAGCAATTCCACTCTTGGGAATATGCCCAGAGGATGCCGAATCATACTGCAAAAGCATTTGTTCAACTATATTTATAACAACACTATTTGTAATAGCCAGAACCCGGAAACCACCTAGGTGCACCTCATTAGAAGAATGGATAAAGAAAGTGTGGTATGTATACACATTAGAGTTCTATTCAGTGGTAAAAAAAAAAAAAAAAAAAAAAAAAAAAAAAAAAAAAAAAAAAAAAAAAAAAACCAATGACATCTTGAATTTTACAAGCAAATGGATGGAATTAGAAAATAATTTATTGAGTGAGATAACCCAGACCCAAAAAGATGACAATGGTTTGTACTCACTCATAAGTGGATTCTAGGCATTAATAAAGGACATTGAGCCTATATTTCATGATCCTAGAGAAGCGAAATAATAACATGAACCCAAAGAAAAACATATATTTATCCTTTTGGAAATTGGAAGTAGACAAAATCGCTGGGAAAAAGTTGGGAGCATGGGGGTGGGGTGGGGTGAGGAAAGGGGATAGGGGAAAAAGAAGGAATAAGAAGAGGATTGGGGAAAGATTGGGTAGTGTGATGGTTGAGATGAAGGAAGGGAGGATATGGGAGCAAGGAAGAAGATATCTTAATTAAGGGAGCCATTTTTAGGGGTGGCAAGAGACTTGGCTCTAGAAGGGTTCCCAGGTGTCCCAGGGAATGTCCCCAGCTATGTACTTGGACAGCAGAGTAGAGGGTGCCTGAACTGGACTTGTCTCATAGCCACACTGATGAATATCTTGAATATCACCGTATAACCTTTATCTGGTGATTGAATGGAGATAGAGACAGAGACCCACACTGGAGCAATGAATTGAGCTCCCAAGGTCCAGATGAAGAGCAGAAGAAGGGAGAATATGAGCAAGGAAGTCAGGAGGGCAAGGGGTCCACCCACTGAGATGGTGTGACTGATCTAGTGGGAGCTCACCAAGGCCATCTGGACTGAGACTGAATGAGCATTGTGATTCAACCTGACTCTCTGTATGTGGCTGACAATGGTGCTTGACTGAAAAGCCAATGATAATGTCACTGGGATTTGATTCGACTGCATGCACTGGCTTTTTGGGATTCTAGTCTGTTTGGATACTTACTTTCCTAGACCTGGATGGGGGGGGGGTCCTTGGACTTCCCACATGACAGGGTACCCTGCCTTCTCTTAGGACTGGATAGAGCAGGGGGAGGAGGAGGGGAATAGGAGGAGGGAAGGAGGTGAAAAATTTTAATAAAAAAATTAAAAGAAGAAAAGAGAAAGTTTTAACTTTAACACATAAAAATTACATATAGGACCTAGGTCTACCCCTGTTCCTGGGGTTCATCTTGAGGACAGTTTCTGATCATTCAGCTAAAACGTTGTTTGTTTTTGTGTTCCCTCTGCTCCTCCTGGTGACTGCTGAAGAGCATTGTTTACTTCATCTTGGGTGTGGCAATTTCTCACGTGCCAGGGGGAATTCCTTGTGTAACAGCTAGGTATTCAAGGATCTCCCCAAGGTTGAATAAATGGCATTCAGCTGATCTCCTTATGAATGACCCAGGTCTCTTGTGTGTTCTTTCAGTCTTCAGGTCCTTGCCCAGCTCGCTTTCGGTACAGTGGCGTACGAACTTTACAGAGAGGGTAACAGAATCAGGTGTATCAATTTCATATAGCAAAACAGGTATCAAGAAAGATTCATAGTTACAATATTTATATCTACTTTATCTTTTATCATAACCAAGAAATACTGTAACTATAACTATAAATCCTTGAACTCCATTAAAATTTTAGAAGGATATGATATTACCTAAATAAACAGGAAGTACATCATAAGAAACTTACAAAACTGTAGAATTGACAGAGACATCTTGCTACATGGACAGTCTTCCAAAGTTCTTCTATACCATTGGGGCACCTATCTTCAGCGTGCAGGCCCGTAGTATCTAGCAGACTTTTTCACAAAGCAGGAAATTTCAAAAACAATTCTTCCTATATTGACAGTTTGTTAGCACCTTTTTCTTCTCTGTCCTTTAGAATGTATAGCCGACTCTTTTGTGTAGCAAGATCATCTCAAGTCAAGTTCAGCAGTCATTTCTCTGCAGATCTAGCATGTCCAGTTCATCTAACTCCATAAGGAGCCTCTTTAATGCCCATTTACCTCTTGGGTAGATTGGTTCTGCCAGTAGCAGGTGTGTCTCACTGTTATGAAAAGTTCTAAATGTTTTTGGATGCCAATTTGTTGAAGCAAGACTGCTTGTTTGTTCCCAACTACCTGGCCAGCTTAGACCCAAAATAATCACACAGAAACTGCATTAATTAATTAATTAATTAATTGGCCCATTAGTTCTAGCTTCTTATTGCCTAACACTTACATATTAATTTAACCCATCTCCATTAATCTATGTATCGCCACATGACAGTGGCTTACCAGCGAATTTCAGCACATCTGTCTATGGTGGTGGCTCCATGGAATCTCTCTCTCTCTTTGCCTTCCTTCTCCCAGCATTCAGTCCAGTTTTTCTTGCCTTCCTAAGTTCTGCTCTATCAATAGGCCAAGGCAGTTTCTTTATTCAATAACCAATAAAAGCAACACATAGACAGAAGGACCTTCTATACCATATCCCATACTTGTTATCAAAAAGAAATATGGCAGCTGGTGACTATTGCAGGACCTTAGACAGGTTAATAAATGTATGAAAATTATGGGTTCATTAAAGCCAGAACTGCCATGACCTGTGGCTATCCCTAAGGGTTACCAAAAGTATGTAAAAATAGTAGCATTGACTGTCAATCATTTAGCTTTAGATACCTTTCCAGCTGGACCTGTTAATCCTTTTACTGATAGCATATATGTTGCTAAGGTTCTTTCCCCCTTGGAAACGGTGGGAAATATAGCCACTGTTTCTGCAGTTCATGAATTGCTGACTAACATTCAATAACTTTTATGGAAAAGATCCCACAAAATTTTTATTGGCCACATTTGGGCACATTCTGGCTTACCTGGCCCTCTTATTGAAGGCAAGTACAGGTTGACCAAGTGACCTGTGCTTTCTTATTCTCTCTGTCCTTGGATTACTTGTCCTCTGTCCAGCGGGCTCATGATAAATTCCACCTTATGTCACTTCTTTGAGTCTCACGTATAAAATTTCTTATGAGCAAGTTCTTAACATTGTCAAAACATGTCCCTTATGTGCATAACTTGCTCCTGTTCCTCATGTAGGATTTAATCTTAGGGGCTTTTTGCCCAATCATATCTGGCAGATGGATGTTACCTATGTGACATCTTTTGGCAAATTGTGATTTGTACATGTTTCTATGGATACTTATTCAGGCATAGTCTTAGCTTTACCCATTCAGAAGAAAAGGTAAAGAATGACAAAAGCCATTGCCTCCAAGCTTTTGCCTACATGGGGGCCCCAAAAATTGATTAAAATGGATAATGAACTATCTTATACTAGTAGAGGCTTTCAATTACTCTGTGACAGTTATGACATCCTTCATAAGATGGGAATCCCTTTCAGTCCCCAGGGACAGGCCATAGTGGAACAAGCTCATTGAACTCTCTAAGACTATATTCAGAAAACAAAAAGGGGTGAGTATAATACTCCCCAGGATAGCTTTTCTAATATTTTCTCTATATTAAAATTACTAACGTTTGAATTGCATACTCAAGCATCCACTGCTCAGCGGCACTGGCAGCCCTGTGGCTCTACTCCTCTGATGGTATAATGGAAGGATGTGTTTACTGGAGCATGGAAGGGGCCTGATCCTGTACTCAATTGGGAGGTGTGGAGGTGTGTGTGGTTCTGCTGAATATTGAAAGCCCCATTTGGAGTCCTGAATGGCTTGTATATCCTATAGATGGTTCTCCTGTCCATCAGCCATGGCCAACAGATAAGATGGTCCGTGGTCAGGAATCTGCAGTGTTGGTGCCAGTGTGCCTGAATAGTCTGTATGGTCGTACTTTCTTTCCACTTATTGGACTATGGGACAGCCAGTCATTTCCATTAACTGTGAACACGATAATGTTATTGGTATATGGAAACTATCTGTCTGTTTATGTTTTCAAAGAACAAGTAGTTTATACTTACAAGGCAACCTCTTGTGTGACTCCAGTCACTAAATGTTGACCTGGTCCTACGGTTTAAAAATTTGTAGTACTCCCATTACGGCCAGAGCCCATAAGTAATATTCCTTATATTTTGAATAATTCATTATGGTAGTGGGGACCATGACCACCTAACAAGAATGCTACCAAGGATTCCTAGGAGTTTCATTTCCGGAATCCAGTCCAATTTGGTATAGTGTCTACCTTCATGGGATGGTACCTCTGTGGACCTTATGACTGTCTAAATTTTGGACCCTTGGCTGTGCAGGATTGTACTTTGTTTAATGGCACAGCAAAATAAAACATACTTTGCGGTTAAACTGAGCCAAAATAAGACTTTTCATGCAGCTGCCTGTATGTCAGGGCCATTTCTCTTTCTTTTAATTAGTTATTCTTTGAATGATTCTGTTCTTAAATGCTCTCAAGTTTTATGTCATTTAAAAATCTGTTGGGCAAATGAGACAACTGTTGCTGTGGTCCAGGTTCCAGGATTGGTACCTATCCCATTGAATCAGCTGGTGCTAGCTGTCCCTACAGAGACTTTGAGATCACCTTCTGCAGCCTCTGTGACAACCAGAATTGTCATCAACCAGACAGCTTTTGTAGCTAACACTGTTGACCATGTTTTTACAAGAACTGTTAGATTTCTTACGGAATTTGTTCCACTTCCTTTCATCATATTTGTGCCAAACCCATGCCAGTACAGCCACTTCCATACATTCTCTAACTAAGGGCATTCTTTATGGCCCAGGCATACTGAAAAGCTGGTCTGGGACTGTCTTATGAACTCTTGTAGCTGGAGGGTTCCTATTGCTCTGCCTCTACAACAGGTAGGTGGCAGCAGCAGCAGCAGCAGCAATACAATATCCCTAATGCTTGCCCAAGTGAGTGGGCTTTCTGCAAACGCAATACGGGTCAGCACGTTATAGAAAGGCCAGTAAGCCAGAGATAAGTAAGACAGGAGCCTGTCTCAATCAACCTAAGACAGAGGCCTTGGATGCTGAGGCTAGACTTCTTGATGATGGGTAAGATGCAAATTTGAAGTTCTGCAACCCAAGAAAGGCCTGGTCTAATTATATAGAAAATAGGGAGCTCTTGGGGACTGCAGACCCTCAACCCTGAAATTTCTGGAATTCTTTGCCTGCCAGAGTGAACAACTTGTTTTCCTTGTTTTCCTGTGCATAGAGAAGCTTTGAGCACGAGACCCTCATGTGTTCCTGATGTCAGGGTAGTGGTTTCTGGAAGGTTATACAGCTGAAAATCCCAAGAGCTGCAGCATGGTCATTAGTTAAGGAGAGCCCTATATAAGCTGCTTTGGAATACAACAAAATTGACATCTTTGTTTCAAAAGTGATCGATATCTCTGTGTCTTTTTAAATCTCCAGCCCCTTGTCTGACTCATGAACTGTCCTGTAGTGCAAGAGCTACAGTATAGTATAGCCCCTAAACATAGTATAGGATGATATTCCTTTAGAAGCCTGTTTGTTTGCAAATCAGAGACAGAAAAAGATGCATCCAGATGACAGGAGAGATAGGGGAGAACTTGGACAAGTTGAGGAAAAGAAAACCATAGCCAGTCTATATTAAGTGAGAAAAAAATCTATTCTCAATAAAAAAACTTAAATAATGAAGTATTAAAAAATCTTCCCCTTTTATTCACAAATATGAACACTCCAAGTGGTCTTGACTCAGTTCTTCTACTATGAACAGGCATTCATTTTTTAATCCATTCCTTTATGGGCCTCTTTGATTTTTCTTCCAAAATATTCACATTCACTGTTTCAGGTTCCGTGTCTACACTGTACTTAGGTTTTTCCAAAAATCTAAGTTCCATTGAATAGTATCTGGTTATCTACTTGATTGAAATATAAGAATCCATGTAGATGGATTGTTGGTAATGTATGCCTTTAATCCCAGCACTCACAAAGTGGAGGCAGGTGGATCTCTGTGAGTTCAAAGCCAGCTTGGTCTACAAGAGCTAGTACAGGACAGGCACCAAAGTTATACAGAGAAACCTTGTTTTAAAGAACCAAAAAAGAAAAAAAAAACATGTAGATTGCATTTGGCTTTTCACAGTATTTTCTTATTCAGTTTGCAAAGGTTAAAATTCCAATAGTCTTATTGCCTTTCAAATCCTCATTTTAATCAAGATTAAACACATAAGTTTCAATGATGAGAACATGGAACTATTCCTGAAAAAGTGCTTAGCATGGTTCTGGGAATTAGTTTGATGTCCCTTGCTGTACACTTGAGTTAAGTTTGGTATCTATGTTGGGGAAAAGAAGATATGTAGTAGATCAGCCTTGATAAAATCCCACATTTAAGGGTAGGATCATGAGGATTAGAATTGTTAAGTAATATGAACAGAAATATAAGAGAAATAAGAAACAGAAACGCAAAACAGCATTGGGAGGGACATTCAGTGAATACTGAACCTGTCTATTTTATTTTCCAGATGCTTATATACTTCACTCCCAAAGGAGAAAGGAGATGCAGCAGACCTCATTAACATGATATAAGGAATAGACTTGAAATATCTGCTCTTTTGTCCAAGTAAAGCAGGTACACCTGCAGTGGTATTTCATTTGTATTTTAATAAATAAAGCTTGCCTGAAGATCTGAGAGTAAAACAACTCCTCTGGTCAGCCTTACAGACCAGGTAACCATGGCACATACTTATTCCCAGTAGCCACACTAGTTTGCAATAGAAATTGAGGCAAATGACTTTAATCTCAGTGATGCATGCTTTTAATCCCAGGCCACAAAGTATTATAAAATGACAGAAAACATCACTCAAACACAGTCTCATTTTGATATTCCTGGAGGATAGATTGCCATTTTCAAACTGAGGTTGAGGTAAGAGTCAGTGGACTGAGGTTGAGGTAAGAGTCAGTGGCTGGCTGCTTTGCTTTCTGAATTTTCAGATTGAACCCAACTTTCTCTCTGAGTTTTTATTAAACATGCTACATAAACCTCTTTACCCAAAATATGAATTAACAACACTTTTAGTAAGGATATTTTGTTTGTAGACACATCTATTGTCTAGCACTTTGACTAGAGCAAAAATAAATTCAAACTCTTTGACTTCCAATCAAGGTGGAACAGGGTCACATCTATGAGCCCTCACAAAGATAGAACAAGATTTTAACACTTTTTCTCTTAGACTCCAGATTTAAAATCAGTCTTCATGGTCTTGTGGTCGAGTGTAGCTTTTAAGAGTAGGTAGCATTCTGAGAGACGTGATTCAGTTAGCCAGTGTTCATGGCTGACATCCCATTGCCACCTGTGATTCCATCCATCAGGGAGAGGATTACACGGCATCTCTGGCCACTCTGGACACTGCACTCATGTGTATTGATCCACAAATCCACACAGTTTATAAACCTGAAACAAATGGTTTTGTTAAACTTTTCACGTTTTTTCTGTAAACTCTTTGCAAGGCCAAAGAAAAATTTTACTACTATAAAAGTTTTGTGGGATTTTTTCTATAATGTTTATATTGGTTCCAGTGTGTATATTGCTTAACAATTAACCAATAAATTCTGCCTACCTAGCATATGATGTATAGCTCCAGGCAAGGGACTCTTAAGTGTTTTCTATCCCACCCATAACATCTGGACTGCCTTAGAATTTTAAATTAAATTTATTTTTAACAGTTTCATAATTTAGAAAATTTAGGAATAATTATTTATATCTATTAGATCATTCATAGCATGACTAATCATGATTGTTAATTACATCTAGATTCAACTGAAAGTCAAGTTGATGGGCATATCTCTGAAGGATTTTTTTTGCTAGATTATTTGAAGTGAGAAGATCCCCACTAAACCTGGGCCACCCTTCTAATCTCAGTCTACATAGAAGGGCATGGAAGAAGAAATTTTTGTTTTCCCCTGTTTGCCCTCACTGCCTTTGGCAAGTGCATTTGTCCTGCTGCTATGACCACTATTAAATATAACTTCAGGATTCTGAGGGAGACACAGATTCCAGCATCAGAATGGTGCTACAGAGAAATCTATTCTCTTGAACTGAATAATTACTGAATTTTCTCCCTTTCAATTGTGATACATATCACAAAAAAGTACAAGAATATTATCCTGTACTTTTGTCTAAGGGATCACACACACACACACACACACACACACACACACACACACACACGAGATTAATTCATCATATATAAAAAATATATATATTATATATGAAATTCTGTGTTTTTCCCTCCACTTTTATTTTATTCAGTGTCAAACTTATCAAGCCCCCTCATTGTCCTACCTAACCTCCAGAGCACCTACTAACAATGTTTTGTGTTCATAAGCCTTAAATACATAAAAGAAAATGCCACACCATGATACACAGCAGTGTAAGATATTGTGCTAGTTTGAAATAGATTGATCCTTATTATTGTGGAATGTTACTTTAACTAGGCAAAGAGTTGTTATATTTGTTTAATCTGCATTTATTTAATGATGTAAAGATGTGTTACCTTGCCTGCCTAAGGTGCTGATTGGTCTAATAAAAAGCTGAATGGTATGTATGTGTATATATATGTGTTTGTATTTATACACACACATAACCGTGCGCACGCACACACACACACACACACACACTCACACACACACACACACACACACACACACAAATTTCTCTCATTTATGTTCTTTTAGAGAATGCTGACTAATACAACCTATTCTAAAGAATCCAACATCCAGCCAATTAGTTTGAACACTGCGCTGGCTAATTCAGTGCCAAATTGACACAGGTATTGATGGATGGAACTATAATTGAGATATTGATTCCATAAAATATGTCTGTAGGCAAATCTGGAGAATATTTTCTTAATTAGTGTTATAGGATTACAGGATGACCCTAGCCATAGTCAGTGCTCTTATGGCTGTTAGCCCTGGGAACAACAAGGAAGCAGTCTGACATAGCCTTAGGAGAAAGTCAGTGAGCACAACTCTACAATGGCTTTTCCGTCAGTTCCTCAGCTTCTGCCCATTTTTTGTTTCTGCCTTGGCTTTCTTCATTGAACTCTAACTTGGTGTATAAGAGTCAATTAAAACCTTTCCTTCTCAAGTTGCTTTTTGTTATGGTGTTTATCATAATAATAGTAACACTTAGGCAACTCCCCTGCTTTTAGGTTCTATCATCTTGAAAAAAAGAAAAAGACAAAGATATCAGTGTAAAAACAGAAAGCAAAAAACATCTGTTCATACATAGTGGCCAGGAGAATTGAGATAACACAGTCTTAAATGAAATCCTAGCAAGAGCAAAAATTTCAAATGATCTTACAAATTTGGACTACTCGTTCAAAAATTTGATTTAATAAAATCAGAATACAAGAATAATTACTTATATGTTAGGATAGTAAAAGAATTGTGAGAGAGTTGTTGGTTAGTGAGCATTGTTGTAGATTGGCAAGTGGTATGAATGTTGGTGTTGTATTTCAATGTATAGAGAATGTAGTTAACAATATGATATATTATTTGAGATGTTACAAAGAAAGATTATGAGTTCTTCATTTGAAATTATGAATGTTTGAGGTGGTTGACATAGAATAATAATGGTCCTGCTTTGATCATTATACAATGTATAATTCAAGTGTTACACATCCAATCCAGCACATAAATTTCCTTGCTTAAAATCTTTCAATATTTTTACATGTAACATTTACATTTAAATACATAAGATATTCTTAAAACATCATTATTCTGTTATCTACAGTACAATTTGAATTTAAAATGATGTAGGGAATCCTCTATAAAAGCTGCCTTCTTGGCATTTCAGCATTCCCCCTTACTGTTCTTTTCACTTTCTGCTTTCAGTTCCCAGACACTGAGATTAGTCTTCAAAATATTTTTCTGCAGCAGTGTTGCTTTTCTAAAAATCGATTTTCTTGTATTTCCAGCATGAATGTTGCTAGAATCACTTCATCTCCAGGACTTTACTTTTCCCCGAGGCTGTGGATCCCAGAGCTGCCTCTGGGCAGAACTATGAAGCCTCCATTAAGTGGAGTTGGTTGAATGTAATGATCGGTGTTTCTTCCATGGGATGTTATGAGCTCTCTAAGGGGAAGGATTGTGAACTTCTGAATCTAATGTGCTCTATGGCAACCAAGTCTTCGAGTTGTTTATTTTTGCTGTAAAATAAATGCAGAAGACACAAGTAAATCAATGAGTGGTAATTCCTCAAAATTTTTCATTGTAGAAATGATTGAGATAGTGTTTAAATGAGTACACTATGTAGATTTTTTAATAAAAGTTACATTTATTTTTGTAAAATATAATGTATATTTTATTTAAAGTTAATAACTCTCTCATGTCAAGCACTCACCTAGTGCTTACCACTAAACTAGTTCTAAGTCGCATGGTAAATCTTCCATGCAAAATTTCTCTGCAATATACATGAGGAAACTGAAGGTCAGAGAATCAAAGTGGTATGGTTGAGTAATATGACTGCTCACTGGCAGCCTAGGAATAAAGAGGTTTTGCCTCTCCAGAACTACACATTCTGAGACCATGCCTTTGATTCATCATCAATTAGTTGAACTAAGAACATTCCTTAGATCACACTCCTTTCAAATGTTCACAGTGTTGTTCAAAATCAGTAGAAGGCTATAGAATAGACACAACGATTTTATCATCTTTCAGAAATTAGTGTTTACATTCATCAGAGAATAGCTTCCCTATTCTGTCTCCTCAGACTCAAGTACCATTGTTCCTCTTGACATATTGATGAGTATTTAAAATTCCTTTATTAATGTTTCACCAAAATATATTCATAGACACCTAATTCTATAGACAAATGTTAATAGATTCAATTTACTTAAGGTGGGAAAATGCAAATTATCATTTTTCTTCCAGATATATTTTCTTACTGAAATATGCCCATAAATATGCAACAGTGTGCATAGGATATATAGAAAATAAAATTTTTAACCACTTCTACTGAAGTGTTCTAATAAGCATAAAAATCAGACAATAATAACTGTACATTACATATGTTTGTTTTACTTTATTTTAACAGATAACAAGGTATTATGCACACAAGGACAAGGAAGCATCATATGAATGACTAATAATCTATCTAGGTTGGTATTCAACATAATATTATTGAACGTAAAATTTTCATTTATGTGATATTATTCAATATAGTCTTGAAAATTCATATATGTCTATGTTCTTCCATGTCCTCTAACTCTTATAGGCATTTCCAATCTTTTAACATAGTCCCAAGATGTAATCTACAGTTTGTTCTTAAGAATCATACACTTACAGAGGAAATGATTAAGTGAAAAAGAACATTTGCTATGCAACCTTGAAATCCTTATCTTGACCTCCAGAAATAAACTGAGGAATTGAATTTAGTGGGGCACTTCTGTAATCACAGCACTCCTAAGGCAGTATGAGAAGCAGAAACAGGAGAAACAGCTTAAATCTCAATAACAGTTAATCTGGAGTACTCAAATCAATGACAGAAACAAGAACAAATCAAATGAAAAAAGCTGAAATGGGAGAATAGACTCCATGAAACACACACACACACACACACACACACACACACACACAGAGAGAGAGAGAGAGAGATATGACTGTATATAGACAGATATACAATGAATTAATAAATGATTACCACTTGTAAAAGGAAAACTGAACATAAAGTTAAAAGTTACAAAAAAAGTTTATCTTATGGGCCACATGGCAGATATGACTGGATTATAAACAAAATCCTGAATACCTTCTTCTATCATCCAAGGTCATATGTATTGGAGTATAGAAAGGAACGGCAGTATATTTGTGGGAAATCATTTGATTCTATGAATATCCACAATGATTTCCCTGTTGACTAATTTTCTTGCCCTGTCCAGTTCCCACAGTTGTTAAGTCCCAAAAAATTGCACAGAAATTACATTAATTATACAGTGATTGGCCCAGTATCTCTGGGTTTTTATTAATTCTTATAACTTATATTAGTGCATAATTCTTGTCTGTGTTAGATTAGCTGTATGGCTCCTTACCTTCTTTGGTGAGGCAATCACATCTTGCATCCTCTGTATCTGGGTCATGACTGGTAGACTGTTCTTCTCTCTTCCAAGAATTCTTATTGTCCCACCTCTACTTCCTACCTGGTCACCCTGCCTGTACTTTATGTCTGGCTACTGACCAGTCAGCATTTTATTAAAAATAATACAAGTGACAGGATAAAAGACCATTGTCTCACAGCACTTCTTCTCTCTTTCAAAAAAAAAACAAGAACTTTCAATTGAATTTTCCTTGTTTAGCATTTTTTGATCATTATTTATAACAACTTGTAATCAGCATTTTAAACAAAGGAAAATATTTATAGTTAATTTTTGGGAATGTGGGAATAGTTTTTAGGCTACTTTTGGTTGATTTGGGATGCTGATTATTTTATGGGGACCTAAATAAATTAAAATTATGAACAAGTCATGACTGGAGTATCCTGTGAGGCTGATCATTTTAGGTGGCAGTCTTTAGTATATACTAAAAGTATTTAAAAGTAAATACTTTTAGTATTTAGTTTTGGATGTAGAACTCAGACATTTGGCCATCTGTTCCTATTGGAGTTTTTAGGGGGTCTTTTTTAAATGAATTTGATTTTATTTTAACCCAGAATGAATTCACAGCCCTTATTTTTTTGTGGAAACAAAAGTAAAACCTCTATTTCAAAGTAACATACTTTTTGACTTCAATTTTGAATTCAAGGTATTTTTAAAATACCTATTTTGGATTAATTTAGCAGCATTTATAAAAAAAATCTTTTAGCAGCTGTTGCTTACTTTTTAGTATTTACACAATTTAAAGAGAACATAATAATATACAGTATCCAGTTTTTGTTTGTTTTTCATCTTTACATAGCTTTATTTATTTTATTTTTAACTTTTGACTTTTTGAGGCAGGGTTTCTCTATGTATCACCTGGCTACTGGCCAAACAGCATTTTATTAAAAATAATGCAAGCAACAAGATAAAAGACCATTGCCCGCATTTTTTTCTTACTCTTCCATATTCCTAAAATGCATGCGTGACACTCACTGAAAGCATAACATCTGTAACTGTTCCTTGGTTATGTTGTTGTGTGCATTTAGGAAAAGCAAAACATAGGTCAATTGTGTCCAATATCAGGAACAAAATCAGTCAACTGACTTCAGATAATATGTGCTATAATTTTAATATTTGGAGCTGTGAAGTCTAGAGAGTCCACAATTAAGGAACTGACAGATTAAGTGTCTGATATCTCTAATCTGTACTTCCAGAATGATTACTTCAAATACCTGGCATCACATATTATAACAGATAGAAGGACAGAGAGAATATGAGCTAGTTACCTGAACTAATAAATTTAAGGGACTGTGCCATTAAAAAGGACAAACTTTATTGTTATTATTTTATCACTATACTAAAAGGAAATGAGAATGTTCGTTAAACTTTAACATGAACATTAGAAGTCACCATCGGTCAAAGAATGCCAATAGGAGTTTATCAGACATGTATGTTACAATTTGGGAGCGGAAGAGTTTCTGGCTTATTAAGGGTTATGTTTGAGCTAGATAAGTCCAAGACTTCTTTCTATTAAGGTGGAATTTTCAAGCATGCCTTGTACACTTAAAACTTGCTTTCTTATTGACAATAATAAGCCTTCAATTCAAGATAATTTTCTAGTCATGCCTGGTTAATATGTATATACATACCTAGCAATTTCTTAAGCTTCAATAAAGGATGATCATATATAATCGGTACAAATTTGTAACTATTCAGTTATTCATTGCAAACATTCAATTATCAATAGGAACATTATGTATATATATCTATTATAAATTTAGGTACATACTTTGTATTACCATTTACTATTGTGAATGCTTAATGTCTTGTTCATACAATTAAACAATAATAATATAACATGAAGCCTCCCCAGTCAGTTTACAGTGTCATGGATGCATGCTGATAGAAGAAAACCATGGTTTGCATAGATGCTTATGCTAGTACTGATCAATTCTACTGATTATATTTGAAAGTAAACCAGTTTCGTTTCATAGAGAAAATGATGTAGGATTCACCTCTGTATGCCGTGAATTCCATATGTTAATAAAGTAACTGCCATGGGCCCATGATAAGGCAAAAGAATAGATGTAGGTGGGAAAAAGTAAACTGAATGCATAGAGAAAGGAGGTGGAGTCAGAATGATTCCATAGAAGTGCCTTTGGAGACAAGTAGGTCATGACCTCATGGTGATATACAGATTAATGGAGATGGGTTAAATTAATGTGCAAGAGTTAGCCAATGAGAAGCTAGAGCTAATGTGTCAAGCAGGGATTTTATTGACACAGTTTCTATGTGGTTATTTCAAGAGTCTGGGCAGCCAAGAAATTAACCAACAGCCTTCTTACAACAAATTGGTGGTCCAATATAGTTTACTAAATGAACATAAAACCTGAGAATGCTTAAAAAGGAATTCTAGGCACAAAAGAACAGAGATAAGCATGGTTTAGTAGAAGCATTTTCTAGGGTGTGCTCTGTATGCTAGAAGCAAGCAGAGGTATAGCTCCTTTATCAGAAGTTTTCCTGTAGCAAAAAAAAAAGGCACTGTTTTGCTGTGGCTTCTTGGGCTGTGCTGCCTCTGCCTCTTTCAGAAGGTCAAACATTTAAAAGGGGTTTGTGAACAGAGAACAGAGTGCTACAACTGCTTAATGGTTCAATATAGACCTGTTGCATACTTGGAAATAGGACAAAGTGCATGGCTCTCAGAGGCAACAATTATGCCCCTATCAAGGTGAACTGGGTGGAGCAAGCAGGAAAGGCCATATTAGACCTACTAATGCTGAAGCTTAGGTTTTTAAGAATCATTTAGCATTTTTAAGAAGCACTCCTGGACAGTAAAGAATTACACATACACAATAGGACAGATTCAGATGGAAAGACCGCTCAATGAGAAACAATATATTTATAAAATGTGCATAGGCTTGGTAGAAAAAAAAAGAGTATAGTTATAAAAAGAAGTAAATAGTTTATAAGAAAACAAAGTATTTAAAGAGACAGAGTAAAAGCAGTCATAGATTAATGGAATAAAGATAATAAAATAAATATTAAAAAGTATAGTGTGAGAAAAGCCACGTAAAGATGGAATATACAAGGGAATCTGGATTATGTATATTATTGTAATTTCTTTGAATATTTTTGACAATGAAGGAACTAAGTAACCAGCATATATACTTTAAAGGTATTTTGTCTTCAAAATGTGGATCTAAGGATATGTTGTTTTAGAAAAGAGGTTCTTCTTTGGTTTCCACAAAGGATGAGAACCTGTGGATTGCTTCCAGACTAAAATAGTTTGTTGAACCAAGATTCCCCAGAAGGTTACTGTGAACACCACCAAAAATTGATTCACCCAACAAAAAGCAGGAATCAGTTTGGAGAGTACTACGCCCAAATTCCCTCAATGATTGCTTATATAAACATTTCTTTACATTTAATGGGAAATATGCTATAGAGATTTGCGTTGATATGGATCTTGCTTTATTGATACAAATTTAGGGTTAATTTTGTTATACAGTGTATATATATTTCTGATATTGATTAAGGTATTGTGATTGTGTAGCTCATTTAAAAATGTAATGTATAATTAAGAACTATAGGTAAATAGAGAGTCATCTATAATAGTCAAGCTTGCAGTCATGTTAGATTTTTTTATAGGTGCAGAGATGTATTTCAAATGGATAGGTATTCTTCAAATCTTTTAAAGACTCAGTGTTTTAAGAATTTAGGACTTTTCATGTTAGTGAGACACACCTGTTCCTGGCATCACCAATTACTTTAAGAGGAAGATGGGCATTGAAGCAGCTTTTTGTGGAGTTTTCTGGCCCTTTGAGCAGGTGACTGCCCTTGCTTGCATTGCTTGATGAGTGGACATGCAGGACCCTCCGAGAAATGAATGCTGAACTTGCCTAAAGGTGAAATGATCCTTCAGGGGTCCTGCTTCATGAAAGAGTCTGCTAGACATTCAGCAGAACACAAAATAAAGTGACTGACAAACTGCCAATATAGGCAGAACAGTCTTTGAAATATCCTGCTTCATGGAAAAGTCTGCTGGATACTATGGGTCCCAATTATAAAAAAAAATAACTTTTGGTGACTGTCCAGGCAGTGAGATTTCTCTGTCAATTCTAGAATTTTGAGAAATGCTTATATTGTACTTCCTGTTTACTTATGTAATATTATATCCTTCTGGAGTCTGTGATGGAGTTAATTATAGTTTTCCTTAGTCATGATAAATGTAAAGTATATAGAAATATTTTAACTGTAATTCTTTATTGACAACTGTTTTGTTACATGTAATTTTACTATGTTAAGTTAAAATTTCCTTTTTAATTAAATAAAAAAGGGAAGGTGATTTGGAATATCTCCCTCTATATGTTATGAATACCATTGGTTAATAAAGGAACTGTCTTGGTCCTGTGGTAGGGTAAAAGAGTAGAGCTAGGGGGGTAAAACTAAACTGAATGCTGAGATAAAGGAAGTGGAGTCAGGAGGAAGTCATGGGGCTGACACTGGAGACAGACATGCTGAAACGTTCCTGGTAGGCTATGACCTCATGGTAACGCACAAATTAATGCAGATAAGTTAAATTAATATGTAAGAGTTAGCCAATAAGAAGCTGGAGCTAATGGCCCATGCAGTGATTTAATTAATATAGTTTCTATGTGGTTATTTTGGGAGTCTGGGCAGTCAGAAATGAACAAGTGGTCTTCTTATATCTAGAAAACTATCAAATAACTAGATAGTACACAGAATTCATAAATTTATATCAGAATATTGAACTCTCAATTTTTAGCCTATAGAAATTAGGTGGCCTATATGGAAAGAGGGTTATTATCATTGAGGCTTTTTGTCTGTGAAAACTACTTCATAGATATAAAATTTATAAGCAATGTAATTGTTTAGTTCTAAACTTTTAAATATAGGAAGAGTTTAATATCGACTGAAATTCAGAAAATTGGTTATACTATCTAAAAATTTTTTTTCAAAATGGAAGATATTTTAGCTGACTATTTTCAAAACACTTCAGAGGTTACTGTTATATATTATGTGGATGTGAGCTTATATCTCAACTAGAATTTTCCAAGAAGATATAAGGAGGTGACCAGCATGTGAGAAAAATATATCTATAGGGGAACTGAAACAAAGACTGTTATGCTTTTTTCTGCATCAAAATATTTTTCTCTTTCTATTATTTATTTTAACTATGCATTTTTTGTGGTGTTCCTTTTTCCTTAGAGTTCTTCAATATTAATCATTTTGGATGATATCTAGTCAAAGTTTTCTCCCAGTTTCTATGGAGAATATCAGTAAAGCCATTGCTTCTTTGCTGTGCAGGTATTTAGAATGGTATAGTTGCTTACATTTTTTTCAGTTCATTGCTATAATAGCTATAATTTATGGACCAATAAAGAAATTGTTTCCCATGCTTATCTCTGGAAGTATTTTCCTAGAACAGTTAATAAGTTTTAGATCCGACATTGAAGTCTCTGATCACTTGTTGTGAAGGATTTCTTCCAAGTTGAAACATTGTCTTCTGGAGAAAAACTTAATAGTATTTAGCAAATAAACAACTTGCAAGTCTCAGGAAGGCTCTAAAATATAAGCCAAACAAGGATCCTTCATTACCAAGGTTAGCTCCCCATTAAGAACTTCTGAGTGAAAGAGAAACTCTTAGTTATTGAGCTTCCTTTAATATGTTCAGACAGTTTAGGAGTTCTACATTTCGTGATGAATTACCCATGACTTTCGGTGAAGAAGTCAATCTTTAGTTATCAATGGTTTGTAAATGACACCATGCATGTTATTGATCTAGCAAATTTATTCATGGTAGTATTGTAACTTTGGTTTCTCATTAGTTTCTTATATGGGATAAATAGGTTTTTGTTTACATCTCCCAGGAAGAGTAGTAAAAGTAGCATTTAAAATCTACTTATTGTGCATCTTGTTTTATTATTCAACATGTGGCTATCCAATCTCACAGTGTCATTCCTTTTATTGTCAAAGACTATTTTGGCAATTCTGTAAAAAAAACAAGGCAACAAAAAGGCCAACAATAACAGGTGACAGATGATATGTGAATTAATTTCCTATCACCTATTCTGCTTCATTGGTGAACCAGTAATGTGAGATTCCCCTCTGTATGCTGAAATACCATTCTTTAATAAAGAAACCGTATTGAGCCAGTGATAGAGTAGAATAGAGCTAGGTGGGAAAAAACTAAACTGAATGTTGGGAGAAAGGAGATAAAGTTACAGAGAAGCCATAGAGCTGCCACCAGAAACAGACATGTCAGAATGTTGCTAGTAGACCATGAGCCTCATATAATATAAAAATATAAAAGACTTAAAATGGGTTAATACTAGATGTAAATGCTAGCTAGCAATACACTTAAGTGATTGGGCCAAGCAGTGTTTTAAATAATATAGTTTCTGAGTGATTATTTTGGGAATCTGGAAAAACAAACAAAGGATCTCCTTACAAAAAACATTTCTGTCTTTCTGCTCATAATATGTTTAAGGGAGTATTATAGACAACAATGAATTTGATATCTAGCTTGAATATAGGAGATAATATCATATCAGTACCCTTTATAAAAGGTTTGCAAAAGAAACAACATGTATTTGTCAGATATTTATAAAAGAAAACTATTAACTTTCTACATAAAATAATGTTCTATGTGTTTATCTCCTACGGAAGCACTAAATAAAAAGTAATAACTTAAAAAATAGGACGAGTATAGAAAATCTATAAGCAAGATACCAGTGCAAAATAGTGTATCATTTCAATTGTATTTTAATAAATAAAGTCTACCTGGATTTCTGGGAGTGAAACAGACCCACTGATTAAATTTACAGACCAGATTATGGTAACACACATCTTTAGTCTCAGTAGCCACGACGACATGCACTTTTAATCTTAGTAGCCATAAAGCCACACACCTTTAATCCCAGTAGCCACATGAGCTGCCATAAAAATTGGATGATGAATGCTATGGTGGTGCACACCTTTAATCTCAGCCCTAGGGAGGATTAAAAATGGGAGGAAATAACCCTCGGACATGCAGTCTCATTCCAAGATTCCAGGAGTTGATCTTGTATCCTGCCACGTTACTAAAGGTGTTTATCAGCCAAGATTCCAGGAGGCAGGATTGCCATTTTAGATTGAGGTCAAAGTAATAGCTAGTGACTGGTTGTTTTGCATTGCAGATCTACAGGTTGAACTCCAATTTTGACACTGAGCTTTAGCTAAACATGCTTTATTGGGGCCCAACTTCTTATGGTACAAATTCACAAAAATGTTATTTGGCTGAGGATTTCTAGCCACAAGTCCAAGTCAGAGTTAGGATTGGAATATCAGCTCTGGGAGCAGGAACCAAACCTAGCATTCTGGGTTTGGGAGAAAGACTAGTGCTCCCAGCTACCATCTTCCCCAGCTTAGCTTCCACGTAAACATGGAAAATGCACAGAGAATCTGGATACTGTATATTATTGTATTGTCTTTGGATTGTTTGCCTGCTGAGGAAGGAGCAACAGCTGCTAAAACAATTTGATTGTTAATGATGATGAATTAATCTTACCTAAATATTTTGAAAATACCTTGACTGCATTAAGAGAGCCATTTTAGGATTGGCAAGAGACTTTGCACTAGAAGGGATCCCAGGTGAGTCATTTTAGGGATGGCAAGAGACTTGGCTCTAGAGGGGATCCCAGATGTTCACGGGGATGTCCCCCACTAGGTCCTTGAGCAACAGAGTAGAGTGTGCCTGAAGTGGCCTTGCCTCACTATCACACTGATGATTTTCTCGAATCTTCATCTGGTGATGGATGGAGATAGAGACAGAGATCCTCATCAGACCAACGGACTGAGCCCCCAAGGTCCATTTGAAGAGCAGAAGGAGGGAGAAGATGAGCGAGGAAGTCTGGACCGCGAGGGATTGGTCCACCCACTGAGACAGTGTGCCTGTTCTAAAGGGATCTCACCAAATACAGTTGGTTTGGGGCTGAATTAGCATGCAATAAAAGCGGACTCTCTGAATGTGGCTGAAAATGGGGGCTGACTGAGAAGCCATTGATAAAGGCACTGGGACCTGTTTCTATGGCATGTACTGGCATTTTGGAACCCTACTCTATTTAGATGCAAAGCTTCCAAGGCCAGGATGTAGTGGGGAGGGCCTTGGACTTCCCAAAGGGCAGGGTTTCCTGCCCTCTCTTAAGGAGGAAAGGAGAGAGAGGAGGGTAAGCAGGGGAGCAGGAGTGGAATGGGAGGAGGGAAGGAAGTGTAAATTTTTTAATGAAAAAAATAAATAAATAAAAAAGAAAGAAAGAAAAAAAAGAAAGAAAGATATATTACTTTGGAGGAAAGATTTATTTTCCTTTTTTTCCCCAAAGGAAGTGAGAGATTTTGGATTCATTCAGGATTAAAAAAAATAAGGTTCAATAAGGAAGAATCCCTGAAAAATCTCCAATGGGAGATGACCCTGATGATCAGAGTACATTTGTTGCAGTTATCTCTGAGTTCTACATCCAGAACAGCTTCAAGACTACAGGCTGAAATGATCCAGTCTCACAGTATATTCCAGTAAGGAGTGTAACCATAATCCTAAATTTTCTTTGTGTTCCCATAAGATTATTAACACTGTAATTAGCAGGAAGTAGTTTAGAAAACTCTGCCCACATTCAGAAAAAAGTGGATTATGAATATTTGTTTTTGTTTAATGTGTTTATTACATGCTGTTATGGACAATGGTCAGGAAAAAACTAAATAAAAGAAATTTATTCAAAGTTCTTGTTTTGAGAAAAAGTAAAAGGCCAGGTAGTGGTGGTGCACACCTTTAATCCCAGCACTCGGGAGGCAGAAGTAGGTAGAACTCTGTGAGTTCGAGAGGTCAGCATGGTCTACAGAGCAAGTTCCAGGCTGGGAACCACAGCTATTGAGAAATCCTGTCTCAAAAGACTCAAAAAAGAAAGAAAAAAAAAGAGAGAGAAAGAAAGAAAGAAAAAAAGAAAAGAAAAACAGGGATATAAATATGATGATAGAAAGGTAGGTTATTGATCTACTGAAAAGAAAAAGGGAGGATATAAATATGATAAGATAAAAATGTAGATAACTTAATCTATTTTTAAAAGACATTATTAGTTTTAAATGTTTTGCATTGTTTTTACTTTTTACATTGTATGCAAATTTTGTATGTTGACACAAATTTGAGATTAATTTTGTTAAAACATCCTGTACATACATTTCTAATCTTTTTCAAGATATTGTATCTATACAGCTCATTTAACAATGAAATACAAATTTCTAGTCCTTGAGAGTTATTATTATCAAGTGCTTAGGATAATAAAAAAATACAGGTTAGTAGTTAATCACTTACTATTAAAAACTTATAGTCATATTAGGTATATTTTCAAGGTCAAAAAAAGATATAATTTAGATATATAGACCATCTTCAAATACTTCATAGATCTACACAACATGGCATTTAAAATGTTTTAATAACTAAGGTTCTTTTTTATGACAATGATACATGCTTGCTTCTGCCAGCACCAATCTAAATTCAGAGAATTTAATGGGCATCAGAGAAACTCCACATGCAGTTTACATTCTTTGTGACAAAAGTAAGCCACTGGGCAATAAAATGTCCCTACATCAATTGCTTACTGCAGTGATGAGGCAAGCAGGCCTGCTTTTCGTCCTGCATGGCTTCCGTACAGCTAGCTTTACACCTGAAATAACAACACACAAATTGTATTCATTTAAACACTGCCTGGCCCATTGTCTCCAGCTCCTTATTGACTACCTCTCACATATTAATTAACCCATTTCTAATAATCTGTGCGTCACCACGAAGTGGTGGCTTACCGGGAAGATTCTAACCTACGTCCATCTTGGGCCGGAGCTTCATGGCAGGCAGCTCTCTGACTCTGTTTTCTTTCTCCCACAATTCTGTTCTGTCTTCCCCGCCTACCTATGTTCTGACCTATCAGGCCAAGCAATTTTCTTTATTAATTAACCAATGAAAACAATGGATAGATAGAAGACCCTCCTACATCAGCCTACATTATGCTTTCCTAATTATACAAGAAGGACACCAAATGTCCTACTTCACAGAAAAGTCTGTCAAATATGCTGGGCCTGTTGGTCGGAGGTGTATGTGCCAGCATTGCAGAAGAACTTTGGATGACTGTCCAGGCAGTCAGCTGTTTTGTCATTACTCACATTTTTTTGGAAGTTGCTTGTTTCAACTTCTTGCTTACTCAGCTAATATTATATTGTTCTTGGATCTCTGAGGGAGTTGAAGATAGATCACTACAGTTATAGTTTACCAGACAGAGAAAGCAAGTTATGATAGGAAGTAAATTATGTATAAGACTTTTACTCAACAAGGTGAGAGAGATGCAAAATGTTTTCTCTGCTTTTGTCAAATACTAATGGGCTAGACATGGTTGATGTATTTTTTTTCCTGTATTTGTTGTAAGTAATCATTGTACTTATTGTATAGTCCTTTCTTATATTACTTATAGCCTTTTATAATTTTAGAGCAAAAGGGGAAATATAGTATCATTTCAATTGTATTTTAGTAAATAAAAACTGCCTGAATATCTGAGAGTAAAACAGTCCCATTGGTTAGATTTACACACCAGATTATGGTAATGCACACCTTTAATCTCAGTAGCCATAATAACACCCAATTTTAATCACAGTAGCCACAGTGACATGCACCTTTAATTTCACTAGTCATAATGACACACAATTTTAATCTCAGTAGTCACATTTGTTGCCCTGGAAACTTGGTGGTTCATGCCTTTAATGATGGTGGTGCTCCTTTAATCCCATCTCTAGGGAGGATTAAAAATGGGAAGAAAGAACTCTGAGACACATAGTCTTATTCTGAGATTCTGGGAGGCATTTTCACCATTTTAAACTGAGGTCGAGGTAAAAGCCAATAGCTGGCTGTTTTACTTTTCAGATCTTCAGGTTGACCCCAATTTTTGACCTTGAGCTTTTATTAATTGTGCTTCAAAACAAAGAGGGTAGAATTATTAAAATTCAAAAGTTTGAAATAGTGGTGTTAGAGTGTTATCTTGATACCAGCAGCTTACAGCACTCACTGAAAGATCAAGGAGATAAATGGCATTAAATTCTTGATTAGACAAAAGCAGATGAATTTTATGGGTGGAGAAAAAACTGCCAAATTAATTCAGCTGCTACTAAGGGAAACAATCACATCCTGAATGAGGAAGCAGTGCTCGCATTATTGTCAAGAAATGGAGGAAGCACAGCATGAAGGGATGAAGACCATAGTTCAGTCTATTCATAGAACATTACTGAAAACAGCTGGGTGAACAGCCATTGCTTTACAGAGTCCTAATCCCATTCAGAATGTATCTGTCTATACAGCTCCATGAATGTATTGATGACATCAATACACACACACACACAGACACACACACACACACACACACATTTTTACATACAGTAATGCTTGACATAATAATAGAAATAATCTATGTTTGACATAATAATGGAAATAATTTTTAAAGAATGCCATCATTAAGCGATCTTATCACAGAGGGAGGGCTCATCCACAAACCCACATTGAACAAGTTTCCACACTCCTAATATCAAAAATATAGGGCTTTTTTGTTTGTTTTTATGTTTTGTTTTGTTTTGTTTACCAGATAACACACTTGTATTTAAAGGGAGTATATTCACTCATATAGGCAAATGATACCCAATTGCCCAATGATAAGCATTTAAGTATGTAAATATGTACAAGAATCAGGAGATATACATTGCTTAAAAATTATCTTGTATATAATTGACAGAGATTGCCAGCTTCCAGGAAACTCCAAGATATTTAATAATGAAGTGGTGAAAAATATTACAGATGAAGACATCGCTAGGTACTGCTATAGAATTTATAGAAACTGTATATTCAGGTGAAAATATTTTTTTTCTTATTAAATAACAATAGCTAAATGTATCTTAAAATCTCTGTATTTGTATATGATATGTGTATAGCATGTATGTATGTGTGTGTTTGTGTTCATGCTCTTGTGTGTGAGTACAGGTGCAGCATGCCACTGCTCATGAGTAGGAGTTGAATGACAAATCCAGGTGTTGGTCTTGGCATTTTAACTTGAGATTGGCATCTCTATTTTAAATATTTACATTATTTTTATGTACATTTATGTGTGCATTTATGCTTGAGTGCTTGATCTCAAGCATACTGGTGTCTTTGAGTAAAAAGGGAACAATCAGATTTTCTGTACTGGAAGCATGCATTTGTGAACTGTCTGATGTGGGTAGAATTGAAACATGGTTTTCTGCCAAGGAAGTAAGTTGTCTTAACTGCTGAGAAATCAAAAGAGAATCTTTTGTTCACTGCAGCATATGTTAAGCTAACCAACCCATGATGTTCTGGGCATTCTCCAGTTTCCACTTCCCATCTATTTATGGGAGGACAGTAATTACACAACCAAGTTCTCATCCAAGTTTTATGCGAGTTCTGGAGACTCAAACTCAAATCCTCACATTTCATGGCAAGTTATTTTACCTACTGACTACAGACTAAAGCATTTTAAGTTAACAAACTTAATGTTTTTAACATTTAAATTTTTGGAAAACTGCTTAGGTTAGCAAATGTTAGTTGCTATAAACGTAAATTTTTCATTATATATTTATTCTGTAAACATATCTCCATTTATTTCTTTTGAGTTTTATCTTTGGTGATTGCAAAACCTAAGACATAAGTACACACATCAGCCTCTGTATAGTCAGAGATAGAACCATTAGAATGAGAAACTTCCCCTCCACATCTCGTGCCAGTGTAAATCCTGTTGAAGCAAGAACATCCAAGGAACTAACTTATTCTTTGACATCATCTCATCCAGGACACAACTGAGGTTCTTGGGAACATTCCCATTCTTGGAAGTTGAGGTTGGGAAGCGTGTAAACTAGTATAATTTGTACAGAAAAAGTATGCAGAATTTTCAAAACACTATTGATAGAACCACCACATGGTCCAGACCACTCACTCTAAAATTCTCTTTACATTGATATAGGCCATATCTACAAATTCATGTCTACTTTGCACTTTTCATGATAGCAAAAGTTAGTGAAGCATAGATGTTCAATCATAAAGTATTGAGTAGTGCAAATATTGTGCATGTATACACTGAAATTTTAATAAGGTGTAATAGAAAAGACAAGTTAAAAAATTTACTGAAAACTAAATGGATCTGGAAAATAAAATATTTAATTTCCCAAAATTAGCAGAAAAACAACCACAAGTTATCTTTCAATGCAGATTTTGGCTTATAGTATTTATATGTATATAAATAAAGTTACATAACCATTATTAAAACAAAAATTTAGACAATACATTAAGGGAGACACAGAAATGCATCAGAGAAAAGCTGAAACTGAAATGAAGCCTAAATGAAGACAAAGAAAAGGGAAAAGAAAAGATGGACAGCAAAAAAAAGACAAAGAAAAGACAAAAGAAAAGATGGACAGCAAAGGAAATAGAATCAGACAATATGAGTTTGAGAAGATCAGAGACTCAACTGTAACACATTTTATTTGCAAATGACATCACAATGCTTAATACTGTGTATACTTAGTCAAATTGATTTAACTAAATATCACAGTAATATGCAGGGTAACTTGTTTGATCTTTTAGCAGACATTTGCTTGTGAGCAAATATTGCACCATAGAACTTCTGCATTAATACAGACATATTGGTTTGTACATTTGCCATCCTCTCTCCCCCAATTCCCATGCTCCCATTTTTTTCCAGGCCATGTTGCATATTTCCCCTTTCCAGGTAGATTTCTGTATGTTTTTCTTAGGGTTCATCTTGTTACTTAGCTCTTCTAAGATGATGAACAGAAGGGGAGGGGGGAGGAGACCTAGAGGGAACAGGATTGTTGAGATGGAAAGATAGAGATGAGAGCAAGGAAAAAGATATTTTGATTGAGGTCGCCATTATGGGGCCAGCAAGAAACCTGGCACTACAGAAATTTCCATGAATCCACAGGAGGACCCCAGATAAATCCTAAGCAGTAGAGAAAAGGGTGCCTGAACTGGCCTTGCCCTATAGCCAGACTAATGATTATCTTAAATATCACCATAGAACCTTTATCCAGTAGTTGCATAGCTGGGCAGACTGGAGACCCACTGGCAGTGGTGCAAAGATTTATCCCTGCTGCTTGTACTCTTTTGGTGGGAATCTATTCTCTTGGATGGATACCTTGCTTAGCCTAGATATATTAGGGAGGGCCTTGTACCTTCCAGAAAACAATGTGTTTTACCTGCTCTGAGGAGTTATTTTGGGTGAGGTGGGGGTTGGTGGAGGGAATGGGATTAGGGTAAGGAGTGGGAGCTGAGATTGGTGTGGAAAATCAAAAGAGATAATTTCTTTTCTTTTAAAAATATAAAACAAATTTTAAAAAATGATGTGTACATTCAAAAACTTAAGTAGCTTTTTTAGTTTTGCAAAATTTACTTCACCCTTCATTAATTTTACTTTTTCTGAAAAATTGTCTTCCTTTGAATCTTGTTCATGTGTACCTTTTCTGGAATATGTAGAATTTTGAATAACAGTTCAAACTAATATGTACAGTCTTTGGTTAAACATGGTATGGTACATTGTACAGATGGAAGTTTCTGTACCACCTGGTCCCACAGCTGTCCATTCCCAAATAAACACACAGAATCTCTTTGTAATTATAAACAGTTTGATCTATTAGCTCAGGCTTTTACTATCTAGCTATTACAACCAAAATTAGCCCATTTTTATCAATCTTTTTATCCCCATTTGGTCGTGATTTACCAGTGATACATCTTTCCCCTTTGAATCCTGGATGGCATATGCATCTCTGCCTTTTCTCTTCCCAGAATTCAACTAGTGTATTTTCCCTACCTATAGTTCCTGCCTGGCTACTGGCCATACAGCATTTTTTTTAAACCAATATAAGTGACAAATCTCTATAGTGCACAAGAGCATTATCTAACAGCATCATTGTGTGCATTTATGAACAAACATACACATTTTTATCTATGTATGTTTGTCTGTATGTATCTGTGTACAGTTACTGATCTGAAATAGAGCAGTCTATGATGTTTCATTTTTAGGAAGATGTAAAAGCTATTTGAACTTGCCAGAAAATATATTTTAGAGTCTGCATTTTTTAGGATGTACAGTGAAATATTGTGTTTTAATGTTGAGAAGTGACTCATTACTCAAAGTAAGCTGGTAACTACATAGTATATAAATTGTTAATTAATAAATTAAAATATTAATTAATATTGCCTCATTATAGGTGAATTATATTGTCCTTAGCATATTAAGTTGAATGAACTGCTGTTTTTAGTCTGTTAAATGTTTTAGATGTGTATTAAATTTACATTAATCTGAAATATTGATAAGTTTATTGTAATTCAATACTATATTAAAGAACTGGTCATCTGTACTCACAGCTATTTCTTCATGAGTATATATTTCTATTTATGTGTATTTGCTTATGTATTTTTGTGCATGTGTGTATAAGTGTAGACATGCAAGCTTTTCTGGCCATATTTCTGTTTTATTTCACTTTTCTTTATCATCATTATTTATTATTATTAATATTATTGCATTTTATTATTGAAAACAATTTTAAAATTCAAATATGTTTTTATCATATTCTTATCTTCCCAAATTCTTGTAGATTTTCTCCTCTTTTTTCCCTCCCAGTTTTAAGTTCTTTCTCAAAAAAAGAATAATCAGAAATTATAGTGAACTTAAAATTATTTCTGTTTATGTGTGTGAATATAGATGAACAATATACTTATGAATGTACACATAACGTTTTTAAGGCAAACAACTTCTTAAGATGTTGCAAATGTCACAGATAATTTTAGAAGTGGAAAAAGTAACAAACATGATTAATTTTAGACTAGAATTTTTAGAAAAACATAAATTTTAGGACTGTAAAGGTTATAAATTTGAAATATATTTGTCATATTGAATATTTTCTATTGGAATATTCATATTATTTCTACCTTTGTCAAAATATTCAATGCAATAACTTTTAAATATTATCAGAATCGTTTCATTAGGAAAGATAGATAGATAGATAGATAGATAAAAAAATTATCATAGGTTAATGCAATAAATTCTGAAAAGCTTTGTTGTGTCCCTTGTTCTAAGATCATTAAATAAGCTTCAATTCAGAAATGGTAGTGAGTATACTCTTTTGGACTTGGCTTTTCAGTTTCTTGTTACCTTTTTTTTTTATCAAAAGTCTGAAAATCTTAGCTAAGCACTTTTTTAATTAACAGTGAAATAGAAGCACCAGTGGTTCATTAAAGGAGAGATCAGTTAGACAGTGAATGACACAAAAGGTCATAGTAGGTTACTCTTGGAACAATTTCACCACAGCAAAGTGGAGGGGTAATGTGTTAAAAGAACTCTTCTCTTGTCTCAATGTTTGACATCACTTGTTAAGATGGAAGACCAACAGAAAATTATAAGTAATTGCTTTAAGTGACTAATCATTTTAATTAAATAGAAAATTGCCAGGTGGAAAAAAGTCATGTCCAATTATGAGGTTACAATAAAAGGTTCATTTTATTTTAAAGTTAACATTTGAAATAAAAATAAAATGGAAACCAAATCACACACTCAATAAATTATAAACATAAAATGTTATTATTTAGCTAATGCCAGTGTGAAACAGAGGTGAAAATAAAAAATGAATATTTCATTTAGCATAAACTAAATGAATATTTCATAAAGCATAAAATTCTACAAACTCAAACAGATTTTTTTTTGTTGTAGCACTGGAAATGACCCCAAGATCTTTCACTATCTAGAAAATATAATACAGTAATATATTTTTAGATACACAAAATACAATTGCAAGTTACCTAAATTATAACTTTACTGGGGAAAAGTATGTGTCAAAAATTTAGTTACATGCAATGTTTCCAAATACAACTATTTAAAAATACAGAAAGCAATGTATTTTTGTAGACATAAAAACTAGAAATGATCCATAAATTGACTTTTTCCACTTATATTTTCATGTTGACTAAGTATATTATGCCTTCAAAATATTTACACAGACCTATATGTGAAAATATAATAAAGAACAAAAAATTAAATTCATTAAGTCATATTCTTTGTTGTGTGTATGTGTGTGTATAGTTAGGCATGAATGTGTGTGTGTGTGTGTGTGTGTGTGTGTGTTTTCTGTGCAGTAGTTAGCCAGAGGTAAAAATTAGATATCTTCTGCGATTACTATTATTTTTAATTCTTTTATATGTATTTTCTGTGTGTGAGAATGTATGTCACATATGCTGGTGTGCATCTTCCTGTGTGTACCAAATATTGACATTGTGCGATTTCTTCAGTTACTTTCTCATTACTATTGAGACAAATTTATTTCACTGAATATGAGCACATCATTTAGACAATGTCTATTCAGATCCAGCCGTGTCCTCCATTCCCACAATAATGATATAATAACTGTGGATTAAAACTCTGGACTCTTCTATAGGTTTGAGACACAGAATTCAAGTCCTCCCACTTTTACAGCAGGCACTGTATGGATCAATAACCTGAGCTCTCTGCTTGGCATTTTGTAGGGATGAAGTCTCCTGGATGTCAGTGTTTCAGTGAAACTGACTGACAAAGAACCCTGGGAAATGTCCTCCTGTTTCTTCCTCACCTATGCAATTTTTGAATTAAAATGTTGGTTGCTGGACTGACTTCTTTCTAACAAGAATTCCAAAGATTGGAACTCAAGTTGCTTTCTTGCATGGCAGATATATTTTATTAATTATGCCATATTGTTAGGCAGATTTCATCCTTCACAAATTAATAGATCAATTAAAACAAATGATAATAAGATAATGAGAATTTAGACTTAATTCTTATTTTATTGTTACTTTACCTTTGATAAAAATTCATAAAAATGTCAAATCTTGTGAGAAATATCACACAAATTATGGGATAGAATTAAACTAAATTTGATGGAGCAAAGATTGCAAAACTGTGAATTAGAGGGCAGTATTAAGAAAATAAAAGAAATGGAATGTACAAACAATGATGTTGTAATTATATTATAATGTCAAAAGATAAAAAAAATAAGGTGAGTGAATAACCAAAAGACTAGACCAAGACCTCCCTAGTGTGACAAAACCCAGGAACCCTTCCCCAACTCCATAGGCTTCTTTAACCAGCTAGCAGAAAGTTTTTCTGTGGCTAGACTACTCTCCAACCCATCCAACCACCATACAAAGTATTAGCTATACCCCACCCCAAACACACCTATCTGCCTGCAATCTTCTTGGAACTATGAAGCACAGCTTGCACCAATACTGAGGGGATCTAAGAAGTGAGTGTCAGCCACACGGCCAGATGCCCCACTCTTTAGGACCTCCCCAGTGGGATAAAATCCTGGGGCCCTTCCCAAGTCCCTGGGATTTTCTAGCCAGCCAGCAGTGATTTTCTGGTGGCTAAGGCTCTCCTAAAACCTAAACCCATCCACAAGACCCTCTAAGAGCATGCTACAACATTGAGGGGATTAAGAGAGAGCACCAAGAGAGCAAACCAGGGGAGAAGACCACAAAAGAAGATGTTTAAAAACCTCAAGGGCTTTTTCATACAGACATTGACAAGACCAAGGAAAACTCCCAAATACTCAGGCAGCCACAGCAAGGATAGGACCAAGACACAAAGACACTGCTGGCTTCATTTGAAGGAAGAGATGGTCGGAAGGAGCCAATGCAGGCTTTTTGGGATCCTGGTCTGTTTGGATGCTCACCTTCCTGGACCTGGAGTGAGGGGGGAGGAACTTGGACTTCCCACAGGGCAGGAAACCCTGACTGCTCTTGGGATTGGAGAGAGAAGAGGAGAGGGAGTGGGGGAAGCGGGAGGGTCTTGGGAGGAGGGTGGAAGTGGAAATTCTTATAAATAAATAAATAAATAAGAAAAAAAAGAATTCCTCCAACAGAATAAAAAGCAACATGGTAACAACAGAAACCAGCGGACACACAACAGAAAGATTGGATCAGCCCTACTCAGAAGAAGTAGAAGAAAATGCCTTTAAATGTAACTTTATGAAAATGATGGTGATCTTTAAAGAGAAAGTGAAAAACTCTCTTAGACAAAAGGAAGAGAAGACAAACAAAAAAAACTGAAAAAATTAATAAATCCCTGAAAGAAGCTCAAGAACACCAAGAAAAAAAAATCAAACAAGTGAAAGAAACAGTTCAAGTCTTGAAGACTGAAATAGAGGTAATACATAAAACACAAACTGAGGAAATTCTGGATATGGAAAATCTGGGTAAATAAACAGGAACTACAGAGACAAGTATAACCAACAGAATAGAAAAGATAGAAGAAAGAATCACAGGCACTAAAAGCACTATAGAGAAAATAGACTCATTGGTGAAAGAAAACATTAAATCCAACAAATTCTTAACACAAAATATTCAGGAAATCTGGGACATTATGAAAAGACCAAAAATAAGAATTGTTGAACAATGGAATCAAATTGAAGACCTGTATATTTATCCACAAAGCTATGAACACCTGATTTTGACAAAGAAGCTAAAATTATATAATGGATAAAAGAAAGCATCTTTAACAAATGGTGTTGGCATAACTGTATGTCAACATGTAAAAATTGAAAATATATCCATATCTATTGCCATGCACTAACTCAAGTTCAAATGGATTAAAGACCACAATATAAATCTGATTACTCTGAACCTGATAGACGAGAAAGTGGGAAGTAACCTTCAATGCATGGGCACAGGAGACCACTTCCTAAATATAACCCCAAAAGTAGAGTCATTTAGAGAAATTATAAATTAATGGGACCTCCTGAAACTGAGAAGCTTCTGTAGAGCAAAGGACACAGTCAATAAGGCAAAAAGACAGCCTACATAATGGGAATCCCACATCAGACAAAGGATTGATCTTCAAAATTTATAAAGAACTCAGGAAATTAGACATTAAAATTCTAAATAACCCAATTAAAAAATGGAGTACTAACAGAGAATTCTCAACAGAAGAATTTCAAATGGCCAAGAGATACTTAAGGAAATGTTCACCTTTTTTGCTATCAAGAAAATACAAATCAAATAGCTTCGAGATACCATCTTAAACCTATCAGAATGACTATAATCAAAATCACCAATGCTAGTTCATGCTGGTGAGGATATGGAGCAAGGGTAACACTCATCCATTGCTGGTGGGAATTTAAACATGTACAACCACTTTAGATATCAGTATGACATTACTCAGAAAATTGGGAATCAACGTACCTCAGGATCCAGCAACACCACTGTTGGGAATATACCTAAAAGATGCTCAATCATATTACAAAAGCATCCATTCAACTATGTTCATAACAGCATTATTTGTAATAGCCACAACCTGGAAACAACCTAGATGCCCCTCAACTGAAGAATGGATAAAGAAAATGTGGCACATTTACACTTTAGAGTACTACTCAGCAGTAAAAAACGACCTCTTTGCATGCAGATGGAGAGAATCAGAAAACAGTATCCTGAGTGAGATAACCCAGACCCCCCCAAAAATGAATATGGTATTTACTCACTTATAAGTGAATACTAGCTGTAAACAAAGGGCATTGAACCTATAGTTCATGATCCTAAAGAAGATAAATAATAAGATGAATCAAAGAAAACCATGTATAGACCCACCTAGAAATTGGAAAATGTCAATATCTCCTTAAAAAATTGGGAACATGGGGGTGGGGTTAGAAAGAAGGGGGGAAGAGGACGAAAAGAGGAGAAAAGGAGGGTAGAAAATGTTTTGAAGGAATGGGAAAGTTGAGATAAAGGAAGGACAGATTAGATGGGGGTGGGCTGTGAGGGTAAATGAAGGGAATGGGAAGAGGGGAAAGAGTGGGACTTTGGATTGGTAATATTTTAAAAAATGTAATAAAAACTAAATTTTATTTAAAATGATTATTTGGATGTAATTTCAGGAAATAGTTGAAGTTTTAACTATGTTAATAAACAATAAAACAATATATCACAAATAAAGTATGACTAAAAATGATAAAATCTTACCTGTGTGTAGATATAGTTATGTATGTATAAACAAAATTGTATGCTTCTCTTTATAAATGACAGAGGATATACATTTACAAATACATTTTTCATGAATTTTTAGTTTCAAAAACTTTCATTTAATTAACTGTATTAAAAGTAATTCAAGGGAAAATGTATAACTCTAAATTATTTGGGAAAATGTTATAATAATACCTCTGTAACTGGGTAATACCATTCAAGAGGCAAGTAATACAGAACGAAAGAAAAATGCAAAAGCATGATGAGAGCAAGCAACCATGGATATGTTTATTCTCTTTGTGATTGACAGTGGATGTCATGTGACTAGCTTCTTGACATTCTGTTTTGACTCCCCAAAATGCATTACAACTTGAAAATGTAAACCTAGTAAATTCATTCCTTCACTCCTTCTCTATTTAAAGAACAAAAAGAAAATCAGAATAGGAGGAAATATTTCTAATCATATGACTCAGAAAACAGTTCTAGAAAAAATACTTGAACAACACCATGGCAGAAAAGTATTTTCTATCATATGTATAATTGTGTATATATATAAAAGATATTTATATGAAATACATATATATATTTTAGAAATTTATTCAAATAGAATCTATATGTATATATGCAGAATATACATGTGCACATATATAGAACAGATACATGTATATTATATGCAGAATATACATATTCTATTTTAATAATTATCTAATAGAATCCAGAGATGAATGGTAAGATTTAAAATAACAACTAGGCTATATAAAATGATATAATTAAAAAAGTCTTTGCTGTTTAGATCCCAGTACTTTTGCAAAAAATGAACAATGGTAGGACATGTATGTTATTGGAATTCTGTAAAGAGAGATAAGAAGGTCCTTGAAACTCATATGTGTGTGTGTAAAAAAAATTGAAAATTTGAAATGATTACTGACATCTATATATACCCATACACTTTGCATATATACATGCAAAGAAATATATGAAAATATACATCTATCCCATACATTCAGATGAAAAGTAAAAATTAAAATTAAATAATTATGTTAAGATCATATGAATCATAAGGTTTAAATTAAGAAAACCATCTCAAAGTTTTAAAAAATGGCTCAACATTTAGGAGTACTAACTGTACTTCCATGGACTTGTGTTTGATTCTCAGAACCCACATTGCTGTATACAACTATCTGTAACTATAATTGAAAGAGATTTTTAGCTTGCATGGACACTAGTTATACTTGCATCACACAGATAAATGAAAATAAAACTCAAGTAAACATAAAATATAAATTTAAAAATGATTCCAATTTTATTATATTTTACAGAATTAAACTACATATATTATCCTATATATACATTGAATTTAAAAATTAAAGTCATTTCATTTCATATATATGATAAAAATTCAAATTTAAACTTCTATCTTAGTTCCTGGTGCTGTGATTCTAAAATATTTGTGATCTTGATACAAATAGTGAGCTATCAACATCGTGTGTTTTTAAATTCTACCACTGGATACAGTTTGAGACATGGGTTTTCTCTTTCCTTAGAAACAAATGATAGTTTATGATAGACTCCTTGATATAAGCAGAATGAGGCCTGGTCACCAGAAATTCCATGCAAAAGTTAATTAGATATTCTCAACACTCAACCTCATCACATTCCAGGAATGAGAGAAGACAAGGAAATGTGGTTAATCTGTCATAATTTCTTAGTAATTCTTGAAAAATATGTGACAGATGAAGTTTATGGAGAACAAGTGAAGAGAAAAGTGGATACATGCAAAGGGCAAGAACACACTTGTGCTTGTCATTCTAGTCATTCAACTGGATTCAGGGTATTGCCCTTTAAAATAACCTGTCAGCATTTTTATTCACTGAATTTAACAGTCACCATAGAAATTAAAATACCTAAGCCCTTTCTGAAAAAACCCTCTGAATAATTGCTCATATAAGAGAAAATCGGAAAGCCTGAATTCATCATTATGGTTTAAAATCAGGACATTCTTATGAGACTGGCTCCTTACCTTTGAGATCAAATGTGACCACTACGAAGAAGGTGTCAAAATTAAATACAGTCAATTGGATTATTCTGTGCAAACAACTGAAAAAACAGAGATGTCCATTCTGTGCTAATATTTATGTAGGATTACTTAGACTACTTAGACAATCAGTTTTCAGGGAGACTTGAACACTTTCATGGTTTTGGAAAAACTACTGTGATAATGAAAAGTATTTTTTTTCTTTAATTTAGAAGAAGCTTTAAAATTTTCGATATGTGAATAAAACAAAAGTTTATAAAAATGTTCCTATATTGATTAAACCTATTTAAGAAGCAGAATTCTATGAGAACTTTCAAGAAGAGCTAATACCTCTACTCCTCAAAATATTCCAAATAAGAGAAGCAGAAGGCCCATTGACAAACTCTTTTATGAAGTTACAGTTACCCTGATACCAAAACGGCACAAAGACTCAACCAAGAATGAGAATTACAGACCAATTTCACTCATGAACATGGATGTAAAAATCCAAGTACATATCAAAAAAATCATTCATCATGATCAAGTAGGCTTCATCCCAGAGATGCAGGGTTGGTTCAGCATACAATAATCTATCAATGTAATCCATCATATAAATAAACTGAAAGAAAAAAACCACACGATCATTTCATTAGATACAGAAAAAGCATTTGACAAAATTCAACACCCCTTTATGATAAAGGTCTTGGAGAGATAAAGGATACAAGGATCATATCTAAATATAATAAAAGCAACATATAGCAAGCTGACAGCTAACATCAAATTAAATTGAGAAAAAAATCAAAGTGATTCCACTAAAATCAGGAACAAGACAAAGCTGTCCACTCTCCCCATATCTCTTCAACATAGTTCTTGAAGTTTTATCAATAGCAATAAGACAACAAAAGGAAATCAAGGGGATTCAATTTGGAAAAGAAGAAGTAAAACTTTTGTTATTTGCAGATGATATGGTAGTGTATGTAAGTGACCCAAAAAAATCTACTAGAGAACTCCTACAGTTGGTAAATACCTTCAGTGATGTGGCAGGATAAAAGATCAACTCAAAAAAAAAAATCAGTAGCCATTCTATACACAAAGGATAAAGAAGATGAGAGAGAAATCAGAGAAACATCACCTTTCACAATAGTCACAAATCACATAAAGAGTCTTGGGGTAACTCTAACCAAGGAAGTGAAAGACCTATTTGACAAGAACTTTAAGTCTTTGAAGAAAGAAACTGAAATAGATACCAGAAAATGGAAAGACCTTCCGTGTTCTTGAATATTAAGGATCAATATAGTAAAAATGGAAAACCTATCAAAAGCAATCTATAGATTCAAATTAATTCCCATCAAAATCCTAACCCAATTGTCACAGACCTTGAAAGAACAATAGGTAACTTCATATGGAAAAACAAAAAACCCAGGATAACCAAAACAATCCTATACAATAAAGGAACTTCCGAGACATTATCATTCCTGACATCAAGTTCTATTACAGAGTCACAGTAATGAAAACAACTCGGTATTGCTATAAACACAGAGACATTGACCGATGGAATCAAATTGAAGACTCAGATATTAATCCACACATCTATGATTTTTGATTAAAAAAGAGAAAATTATACAATGGAAAAAGAAAGCATCTTAAACAAATGGTGCTGCCTTACTGGATGTCAACATGTAGAATAATGAAAATAGATCCACATCTGTCTCCATGCACAGAACTCAAGTCCAAATGAATTAAAGACCTAAATATAATTCTGACCACACTGAAACTGATAGAGGAGAAAGTGGGAAGTAGCCTTCAATGCGTGGGCACAGGAGACCATTTCTTAAATATAACCCCAGTGGCACAAACAATAAGAGCAACAATAAAGAAATGAAACCTCCAGAAACTGAGAAGCTTCTGTACAGTAAAAGACAATCATAAGACAAAAAGGGAGCCTACTGAGTGAGAAAAAAATTTTCACCAACCCCACAACAGACAAAGGACTGATCTCCAAAATATATAAAGAAATCAAGAAATTAAACATTAAAATTCTAAATAACCCAATAAAAAGTGGTGTACTCAACTAAACACAGAATTCTCAACAGAAGAATTTCAAATAGCCGAAAGATACTTTAGGAAATGTTGAGCTTTCTTGGCTATCAGGGAAATGCAAATCAAAACAACTCTGAGACACCATCTTACTTTTGTCAGAATGTATAAGATCAAAAACACCAAAGTTAGCTCATGCTAGAGAGGATATCGATCAAGGGGAACACTCATTCATTGCTGGTGGAAATGCAAAATTGTCCAACCACTTTGGAAACCAGTGAGGTGGTTTGTCAATACACTGGGAATCAAACTAGCTAAGGATACAGCAACACCAGTCTTGGGAATATACCTAAAAGATGCTCAATCATACTACAAAAACATTTGTTCAACTATGTTCATAACAGCATTATGTGCAATAGCCAAAACCTGGAAACACCAGGATGCCCCTCAACTAAATAATGGTTATAGAAAATGTGTCACATCTACACATTAGACTACAACTCAGCAGTAAAAAATAATGACATCTTGAATTTTGCATGAAAATGAATAGAATTAGAAAAATCATCCTGTGTGAAGTAATCCAGACCCCTCAAAAATAAATATGGTATGTATTCACTCATAAGTGGATACTAGGCATAAACCAAGGACTTTGAGCCTATAGTTCATGATCCTAGAGAAGCTAAGTAATAAAGTAAACCCAAAGTAAACATATATAGACCCTCCTGGAGATTGGAAACAGAAAAATTTGGGAGCATTGGAGCAAAAATTGGGTAGAAGGAAGGGAAGAAATGGGGTTTGAGGAGAACTTTAGGGAATGGGATAATCAAGAAGGAGAAAGAATAGATATGAGAACAAAGAGATATCTTGATTGAGGGAGCCATTAGAGGTATCAAGAAACCTGGATCTAGAATAATGCCCATGAACCCACGGGAAAGATCATAGCTAAGACCCTAAGGAATACTAGAGAGGGTGTCTGAACTGGCCTTATCCTGTAATCAGTCTAATAATTATTTTAAATATTATCATATGACCTTCGTCCAACAACAGATGGAAACAGAGGCAATGACCCACTGCAGAGCACTGGACTGAGCTCCCAAAATCCAGCTGAAGAGTGGAAGGAGTGAGAGCTTGAGCAAGGAATTCAAGACCATGAGGGGTTCATCCACTGAGACAGTTTGCTTGAGATCACCAGTTACAACTGGACTGGGAGTTAACTCTGAAGAGGATTGACAGTTGGGGCAGACTGAGGGAACACTGATAGTAACACTGGAATTTGTCTCTATGGCATGTACTGGCTTCTTGGGATTCTATTCTCTTCAGATATAAATCTTGCTCAAGCTAGATGTAGTAGAGAGGTCCTTGGGCTTTCCACAGGGCAGGGCACATGGCCCACTCTTAAGATTGGAGGAGGCTGGGGTGAAAGGGTCTGTGGAGGGAGTGGAAGGAAGGGTGGGAGTGAGAATTTGGATTGGTATTTTTTAGGTAATAATAATAATAATAATAAAATAAAAGAGCAAACTTCACATATAATAAACTGAAGAATAATAAAAGAGTCGCACATATCATTAAAACAGCATAGGTGTCCGTTCTGTGTTAACATTTTCAGAAGGGTGCTCTATATTATGCTTAGGAGGATTCAGATAAAAATGTGAGCAACTGAAAGTTGACCTAATGCTTCTAGTTTATATGTTCTTACAAGTCATCTTTACACATTGTGCCCTTTTTTTATTGATTTATATTGAGCTATATATTTTCTTTGCTCCCCTTCTTTTCAACCCTCTCCCATGGTCCATATGTCCTAATTTACTCAGGAGATCTTGTCTTTTTCTACTCCCTATGTAGATTAGATTAATTTATGTCTCTCTTAGGATCCTCATTATTGTCTAGGTTCTCTGGGATTGTGATTTATAGGTTGATTTTTCTTTGTCTTATCTCTAAAAGCCACTTATGATATTTGTCTTTCTGGGTCTGGGTTACCTTACTCAATATGATGTTGTCTAGATCATTTGCCTTCAAATTTCAAGATGTCAATTTTTTCTGCTGTGTAGTACTCTATTGCCTAAATGTACCACATTTTCCTTATCCATTCTTTGGTTGAGAGGCATTTAGGTTGTTTCCTGGTTCTGGCTATGACAAACAATGCTTGATATGAACGTACTTGAGCATATGTCCTTGTGGTATGATTGAGCTTATTTTGGGTATATACCCAAAAGTAATATTGCTGAGTTTTGAGAAAGGTTGTTTCCTAATTTTCTGAGAAATTGCCATACTGATATCCGAACGGACTGTACCAGCTTTTACAACAACAACAATGCAGGAGTGTTCCCTTTACCCTACAACCTCTCCAGCATAAATTGTCATATGTGTTTTTGATCTTGGCCATTCTTATAGGCGTAAGATGAAATCTCAAAGCTGTTTTGATTTGCATGTCTCTGATGGCTAAGGATGTTGAGCATTTCCTTAAGTGTCTTAAAAACCAAATGGGGCTATTTTCAAATATAATAATAATATTTTAATAATTCATTTTCTGAAGAAATTTGATAGTAACATAATGTTAATATCATAGTTTATATCTTGATGGTTCTTTTAACTATATTTAAAGTGAAAATAATCAAATATTTGGGAAAAACATAAAAATTTGCAAGTACAAATGCAGTTAAAGTTACACACAAAATTACTGTTGGAAAATATAATTATTAGCCAGACTGTGGTAGCCCACGCCTTTAATCCCAGCACTCAGTAGGCAGAGGCAGGCAGATATCTATGAGATCGAGGCCAGCCTGGTCTACAAGGGCTAGCTCCAGGACAGCCACCAAAAACTACAGAGAAACCCTGTCTTGAAAATACAAAAAAAAAGAAAGAAAAGAAAATATAATTATTAATGAGATTAGCCTGTTCAGAGAAACACAATGACAGCTGAAAAGGCAGTGATGATGAGATCCTTCTAATTAATACCCTTTATACATCAGCTAGACAATATGAAGAGAGTGGGACACCTTGAAACCCTCTCCCTTAAATGGGTTTTCTTTATTAAATCCCTCCCCATGTGATTCAGGGAACCATGCAAATATGGAGACTGAAGAAATATAAGAGCAAACGAGGATGAAAGACAACAATGAAAGAAAGTCCTCAAAACCCACATGAGCAAAACTACTATGAACTTACAGAGACTGAAGAAGGGCACAGGATCCACTTAAACCTGCACTAGATAAGATCCTAGAGCTGGGAAGAAGATATACTCACATTCCTAATCCATAAGTAATATCAAATTGTAAATAGAAATTTACGTTTTTCTAGTGGATTCTCGGTGAGGAGACTATTTGTGTAGGTCCCTTGCCCAACAGAAGATGAACAACACAAAATAAACCAAATGACATCTTTAGAAATTCTTTATATCATATTGTTGTACCTGAGCATTTTTTAATCTTTTTATACATATAAACTTCTTTATTTGTGTTTTATGGTATTTCTGTATGAGTAAACATGTGTCTCTATGTATATAAATTTTTCTCCAACTTTTTCTTTGGCTCTTTTTCTTCTATTTGTTTGCTTTTTTCCTTATTTATTTTGGATTTATTTTGTTTTATTTTTTCTTATTTTATTTTCTATTTTTTTTTGGTATTTTTGAGACAGTGTTTCCCTGTAGCTTTGGAGCCTGTCCTGGAACTTTCTCTTGTAGACTAGGCTGACCTCCAACATACAGAGATACACATGCCTCTGCTTCCTGAGTGCTGGGATTAAAGGTGTTAGCCACTACTGCATGGCATGCTGGTTTGTTTTCTAATGAAACAGAAAGGGTATGTGTTCAGATGGGAAAAAATTTGGTAAGATATTGGAAGAAATTGCGGATAGTAAATTATAATCAGAATATAATGTATGATAATAAACATATTCTCAGGAAAATAAAGCAAAAAGCATGAGCAGATATTTTTGCTGCCTCAATCTGTTACAAAATGACAGCATAAAGAAATGTTTTCTCAGGTTCATGTGTGCAGGTATTCAAAAGCCTATAGAGCTGTGATCTAAGGGTACTGGGTTGTATCTTAAGTTGGTATTATCCACCTAGGACTAGATTATTCATACATGTAATTAATAATAAGTTTATCACCATGTAGTACTTACTCTAATGTTAAAAGAAAGGCATATGAGGTCAGGAAATATATAGCACTATCATAGTCTCTATAGGAAACTCCTGTGTGGATTATTGCTGAAGCATTGGGACTGAAACTTAAGCGAATGGAGATCATTCAGAACATTAAAAATTCCAGGATCATGGAATATCTACTGAGAAAAACTACTGTCAGCACCTTGTAATGTCTACTCAAGTTGTGACACAAAGAATGATTACAGGGTGTTGATTTCAAGCCTATTGGAACTAAGATGGCAGCAACACAGTTCTTGAAACACAATATGCAGCATGGGCCTTGATATTTATCCTACTCTAATGGTAGACCAATTTATCCTTTGTCTATTTCCCTTTTTGGAATGGGATGTTTGATTCAAATGACTAAAATAAAAATTTTATTAGAATACTTTTCAATCTAAATAATTATCAACATTGTTAGCTCAATACTTTACATGAAAAGTAAAACTACCTTGATAAAAATAGAATATAATGTTAAGTATATCCTAAATCTGATGATTATCAAAAATAAAGTCTAACAAAAATATCTGCATCATGCAGCAAATATGCATATGTTTATATATACATATAAGCAAGAAACAATGAAAATAACATAAAAATGCAGAAAAATTAAAATTGTGATTTAATTTTTTACAAATAAGATTAGTGTACGCTCTATTATATTTTATAATATAATTTAATGGATATAAATATAATTTAAAAGGAAGTCATGCTATAAAGTTTACACTGAACACCTTGGTATGTTTAAGAAAAACTAAAAGTGTTTCAAAGTTATGAAAAGAGTGTAATGAACAACTGTCTTAGAAAGTATTTGTTTATTTTAGAGACATGTAATAGAATTTGGAAATCACATATTTTATTGACAAAGGAAGAATATTAATATGCACTTGAGATCTGCAAGTAATTGTTAACAATAATAGCAAATGTAAAAAGTAGTAGAAAAGGAAGTTAAAATCAAATATATTTTCAGCAATCTGCAAACAAGAAATAATTAGTCTGAAGATGGAAATTTGAGGTTTCCATTTGTTTTCTGTTTATTTAATTTCTTTTTGTAAGGAAGGACAATAACATTTTGTCAAAGAGTGTCGATGGACCAACTTCAATCTTCCTATCTCTTGTTCACCTTATGATATATTACTAATAAATGATTTTTTGTACAAATTTTCATAAGTCCTCTTTATTTTGGAAGTTGGTCCAAGAGTTAAGATCTCTTGAAATGAGGGAAGTATTAGAATGAGTAAGGAATTGGTGATTAACTCTACATATTTTAGTGTTAGTTTTTGAATCAAAGGAGCAGAACAGAATATTATATTTTTAGGTCAAATTTTAAATCTTTCGAAAATAAATATGGGTATATTAAGGACACTGTCATATAAAATTTATTGTATGATAACAGCGAAACAATCCCACACCAGTTATGTTTTAAGGGGTTATTTATTTTGGGGGGTAAAACTTACATATACCATAAACCGTCAGGAAGGGAGCCTAGTTGCTGAAACAGGAGCCGGGAGCAGGAGCCAGGACCAATTGCCAGAACAAAGAGGGCCTAGCCGAGCTCTGTGGCTCTTTTTAAAAGAGAAATATACCACGCCCCAGTGGGCTGGTATTTCAGTGGCTATTGGCTGATGGAGCGAAAGGCCCTCCCACAGCACTGTGGGCTCGTGCTTCAGCGACTATTGGCTGAAGCAGCGGAAGATACTCCCGCAGAACCTCCCTCTTTTGTTTAAGTAAGAGAGTTCTAAGCCTACTACGAAATTATATACAGTAAGTACAAACCTACACAATTATATACAATAAGTACAAATATCCTATTCTAACTAGCTAAAGTCTTGTATAATAAATAACTTGGCCAAGTCATGAGAGGAAAGTAGCTACATTTATCTAGTCTTTAAACCCATACAAGATCCGAGAAGGGGAATAATGTTACCTGAGTAATTAGGAAGTGCAATCAAAGACCTTCCAAAACATGCAACAAATCACAGAGAAAACTGGCTACCTGGGCAATCACCAAAGACCTGTTTGCAGCATTGAAGCACCCAACTTTGACTTAGGCCTAGGATAACTGCCAGATTATTTTTAACAGGCAAGAGATTTTTCAAAACCATCTTACCCTGTCTTGGCAAGATTTAACAGTTCTGTTTATCCATTTCCAGATTTTATCCATTTCCGGATTTTAACAGGCAAGAGATTTTTCAAAACCGTCTTACCCTGTCTTGGCAAGATTTGACAGTTCTGTTTATCCATTTCCGGATACCGTGTATTTGTCAGTAGTTGAGGTATGAGCAGTTCCTTACCCAGAGGCCAGTTTTGTCAAGAAGACAAGCTCCAAGTGGAAAGTCTTTGGTGCTCAACAATCTCTCAAGAATAGGTTGGTGTTGCCAGGAGTGATTGTGTCTCACTACACAGAACTCTAAGATTAAATTAAATGCCATTTTCTACAGCTCTTCGAAGAGGTTGAAGACTATTTATATATAATCTCTATGTATCTAAAGAACCTGATTAGTCTAACCATAAATATGACAGACATAGATGACTATTGATCTACAATTCTTAACATGTATCTAACTTAAAGACTAAGAGAATAAACAACTGTACAATAAATGAGGACAATGACCTTCAAATGTAAACAATAAATATCAATACATAAACAATATATGAGTATCTTAATCAGAGGTAGAAATGTACACTGCAATATGGTATACATATATCAATACAATATATATTAATACATAAAAATGTTTTAAACAGGTAGAAGCATGCATACATACAATATTCAATATATGCTGATGTAATTATCTATAAACAATAACTCACAAATACCATTATTATCTATCCAATTATCCCCCCCTTTTTTTTCAAAAGATCCCTGAGCTGATAAAATTCCTTTCCCAACTCTCAACTGTATACTAATTAAAATCAATCCCTAAATATTGTTCCTAAACCTTGGGACAAACTTTGCTGAGAGAGGGGACATCATCCTCTAGAATTACTTTGAGCTGTCATGGGGGTATGGTTCTTTCTGGAGGATCCTGTGAAACTAAAATGATGGTTAAATTTCAAGGTCAATGTCTTTTAAAATTGCAAACAGTCTCTGAGTATTTTGTGGAGGTCTGGCCAGAATATTGTACAAGATGTGCACCATTTAACCTAACCAAGTTGAAATCATCTGTGCAGCTGATACCCGAAACAGGACTTGTAGTAGCACTATCAGTATCATGACGTCATATCAACCGAGTGGAGTTGTTGTTATGGGGGCCCCATCTTCTTCCTGGAAACTTCAAATGTCAGTGCAGAAAGAACTCATTGTTCATTGTGGAAAACTTCAACATTAATTATATAGACATATACAAACATATTCAATGAAAGGTATGATAGACATATTCAATGAAAAGTATGATAGATATGAAGAAAAGCAAAGATGTTTTCTAAACTCATATTTCTTTCTGTCTCATATCATGGCTCTTGACATAAGACAGAAACTCCAGAAACTCTGGGTTTTTCTCCTAACAACAGGCTTGGAATTAGAGAGGGACCGAGCCAAGAGTCCAACTCCAAAACCAGCTCTATAAATTCAGAAATATGATTTAGTATATTCCAGAGCTTCATACTCACAGAACCTATTCAGTTTTCTTGATAATCCATATTGGGTAGTTATTTTTCCATCTGTCAGTATTCAAACATCCAGGGTCCTTTGAATTTTTAGGACCATTAAATTATTTTTTTAATTTATCTTTTCTGACAATTATATTTTTTCTGTCTCTCTTTTATTGTACCTACATAGAAACATCTAATATAATGACTTCAAGTATAACTTATAATTACACAATAATCATTATTATATTATAAATGGATTTAAATTTTAAATGAGAATATAATCTAATTTAAACTACCTACTATATTATAACAGAAAAGATATATTTAATCCTCTAACCAAGTTTTTCTCATGATCCCTGAAATTTGTTCAAAAAACAAACATAATTCATCAAAGTCTCTGTTTCCTAACTATCTTTGCATGCAAATCTTCAGGTTAAAGAAAGCACAATTTAGGATTTTAAAATTGATAAAATGTAGAATGTGAAGTGGGAAGATATGCAGAATATAATATTTTAAGAGAAATTGTATAGTTTCAAGGACTGATATTATATACCTGCCTATGCATGTAAATTCATATTTGTATACTTTTTTAGAACCTCTATAGAATGTTGTCCTATGATCTTGAGAGATCATAAATCTATATATTAACTTGGAAGAAAATAAAATCTGTAATTACAAAACTTTTTACTTGCTTGTTTAATGTAAATGAAAATTTTTGGAAAGTATTTTTTATTTTATTCTACAAACTCTGAAGTAAAAATAGTCAAAGGTTCTCTAACAACCCTTAAAATGCCATTTTGTGTTTCAAAGAAATACCTACACATGTCTGTCATCATAATACACATCGTTAACTTTATATATAGCATTGAGTAATCAAATCTTGGCTAGCATACTCTGTCTTACATGAAAAACCAAGAAAAAAACCATTCATTTTTTTACCTTTATTTATTTTTTCTTTGTGCATTTCTCCTTTTACTGTGTAAATCCCATGATTTGAACTCATGTTTTCAAGCATGGGAGCAAATAATTTTCTCACTAAGCCATCTCTTCAGGCTTCTCCTTTTCTACTTTACAAATTAAGAAATTTGAGATGATTTATGTATGATAATGTTTATTTAAAAATCAGGAAACTTTAATTAGTAAGCATTAAACAGATTAAAATATAAGGCTAAAACTGACTGGAATATCATTAGTTTAAAAAATTGTAAAATTAATTCTAATTGCATTCCCTGATATTTTTATCTTTGAGATTGTATGTAAACATGATTTGGTTCTGTAGTCTCTATGTTTTTTCAAAGATTCTGATGTTATTTTCTCTGTCCCATCCTCTGCCACTGTATTATAGTCTCTCTCCCCTACCTAAAATAAGAACCCTCCCACCTTTTTACTTTTTTCCCTTTATACCACTAGTATCATGCTACTGTATGACTACTGAGACCAATAATATTAAAGAAGGACCTACTATTGTCACTTTCTTAGGACAGTATAATTCCTAACAACATTCTATATAACTGTTGTTATATCCAGAGATAAATGTAACTGTCATGCTTCATCAAAGATGCCTATGTTTGCATCTTATGGAAACTATTACAGAAAATATTAAAAAAAATATAAAGAACAATGGACCATGAGTTACTGAGGTACAAGTGATACATCTGTAACATGTCAACACTGAAGACTGGGTAACATCTCAGAAGAACGGGGAGAAGGCAAAGGAACAGAGGACCAGAAAGTCTGCTGTGAGATGGTATCTTCTAGATATTTAGAGAAAAAGAAGCCATGGAATTTCAACAAGACTCCTGCTGAAAGAAAGATCTGAATGACTAAAACACCAATAGATATCGCAGTATGGATAGGGGAGTCTCACAGTCCTTCCATACATGAAGAACTACAAACACTGTAAATACTCTTTTCTAGGGATGTTACTACTTTATCCAATACCAAATATTGTCATCCCTAAGAGTATGTCCATACAAACAAGCCTAAACAGACTCAATGAGTTATTTTTATTTATTCATTGTTATTTATTTTTAACAATAATAATGAAGAAAAAACTGTTTACAACTTTGAGAGAAACTGACAACCTAGGAGAGTCAGAGGGAGGTCATTCTCCCTCCATACAGGTCTATAAAGGTGAGCATCCAAACAAACCAGGCTCCCACAAAGTTATTACATGCAGTAGAATCAAAACCCAGTGCCATTGTCCTTGGCTTCTCAGTCAGCCTTCATTGCCAGCCACATTTAGAGTGTCCATTTTGATCACATGCTCCATCACTCCCAGTCCAGCTGGCCTTGGTGAGCTCCCATTAGATCAGTCCCAGTGTCTCAGTGGGTGGACGCACTCCTCGTGATCCTGACTTCCTTGCTCATGTTCTCCCTCCTTCTGCTCCTCATTTGGACCAAGGGAGCTAAGTACAGTGCTCCTATGTTGGTCTCTGTCTCTATCTTCATCCATTGCAAGATGAAGGTTCTATGGTGATATGCAAAATATTCATCAGTATGGCTATGGGACAAGGCCAGTTCAGGCACCCTCTCCTCTGTTGCCCAGGGAGTAATATGGGGATCTCTCCTTGGACTTGGGAACCCCTGTAGAATCAATTCTCTTGAAAACCCTAAAATGACTGCCTTAGTTGAGATATTTACTTCCCTGCTCCCATATCCATCCTTCCTCCATCCCACCCTTCCCATTCCCCCAAGCTACCCCGAATCCTCCCCCTTCTCCCTTATCTCTAACCATCTCCCCTTATATCCACCCCCCAACCCCCCCCGCCATGCACCCAAGATTGCCTGGCAATCTTGTCTACTTCCAATACCCAGGAGTATAACTATATGATTTTCTTCAGGTTCACCTTCTTATTATCTTCTCTAGGATCACGAATTATAGGCTCAAAGAACTCTAATTATGGCTAGAATCCACCATCTTTAACAAATGGTACTGGCATAACTGGATGTCAACCTGTAAAAGAATGAAAGTAGATCCATATCTATCACCATGCACAAAAATCAAGTCCAAATGGATTAAAGACCTCAATATTAATCTGACCACATTGAACCTAATAGAAGAGAAAGTGGGAAGTAGTCTACAAGATATAGGCACAGGAGACCACTTCCTAGGTAGAACCCCAGTAGCATAGACAATAAGAGAGTCAATGAATAATTGGGACCTCCTGAAACTGAGAAGCTTTTGTAAAGCAAAGGACACTGTCACTAAGACAAAAAGGCTACCTTCTGACTGGGAGAAGATCTTCACCAACCCCTCATCAGACAAAGGTCTGATCTCCAAAATATACAAAGAACTCAAGAAACTAGACACTAAAACTCTAATTAACCCAATTAAAAAATGGGGTACTGAATTGAGCATAGAATTCTCAACAGAAGAACTTCGAATGGCCAAAAGACACTTAAGGTCATGCTCAACCTTCTTAGCAATCTGGGAAATGCAAATCAAAACAACTTTGAGATACCATCTTACACCTGTCAGAATAGCTAAACTCAAAAACACCAATGATAACCTATGCTGGAGAGGATGTGGAGTGAGGGGGGCACTCATCCATTGTTGGTGGGAATGCAAACTTGTGCAGCCACTGTGGAAATCAGTGTGGCGGTTTCTCAGGAAACTGGGAGTCAACCTCCTTCAGGACCCAGCAATTCCACTCTTGGGAATATACCCAAGAGATGCCCTATCATACTACAAAAGCATTTGTTCAACTATGTTCATAGCAGCACTATTTGTAATAGCCAGAACCTGGAAACGACCTAGGTGCCCCTCAATAGAAGAATGGTTAAAGAAAAAAGGTGTGGAACATATACACATTAGGGTTTTACTCAGCGGTAAAAAACAATAACATCTTGAATTTTGCATGCAAATGGATGGAAATAGAAAACGCTTTACTGAGTGAGGTAACCCAGACACAAAAACAGGAATATGGTATATACTCACTCATAAGTGGATTCTAACCAATGTCTCTTATAATCTGTCTCCTCTCCTAATCTGTGAAGACCCTTGCAGGGAAAGAGGTGAAATATATATATATAGTACTGAATATGAAACAGTTTCTTATTTCCTTTACATTGTTTGGTTAAGGGTTTCTTTGCTAACTATAGTCTACTGTAAAGAACAGCTTCTCTGCTGAGGCTTGAGAGATGTTTTGATCTATATGTATAGCAATAAATTATTAGGAATCATTATAATACTATGTTCATTTAGGAGAACAATAATTTTGGATTTCCCCATAGAACTTATGACTTATATAGCCATAGGTCCTTGTCACATTTAATAGTTTAATATATGGGTTTCATCTCTTGAAATGAACCTTAAATCTAACAAGAATATAACTAGTTACACCATAACATTTGTGTCATTATGCACCTGTAATGTCAGGACAGTCATTGTTATTTTCAGGGATCAAAGAGAAGTGGAATTGCAAATTACTTCTATTCCCAAGCTGGGTGCATATTAATGTATAACAGCATGAGAACTGGTAATAGAACTGATATTTTTAGGGGACTACTAGCTTGGTTTGTTGATACTATATGAATCAAATATATGGTATCTTCAAGAATAATGTCTTCAAGTTCCAGTGGATATTCAGGAGTACTGGCAATAGCTTATAAAGCTTAAAGATTTTAGAGACCACATTGAATAACAATACAAAAACAAGAAACTCATTTATGGAACTAGAATTCATATATATATATATATATATATATATATATATATATATATATATATATATATATTGCAGTCTAACTTCCTAACTCTGTTGAACCTCTTTTTATATGTGTGTATTTGTGTTTTAGTGGTCTTAATTTAACCCATTTCTATTAATCTGTGTATCACCACATGACTGTGACTTACCGGCAAGATTCTAATCAGCGTGCATCTCAGGCAGGAGATCCATGGAATATCTCACTCTGCCCTTCTTCCCAGCATTCAGTTCTGTCTTCTCCATTTATCTAAGTCCTGTCCTATTAGGCCCAATAATAAATGAATAAAGTTTCTTTATTCATTAACCAATGAAAGCAAGACATGAAGAGAAGAACCTCTTACAGGAATTTTATACATTCAGAATGCATGCCATTGAGAGTTCTACATCTCCCCAACAGATCTACTTTAATTCTGTTTTGTTTTTAATATTTTGGAAATTAGAAAATTCTACTTTATCAAAAATCTACTCTTACCATACTGCCTGCCTTTCATGTGTAGAAGAGGAAAACTTTGGGTACTGCACAAAAACCCTTTGGATGTTATATATTATTCAAATTTTTATTCATTCTAAATGGCTTGACACCATTTTTCCAAGATATTAACATTACTCTACAACAATGATATAATCAGGTAACTTTATATTTATTTATAATTTTCTTGTACCTTTCAGATATTTCATTGAGAGCATTATGTAACACACATAAGGTTAAGCTGTGCCAATTCCTTATCTGTGAGAATTATGAAAATATACCCCACAGCTCTATGATAGGGTGTCAAAATATATGACTCAACATCAATGAAAGTTCTTAATTGTCAGTGGACTATAAAGAGATTAACTAAGATATGGCATTTTCTGCATTAATGCAGGAACTAATTTTACCGGTTTCTAAGGAAGATTGAATGGGAATAGTGCTTGTCACACTGGGAATAAATAGGAGATCAACATTTCAGATGGGTATTGAGGGAGCAACACAGAATATGGGATAAGCCCAGCTCTGACCAAACAGAATCTCCAGCTCACAGCATCCTACTGGGTTGCCCTAAATTAGGATACACACTGTGGGTTCATAATTAGAAAATGAACCACATAGGAAAACATTACCTTAAGAGGTGCAGTTGAGGTTAATCACTTACAGGGAAATCAGGTGAGGTGATACAATTACCCTTAGGAGAAACCTGGATAATATATCCCATTGACATCTACATATGTAACAGTGGGATAATTATGAACAGAATATCTCTCCTAGGGTTATTTCTTATTTAAATATAATATACCTGATTGAAGAACAAAAGTACTGTGTATCTAAAACTTGAAACTAACTAAAATTGTATTCATTTTTAATTATGAATGTAAAACAAAACCCAAACAATACAAACAAACAAAAACAAATCAATCCTACTTTCAATGACTCCTCCTTTTTCAGGTTTTGTTGATAGTATTACACCTTTGTTTAGAATGTACACTTTTGTATGCTCTATCAATGAGTTTCAATATTCTATTTATTTAGACAGATTGCCTATGTAGTGTGTGCAGATAAATCATTCATGCTGTTATAAGCAATTTAGGCAGATGGATTAACTTAAAATTACTGAAGTAATTGGAAAAATAATCTGGAAAAAGTTTAAATTGATCACTTCACTTTTAGATACACAAAATTTCTTTTCAGTGGGTATAAAGGAGTTTTTCTGATATTTACTATTTGTTTTAGGTTCATTTCAATTTTTTCCATGTGTTAGATGTTTTCTTAGATTTGAAGAAATTGTTGTTAGATAATTGTTGGGCATATAGTCTATATATTCTACAATTATAGGCAGAATGAGACTTGAACTAAAGACTGAAGCATAAAGAAATAAAGGACATGTTAGAAAATATAAAAGACTAACTTAATTGAAAAAAGTTCTCTGATTTCTTGCCTTTTTTCCATTTTAAATTGCAAACATGAAATATAAAGTATATGAAATGTATGCAAATTGAGATAAAAGCAAACGAGCTAATTCCTTTATACATCACTACATTTATCATTTGAAGTGTATTTGAACAAATATAATTTATTCAATAATATCTTATTATTTGTTGTGTTACAGCCTGCGCAATGTCAACTTGATGCATATAGTAATTTTTGTTCAGTTTGAGTGATATCGCTGTGTATGTGCAGCAGATGCTTTTCTATGTCAAATGATTCTTAGTCATCCTCATCAAATACATAAAAATATTTTAGGATTGCAAATATGCAAATGAAGATTATAGACATTTAAATTTGCATTGTAAATGACTAAGTTATTCATTAGCCTACATTTTTTATTCTCAAAGCAAATTATTTTTTCTCATGTATTTTCAAAGAAACATGTTAGTCCTCACTCAGGATATTAATGACACTACAACAAAAACATATGTTTATATCCAGTTAATTGGAATAGGCCAGTTTTTGTTATGAACTATTTGACATTGAAGCTGAAAATAATGCAAAATAAATGATATATGTCTTTACTGACCTTGTTTCATTTGTGAATATCTTAACAGTAAAAGGATTGCCATTATAATGTTCAATATATAGATAATTTGAATACATTTCTCTTAATAAAATAAATCCTTACATACCTGGAGGTATAGGTCTCAGTTTGTTTCCCAGTATGACATGCAAAAACAAGTTCCTCTGCAATATTATGAAACAATAAAATTCAAAGACTTTGAAAGTTGCAGCAAATCTATTCCTAGAATTTTTTTTGGCAACTGCAAAAATCTTAGAGCTTTCTGATACTAAATGACAGAAAGGCCCTCCAAGCCATAGTGAGCATTGCAGAATAGAAAAATAAAAAATAAAGGAACATAAAGGTACAGTATGGGTGTGAAAAGCCATTTGTGGTCAATTACAGATAGGCATGGCAATCACTAACACTTAAAAAATGCAGATAATAGTAATGAATCTGCTCAATCATAGATTTATCAACATTTAGAAAAGGACAGAGGAGGTTTTGAGGAACCCGTACAACTCATTGCTGATTTAAAATTTTCTTACTGATAGATTCATGGAAAGATATTCTCTTTATTTGTGTATTGAGTGGTAACTCCACAAGTTCTTGTGAATACTGCCAATACAATAATCACATCAATGTCACCTAAATTTATAACAAAACAAAACCAAAGCTCATGAATCTGGTAAAGGAACAAGAAAGTGGATATTAACAGGATCTAAATACAGATAAGATTGGGTAGTGTGAGACAATAGCCATAATGCATTATTATATTTATGTATAAAATTGTCCTAGAACTAACTTAATACCAAAAAATCAACATAATCAAAATTAAAGGACAAAATAAGTGTAAATGTTGTAAGGAAAGTGAGCTTATCTACTAAGGGCCTTTCTGATGTTTTTGATGCACTGCTTTGAGTAAGAGTATATCATTAAGTTACTCAGACCCTAATAATGACCTAGAAGGTCTATTTCTTTTCTTTAAAAACAATTGTTAATCGGCATTATGAGAATCAGATGCTATTAAGATATGAAATACTTCTTACCTTGACTCTTGACAGAACAAACAGATTGGATTTCGTTATGATAGCATAAGCATATTGTGTTGCTCATGACTTCCTAGAAGACTATATCACTTTTGAGACTGCTTTGACCAGTTATATTTTATAAATTAAACAAAGATGTTTCAGAGAGCTAGTAGAAAACAAAAAGACTTTTTGCTTTGATAAATTTGTTTCCAAATTAAATAAGTTTGAATTTAATATAGTTTTTATTTTCACCTATTCCTGAATATTTTCTTATGTGTATTGTAAAATTTGTATTGCCTCTTATGTAATGTATCTGTTCAAATAATTTGCTTCGTATATGAATTGTTTATTTATTTTTGATGCTGTTGCACATTGTAATGTGAATATTGTTAACTTGGTAGGATCTAGAATACCTTAGGGAGAAATGTCTATGTAGAGTTTAATAAATAGAGTAAATAAGGAAAAGAAGCTATCTATAAATCTGAGCAGCCCTGCTCCATAGACTAGTGTTCTGTATCTTTACTCAATCAAAATGAGAGTCAACGCTCAGCATCTCTCTGCTCTTGAATTTGAATATCATATGAGCAGCTGTCTCAAGCTCCCCCTTCCACGCCTTATAGACCACAAGGAATGGTACCATAACACTGTGAGCAAAAGTATACCTTTCCTCCTTTTAGCTAATTTTGTCTTTTATCAAACCAAAATATAAAATAAGCAATATATTTTGTACTTTAATTGCTATTTAATTATTTTGGTCTTTTTGTGTTCGATCTTGATTACTTTCTTGTTTTTCAGAAGTATTTTGATTAATAGCTAGCCCATTATGTATGTAATGAAGTATATCAATACTAGCTAGGAAACTACCTGAAAAAATATCTTGAAACACATCACCATATTTTCCTCTATTATTTTCAAAGATGAAGGTATTTCTTTAGGGGCTTTGCTTCATTTTGAACTGCTTTCTATGCTTGATGAAATTGCACTCTAAATTTTGGATTTTACATATTAAAGCTCAACTTTCATAACACCATTTGTAGTTTGAAAGAAAACTGTCCCCATCAGAAGTAGTATTATTAGGAGGTTCTGTTTTGTTGAAGTTGAAATGACTTTGTTCGATGAAGTGTATCACCATGGAGGTGAGCTTTGAGGTCACCTATGCCCAAGGTATTCACAGTGTTGCACTCAGTTCAATTCCTGTTTTCCAGGGATCAAGAACTATCCCCTCATTTTCCAACACTTTGTCTGCCTGTACAAAACAATAAAGATAATGGATCAAAACTCTACAACTGCAAGTCTCCTGAATAAGTTTCTTACTTTATGTAAGTTGCCATGGTAAAGGTGTCTCTTAACATCAATGCAAACCCTAACTGGTGTACATATGATCAGGTGTCTTTCCATTCTCTAATATGCATTTCCCAGCGTTGTAGAGAATCAGTAAATTGCTGATGTTTGAAAATTGCTGCATTCTTTACTTTGTTTCAGTGTTGCATGTGTTATCCTGTTTGCTTTTAAAATCTTCCACTGTAGTCTTAGTACTGTATTTTGTCAACAACATGAACTTCCAACTAAGTCTCTAGAGTGTGTCTTGAATTAGATATTAGGAGTACTCCAGTATGTTCCTTTTTTGAAAGTTTGGTTTTGAATTCAAATGGATTTTATTTATGGATGAACTCCAGCATTGTTTTGTATTGTTTTCTCCTTTGTTTGATTAGTCTTTGTCAAGATTTGTAATTGGACATCAGTGACTTTGTAGAACTAGATGCAAAGCTCTTTCTTTTTAAATTTACAGAATAGTTTCAGAAAATTTGGTGTTGATTCTCTAAAATCCAGTAAGGAACACGTGTGATGCAGAACATTTCTCTGTTTAGAGGCTTTTTTTTTCACACTTTCACCATCAAATGTACTTATCCATCACCAAATTCCCGGAAAATTAAAAAAAATCAGGATGGAGTAAAACCAGAAAAGCAATTAGCCTTATTTCCTCGTTTACAATGTAAGTGTTCTTTTCCTTCATTCAGCCCTTCCTTGCCACCCTTTCATGTATTCTTCCTATGTTTTACTGTGCCTCCATAAACATTTGTTGATATGTATATGAAAAGTTTCTGCACCCTGATAAGCTTCTCCACAATGCAATAATTCAAATCAGACCAAATCAAACCAAATTAGAAAAAGCCCAGATTTAATAGATATAAATGCTCCTGTAAGGCTCTCCAGCACCTGCATACTGTTTCCATTTTATCTCTTACCACCTACATATTTTCATTCCTCATAGTCATTTTTGTTTACATTTGTTCATACCTTATATATTGTCTAACATTTTGGAATCTAGTGTTTTGAAATATTTCCTAAGTATTCTTGAGTTTTAGTACTGTTTATTATAATGTCTCTTTTTTATTTCATATTTTATATAGTTTAGTCTTTCTGGATTCATTCTGGACAATTTAGATAATTGTCAACTTTTTAATGTTATTGTTAAAATCTATAGATAAATATATTTTCCATATTTCTGTTAGGTGTGTGTAGAGTTCTCCTGTTAATGTGAGATAGCATATTAAGTTTTTTGTCAGGCTGAAATTTTTCTAACATATCCTCTTGTAACTATCATGTGGCAGCTATTCAATTTTGACAGAATATCCCATGTCAAATCAGGAGATTAACTGTCTTTCGTAGCCTTCTACACTGGCACTGGAACTCCAGACAAATGACATTGGCAGCAGAGTATTGTCCTCTAAGTTCCTTTTACTATGAGATGAATTTTCTTAGGAACTTTACTAAGAGTAGTTTTGTTGCTTGAGAGTGATTGGAATTCTGGTTACATACATCACATTAAAATATTTGCAGCTATATTCTTCCAATTGCAGTCCCTCATGGGGAGACAGGGGGCTCAAAAATAGAATAGAAGTGGCCCATCAGTGTCCTTGTCCTTCATTCAGTCTTAGCAGATTCACATACTCTATCTAGTTCAAACTTTAATTGATACAAAAGGTCCATGTGACAGTGTGAACAACTGCTGTTCATTTCCTGCTGTTATTTTGTTTGCTTTCTTTCTTGTATCCAATATAGGATTATTTTTTCCAGAAGTGAAGTCTTAGTCTTCAGCTTTGCAAAAATAATAAAAGCTTATGCCCTATTTACTTTAATATGGAATTGTTTGTCTGTATTTTACCATATCTGAATTAATTTTGATGTTGTGCTCAATTCCTCAAAGGAGACTAGGGAGAGGAGCAAAATTCAACCTGCAAACCATGTCAATCGTAATATAATATAGGGCAAATGTCACAAAGCCTAGGGCAGGTGCAATTCAAAAGTTACAAAAATGTTCATAAATGAAGAGTCATTGGAACATCTTGGTTTGTTTTGTGGTACATAGTGGTATTTTATTTGTGTTTTAATAAATAAAACTTGCCTGCTTTTTAAATATAGGCAGACTTGTGAACACTAATTACATTAATCAATTTTCTCAGTGGTATGCATAAATTCCAAACAGAATCAGTTAAGGGAGAATTTTTGTTTTGACTAATGAAGTGGAGGATAGAATTTATTATGCAAGGTATAACAAAGCTGTGAGAATGGCTTACATATAGATCAAATGCAACTTGAAGAAGCTACTTCTCTTTTGGAAATTAAGAAGTAAAAAGATACATGAGAAAAGACAACCAATCCACAATCAGCCAGCCCACTTCCCGTGATCCTAATCTCAATATTTTAGAACTTCTTAAACCAGTGTTGCCTGTTGGAGAGTGTGTGTTCAAACATGAGTCTGTGGGAGCTATTTCACACTTAAACCACAACATTGTCCCCCAAAACTCACAGAAATATTATGAAATTCACTACAACAGCTTCAAAAGTTTCCTTTAAGTTTGGACATTTAAAGCATCTTATGGTAATGAAGTGAATTTCTGTGAACCATGGTATAAACACATGCATTGCAAAACTTCCAACAGACAAGGTGAAGATTAAAAGTCCCAATTCCAAAGAGCTAAAAGTAGAAACAAAAATCTTAAGTATAAGAAATTCCAGAACCCAACAAGACAAACCTCACATCTCATAGCTTCATGTCTAGCATCCAAATTATCTGGGGGAATCTCCTCCATTTGGTTTGCTTATTCCTTCTGCTTGAGTCTGGTTGTTTGCATCATACGAGGCCCTACCAATTCTATTCTTCATCTGCATCTTTCCTCAATATTTTGGCATCTTCAAGTTTGTATTATAACTAATGCATGACCTACAGAGCTTCTTTCACAGCTTACTTTGTAACCCCAGGCAGGGAATATGATCCTGCTACATACTTAGTAGTCTCATTCCTTTTAAGTATCCTTGGAAAGGAACAGATTACCCCTCATTATTGCATTTTTCTTGCCTTCGAAATCACTGCTTACCAAGTGAGCCAGCCAGATTTTAATGTGAGCTTAATCTATAGCCTGGACCATCTGATCATAATCTCAGCAACTTCATACACTAGGACAGGTGAACTTGGGGAAACACCCTCCTAAAAGATTATTTTGTAAAAGAAGATAATTCTGCAGGGTTATTTCTGTCCTGGCAATCTGATTTAAAATGAATTTGTATTTTGAAGATTTTGCATCCTTTATACACTGGTTATTTGTATCAACCGCTTGCATGTAAACTATGGGTTTGAGTCTGATACTCCTTTTAACAATTACAGCAGCTTTGTCTACCTCACAATGGCCTCAGGTTTAATGAAGTCCACATTTCATTTCCTAAGAATCTGTAAATCTTTACTTCTTTCTATTTCACTTTTTAGTATCTCCCCATATAAATTCAGGTATGAACAGTAGATAATATTCAAACAACAACCCACACACCACTCTCTCTTAAAATCTTTCCTAACAAACAAATTAATTGCTTTTTATTCTAAGATCAAACCAACTTTCAGAACAGATGTGTCATGAAGCCAAACGACAACTCATAATGTGATTGATATATGTGCAGTAAGAACGAGACTCTTGTTCATCCCAGCCTCCTAGAACCAAAATATCCACACAAAAACTGTATAAATCAAATCACTGCTTAGACCATTAGCTCTAGCTTCTTATCAGTTAACTCTTATTTTAATTTAACCCATTTCTATTAATCTGTTTATCGACATGTGACAGTGACTTACCAGCAAAGTTTCAGCATGTCTGACTCTGGTGGCAACTCCATAGCGTCTTTCTGACTCTGCCTTCTTTCTCCCAGCATTCAGTTTCATCTTCCGCACCTACTTAAGTTCTGCCCTGCTATATGTTCAAAGAGGTTTCTTTATTCATTAGAACATAGAGGGAACTCCCACATCGTATGTGAATCCATGAGAGTCTGATAAAGAGTCTCAAGAATTTATTTACATAAAAAATGGGTAAAAACACTCACTAAGACAAAACAGATTAGACACTGTTGCAATCCAGCTACTGTGACCTGCCATTCTGCCCAGGGGAGATAGGTACCAATCACTTCTGGCTCTGGTTCTGAGAGTACAAGAGAGAGAGTGAGAGAGCATGACTCCTCTCCTTCAGCTCTTAAGTGGTCTTGTAGGCAGGCAAGACCACATTCTAGGACTTGTTAGCCCAGAAATCATTGCCTAAAAGGATCAAAATCTCACAAAACTTGCCTTTATTCTGAACAAGAAACTTTTAATCATAACATAAAATTATCTACAATAAGAACAACTCTCAAGTTTGTTCAAAGTAATAAAAAAGAAAATAATATAAAAAAACACTATAACTAACAAGAACATCAAACAAGAAACACATTCTAAATGTCCAGATCATAGGCAATTTGCAAATTATAGAGATTATTGCAGTAGCTGTCCTATTCTGGAAAGTCTATGTCATGTACTTAATATGCCTTCACTAAGAATTAATGGGCTTGTAGCTGTAAGTATCTAATCTTCAACCCCATCAAAGACCTGAGAAAGAAAGTAGTATTACCTGAATAAGCAAGAAGTGCAAGCAAATGACTTCAAAAAGATACAAGAAATGAAAACAACAACAACAACAACAACTGGATGGCTGAACAATCACACTCACACAAAGTCTCTACAATGATGGGACAATCAACTTTGGCTGTAGGCCTAGCATATCTGTCAGACTATTTTCAGAAGTATGAAAATTTGAAACACTGTCCTACCCTGTCTTACCTGGAAAGATTCTGCAGGTGTTCTTCCTTGAATTCTGATGTGGGATTCCACTTTGTATGTTGTAAATATCATTAGTTAATAAAGGAACTGCTTTGGTTCTACAGCAGAGCTATAGGGGAAGAGAGCTAGGTGAGAAAATTAAACAGAATCCTGGGAGAAAGAAGAGTAGACTAAGAGTAAAGCCATGTAGCCCCCACTGGAGAAAGATGCCAGAACTTTAGTCCATAAGTCACAACCATGTGGCGATACACAGATTAATAGAAATGGGTTAAATTAATATACAAGAGTAAGCCAATAAGAAGCTAGAGCTAATGGGTCAAACAGTAATTTAATTAATACAGTTTCTGTATGATTATTTTGGGATAAGCAGCCAGAAATGAACATGCCACCTCCCCACAACAGAATCCTGCTGTCTGGATTAGATAGCATTCGACATGTTTACTGTTAACAGTGGAGTCAAAGCAGTTCTTTGCCAAATAGGCCAGTGTTTCAAAGATGAAATTAAACTCAATATGGAGAGTCCTCAGTGCCCAATGTCCTCTCAGGAATAGGATGGTGTTACCAGAAACATTCATATCTTACATCTGTAGAATTCTAAGCTAATATAACTTTTAAATACCATATTCTATAGGTCTTTGAAGTATTTTAAGACTACCGTTCTACATGCAATACATCCTTGTACATGTAGCTACCCTAATTAACATAACCCTAAGTATGACAAACATGGGTGAGTATTAGCCTCTAATTTTTAATATCCTATGTAGCTTAATGACTAAAGCTTCACATTATAAAAATAAACAATCTTCAAACAGATATACATCATAAGGATAATGATCTCAAAATTATGACAATATAAAAATATCTTAAAAATGGTATAGTGAAGTATGACAATAATATCCTTCATTTGCATCAATATGCAAAATATCTTAAGTAGAAGTTGAAACACATACAGAATGGCAAAAGTAATTTTACCTTTTTATTAATATAGAAAAATGCTGAAAAGAGATATAAAAACACATACAATATTAAAAATATAATTTTTTATTTTGCACCATTATGCAGATTATCTTAAACATCAATAGAAAAATAAGTTTATATTTGTTTCAATATAAAATATTCCATGCCTATGCAAACTATATAGAACTGATAGTTGTTAATTTAGTTAATAAGTAGATACAATAATCTACCATATTATCATATCTATCTATTCTCTGTTTTCCTATACCAAATGAAATTCCTGAGTCTCATTTTGTTATTCACTCCCCAAACTCACAGCAACTTATAACTTATAACCAAACATTTACATGGACTAGTCATGGGCCATTGGACTCAAGGACATTTTGTTGCAATTGTTGCATTAATCCATGAGAGTCTCTTAAAAGGTCTCATTAATTTATTTAGTTATAATATTGTGGAAAACACTCACTGATACAAAACAGATTAGACACCACAGCAATCCAGTTGCTGTGTCCTATTGCTTTGTCCAGGGGAGATAGGGACCAACTTCTCCTTGCTCTGACCACCTAAAACAAAGAGATGGGGGAGCAGAGGAGGGGTAGAGAGAGTGTGACCCCTCCCCTTCAGCTATTAAGTGTATTGCACACAAACATGACCATGTCCTAGAGTTTGTTGTCACAGTCACAAAAGTCATAGCTAAATGGATTGAAATCCCACAATAATAATGTAACTTAAATGACAGCTTTCTTCTGAAACTTTGGGGTTAGTCCTAGCTGTACATATTTGCCATCTTCTGATCCTCAACACTTCTACCAGAATGGCTCATTAGAAGATATTGACAGAATTCTTGACTTCTAACCTCTCAGTTACAAATACTTCTTTCTTCTTCCTATAAACCAGTTGCAGAATCCTGCTTGTCTGGATTAGACAGAATTGGAAATGGTTATTGTCAGCAGTGTAGTCAAAGGACTTTCTGAGACAGAATTTCTCTAAGCCTGTCCTAGAAGAAGCTCTTCTAGACCAATACAATTCCTCATGTCATGGAGATCTCTAACCATAAACTTATATTCATTTCTACTTTCTGACTCTAATTTCACTACTAGTATGAACTGTAATATTTTGGAGAGAGAGTTTTGGCAAATGAATCATAACCCATAGTTTGAGTTCCATTGCTGTAAGCTATAATGAAACCCAATTTGGTGACCTATTGCAAAATCTAAAACATCTGCAGTTGTGCACCAAGTACTCAAACCATAAATCTATAGGAGATATTGAACATCAAAAATGTAATGCTGATTTACCTGAAAATAATAAATGCTCAATCATTGTTTCAAATTTTTATTCAGATGGAAAATTGTCAATTTTAGAATCGGTGCAGTATAAAATACAGCCCTGATGAAACTCGTCTATTCATCTTTAAAATTGGTACAGGTTTCTGTTTTATTGTACTTTCAAGTTGATATCTCATTTCAGTTTATATATCCTCTTATTTTCAGTAATTTATTATAAAGTTAATTTGGCATTGCATTTTCAATTCAGAACCCCTTTATACTTGAAGAAATAAATAATTCTAACACAGTGAAATAAAATTTTATAAAGAACTCTGAGACTCTTATAGAGATTTAACTCCCAAGATGCTATTAGAAATACATATATATTGAAGATTTAAAATGGAAATAAGAGTTTGAAATAGTGTGGCATTTTGCTTGTGTTCCAACAAATAAAATTTTCCTGGAGATTAGAGGGTGGAGCTAGTCAGTATTTAACAATAGATGTTTCTATTTCTATACAAACAGAAAGCAAGTGATAAGGCTTGTCAGAGAGAGGAAGTAATAAAGTATGGCAGAGATAGGAACTTGACGCTTTTCAGTCAAACAGGTTTGAGAGGTAAAAGGTGGTAGTGCCTGGTCCAATTTACTTCTCTGATCTTTCAGCTTTTACCCCAATATCTGACTCCAGGCTTTATTACTAAGAGCAATTAGGAAAGTGCTTCATTGAAATATATTTTAATTTCAACCTGTCTCTAGAATATCATAACTTTAAGGTCAGGGCTTATATATACTTGCTGTTAATTTCTAACTCATCGTTTTCTTTAATTCACTTCATAAACAGTCCAGAGTTATAGTGATATCTGACAACAAGACAAAGAAATTATGGAATATGTACAAGAAAATTCAGCATGTCAGAAAAGAAATAAATGTTGGAGTCTGGGGAAAACAGGTCAGTGGTGAAGAAAAACCTGAACAACCAACTCTAGGGGACTGAATGCCATACTCAGGTCTTATTGAATACCAGAAAATTATTTTGTACTTGCAAATATATTAAGGCAAATAATCAGCATACAAAATAAAAAAATAAATAAATCCTAGAAATGTAAATTCTGAAAGTGGAGGATGACTTGTGGGATTCATATTAGAACCCACACTAGGGAGATTATCAAAGTCTGCAACTAAAGATTCAGGATACCTAGTACCCTTTTCTGGTCTTAATGAGAGCATGTTCAATGTATTTCAATTTTGGGTGATAAGAGTGGTACTGTTTTATTTAATACTATATCATTTTTAGTAGAATACAAATATATTTTTGATATTATTTATATGTATATGTATATGAGAATATGACCTGCATATATATCCAAGCACAATGTCTGTTCAGTACCCCAGAGGCTGAGAGAGTTGACAGATTCACTGACACTTGAAATTGAATATAGCCAAGATACATAAAATAGGTGCTGGAAGTCTGACCCAGGTTCTCTAAAAGAGAAACCAGCAGTTGCAGTGGCATTTCATTTGTATTTTAATAAATAAAGTTTTCCTGAAGATCAGAAAAGTAAAACAACCACTCTGATCACCCTTACAGACCAGGTAACAATGACACATACCTTTAATCACAGAAGCCACACTAACTTGCCATAGAAACCAGGCAGTAGTGGTGCATGACCTTAATCCCAGAACTAGAAAGAATTATAAAATGGGAGAAGCTCTCCCCAATCCTCCCCTTCTCCCTTCTCTTTCCCCATCTTCTCTTACTGCCACCCACCCCAACCCCCATGCTCTCAATTCAACTTTTGCCTGGCAATCTTATCTACTTCCAATATCCAGGAGGATAACTATATGTTTTTATTTAGGTTCACCTTCTTATTTAGCTTCTCTAGGATCACAAATTATAGACTCAATGTCCTTTATTTATGGCTAAAATCCACTTACGAGTGAGTACTTACCATATTCATCTTTTTGGGTCTGGGTTATTGCGGGGGGCCATCCTGTCCCGCAGGAATGAACGCCACCAAAAACGAGAATTCCTTCTCTGGTCACATCTTTATTTGGAGCATTCTCTTGAGGAAAATTGAGGGAAGGGAAGATAGAGCAGGGACGAGAGAAAGCTTAGAGAGAGAGCGTTGGGCCCCAAGGCAGCTGCTTTTAAACGGTGGAGCGGCTTGAACGCTGTCCTGATTGGTTAATGCCATTCTGCTGGTCTGAGCATGTGCAAGCAAGGGTGCAGGCAGGGGTGCTCAGCCCCACATGGCTACCTCCAAACTGCAGGACCACCTGTGCCTCCAGGTGGCTCCCAACAGGTTATCTCACTCAGGATAGTGTTTTTTATTTCCATTCATTTGCATGCAAAACTCAAGAAGTCATTGTTTTTTACCGCTGAGTAAAACTCTAAAGTGTATATGTGCCACACCTTCTTTATCCATTCTTCTATTGAGGAGCACCTAGGGACACCTAGGAGAGCTTGCAGGAATGGGATGGTTGGGAGGGAGGAAGGGGGGCTATGTGAGCAGGGAAGTATATATCTTAATTAAGGGATCCATTTTAGGATTGGCAAGAGACTTGACTCTAGAGGAATTCCCAGGTGTCCAAGGAGATGTCCCCAGATTGTTCCTTGGGCAGCAGAGGAGAGGGTGCCTGAACTGGCCTTATCCTATAGTCACACTGATGAATATCTTGCATGTCACCATAGAACCTTCATTGGTGATGGATGGAAATAGAGACAGAGACCCACATTGGAACACTGGACTGAGCTCCCAAGGACCAAATGAGAAGTTGAAAGAAGGAGAACATGAGCAAGGAAGTCAGGACAGCGAGAGGTGCATCCATCAATGGAGACGGTGGGATTGATATAATGGGAGCTCAACAAGGCCAGCTGGACTGGGACTGATGGAACATGTGATCAAACCAGACTCTTTGAATGTGCCTGACAATGAGGACTGATTGAGAAGCCAAGGACTGTGGCACTGGGTTTTGATTCTACTGCATGGACTGGCTTTGTGGGAGCCTTGTCTATTTGGATGCTCACCTTCCTAGACCTGGATGGAGAGGGGAGGACCTTGAACTTCCCACAGGGCAGGGAACCCTGACTGCTCTTGGGACTGGAGAGGGAGGGAAAGGGGGAAGGGAGTAAGGAAGGGAAATATCATTAATGGACATAATTCAAAACTTGGAATCAAATGTACATCATGAGAACCAAAGATTAAACTGATTTGATGAATTTGTAAGAAAAAGTCACAGATCAAGAAATTCAGACTTTATTAAAGACAGTGATAAAAAGATGTGAAACTATTGAAGACTTTGTCAGAACTACTAAGCAAAGAGATGAAGTACAGACAAAACACAATAGTAAAGATTTAACACTGTCAGTATCTCTCAGAGGCACAGATAACTTACCAAAAGGTTTAGCTACTTATCCTGTTCCTACTTCTTAAAAGTCAACTAATATTACATACCCAAAAGAATATACAGAATGTAAATGGGTGTCTATTTGCATGAAATATCCATAAGTTTTTAAGAAGTCAGCAATTTCTTACGCCATGCATTCACCATATGTAAGTCAGTTTAAAGATATGAGCTTAAAGAAATGAAATCACTCCACACGATTTGCTTCAAATACTCTCAGTTGTAGTAGACCATGGACAACAGTTTCAGTAGAAGAGATATTGGAAGGAGCAAGGTAAGACCCTTGAATACCAAGGTAGAATGAGAGATTTTGAGGCCTCCAAAGATTAAATGTTTGGTAATGGACCTGATGTGATTTAGATAGTCAAGCTACACACAATTAAAACATATTGTCCCTATTTGCTAAAATAGCCTTGAATGTTTGGGACAAGATCAAGAACCAGAAAAAATATGAAAAAATTCATAGACTAAAATTTGCCTTATTGCTGATTATATATAATAATTCTCAGCCTGCTAAAAGATAACAGTGGAAGATTCTCCCACAGAGAATATTAAACAGACCAATCCTGTAAAAATATTTTGCATGTCAGCCATTGGATCTGATATGTGAATAATTTCCTGAATTTATAATTTACCGTTACAAAGACAACATTTTGCTATCTGATTCAAATGTAAATACTGGAGAAAGAAAGTTTGAAGAAGTAAAGAAAAACAGAAATAAGAAATTCTATTAATTATTTAGGTTATAATTTAGGATTACAGATAATTAGACCCCAAATAGTGTAAATTAGAGGAGATTTATTGAAGACACTTAATGACTTTCAAAGATTAATAGGTGATATTTTCAACCTATGATGCACTATAGGGATAAAACATGATCAACTGATTAATTTAAACATATCCTTTGTGTGGTGACAGGACTTAAATTGTCCCAGGGAATTATTAGTTGAAGCTGAAACAAGGGGGATATAGGCACAATAGCATAAAGGGTACATCATTGAATCTACTCTGAAAAGAAACGAGAGAGGATATACCTATGATAAGATAAAAAGTTAGATTATTAATTATAATTATTAAAGCAGCTACTAGTTTTAAGTATTTTACATTAGATTGAAATTTTTATATTGTACACAAATTTTGTATGTTGATATTAATTTTGTTAGAATATGCTGTATGTACATTTTACTCTTCTTCAAGTTATTGTACTTTTATACCTCATATAACAATGTAATGTAAATTTCTTATCTTTGAAAATTATTATTACCAGCTCATTCAGGAAATAAGGAAATGAAGGTTAGTTGTTAACCACTTAGAATATTAGAACCTGTAGTCATACAAGGTACATTTTCAAGGTCAAACAAAGATATATTACACATAGAAAGGTCATCTTTAAACACTTCAGAGATAAAGAATATGGAATTGAAGATGTTTTTATTATATACACTGCTATTGATGAAAATGCGATATTCTACTACTAGCAGCATTAATCTACTTCACTTAGGGATTATATTCTTTGTAGTAAAAGTAAGCCTCTTGGAAAGGAAATGCCCTTGCCTCAACTTCTCATAGTATGCTGTCTTACTGGCGAAGTAGGACACAAAGGAAAATGAACATTAGAAAGCAAGGAAGGCAGTCCTTCAGAATATCATGCTTTACAGAAATATAGATATGCTAGACCTGTAGGCTGAAGATGGATGCCTCAGCATTTCAGAGGATCTTTGGGTGACTCTCCAGGCAACCAGCTGTCTCTGTCATCACTCATATTTTTTTGAAAGTCTCTTGCTTGCACTTCCAGCTTACTCAATTGCTATTATTTCCTTCTTGGGTCTCTGAGTGAGTTGAAGATTAGATAGTTGTGATTTTCCTTGTTTACCTAACACTGTAAGTAAATTAGGCACAAGATTTTGAATTCACCAAGATAGGATAAATATAAAATATTTTCTCTGAATTTGTCAAGTGCAAATTGACCAAACATTGCTGATATATTTATTGTCTGAATATATTATATATAATCATTTTATTTGTATAGAGTTTTTCTTATAATAGTTTTAGCCTTTTTATTTTAGACAAAAGGGGAAATGTGGTGGCATTTTAATTGTATTTTAATAAGCAAAAGACTGCTTGAAGATCTGAGAATAAAACAGTCTCACTGGATCAGCCTTACAAAACAGGTTATGGTAACACACATCTTTGATCCCATTAGCCACAATAACAACACCTTTAATCCTAGTAGCCACACTATCTTTCCACAGAAAACACACAGTAGTAATACACACTCTAAAAGCCAGAACTAGAGAGAACTTTAAAATGAGAGGAGAGAGTTCTCATTCTCATTCTGGGGTTTCCTGAACACAGGATCACCATTGTTGGACTGAGGATGAGGTGAGGGACAGTAGTTGGCTGCTTTGGTTTAATGCTGATATCCCTCCCTGAGATTTATTAATCATACTTAATAGTACAGTCTTAACTACAAGCTTTCACTCTAGGCTCAGAGTAAATGAATGGAAGAGAATCATTTTCCTTTTGGGATGTCTGTGTCACTGTAGTCAAAATCTGCATAGGTTTCAACAGAGGCCGCTAGAGCTTATTTGTTCTCATAGAACTGAACGTTCACACATACAGACACACACAGACACAGACACACACAGACACAGACACACACAGACACACAGACACACACAGACACACACACACACAGACACAGACACACACAGACACACAGACACACACAGACACACACAGACACACAGACACACACACACACACACACACATAGTATAGTATAGTGTGGTGTTGTTTTTCAAAACAGAGTTTCTCAGTAGCTACAGCTCCACTCCTGGAACTTGCTCTGTCGATCAGGCTGGCCTCATACTACAGAGATCTACCTGCCTCTGCCTCTTTATTGCTAATCCATGTGTCCAGCTTCAAAATCACATCATTTAATTTGAAAATATGTTCCTAACTCTCCTTCTTCATTCGTATTATGACAATGAAATTCACTAAAATCTTTGCTTTGAAATTAATTCTTTTAATACAACTTTTTTTCCCTACAGCTCGTGAATCATTGTGGACAAGATTAAAGACTAATTGTGTAAACAAGAAAAGAGAGATGACTATGAAATTATGGCTCCTAGAAATGTCCAAGCCCACACTCATAGAATTGCGCCACCATTACTGTTTAAATATGAGATGAAAAAAGAGAGTTGCAATAAACATGCTAATGTGGATGAGCGGAAAAAAGGATGCCTCCATAACAACCTTTTAAAGAAAAGGGATTTATTGCAAGCTGAGAGATAGAGAAAAACCTTTCATGAGAAAAGTACACCAATTTGATTAATCTTTACTTAGTAGTCAATTACCATATAAACGCACATGTAAGAGTAATAGTATAAAGACTGACCATGCTGTAAATATGTCTTTAAAAACAAAAAATAAAATATATGTACTTTATAAAAATATTTATTATGTATCAATGTTTGTATGTAAAAACACTCAATGGGAAAAAATACCATGAGTTCAAAATAAAGAAGTGAGGGTTCGGTACATAGAAGTGTTTTGTGAGGAGAAATGGAAGGAAAATATACAATTGTGTTATATTCTCAAAATAAAATAAATACATTTAAAATCATCTTTTTTGATTCTTTTAGAATTTCATACATTTTATTTTGATCTAATTTTTCTCTACAAAGTACTTCTAGATTTACTACGTTTTTACTCCTGTGATCTTTGTACCATAATATTCTTTAAGCCATTAAACCAAATTTGTCCTTCTCATACAGTTTTATCTAATTCATACTTGATTCTTATGCACATGTTCACACATGTATACACACAAACACACAGACACACAAACTTACACAGAACCATGAATCTGCTCATTTAATAAATGAAGCACAAACTGAAAACACTTTAAATTTTTTCTTTGACTAAATGCCAATGTTTCCAAGTAAGCTGTTGAATTAAATATTAAAATTTTAATAATTTTAAAATTTAAAAAATCAAAATTTTTCAAGTTAACAAATTTTAAAGTGCTGTTACTTCCTCCAAAATCCTAACTTATGTATGCCATAAAATCTCCAAAAGTACAAGGGATTTCAAAAGAGTTCCCAAGATTTTCTACAACATCCAAACATTGAAATTCTGAAATAAAGCTTAGGGCAACACTGGGCTCATTTGGGATTCTTTCCTTACAACAGTGAGAGCAAAAGTCTTCATTCAACTTTTTGGTTAGATCAAGCACTTGCACTTTACAGAACTCTCATTAAAACAAATTATGTATTTGAAAAGGATTGCAGATGAATTATATGACCCTAGTCATCATTAAAAAAAGAAGAAATATTTTAAAAAGAGTTTATTTTGTTCCTTTGATTTTTTAAAAATATATATAATATATTTACTGATTTTTATTTTGGATAAAATATAACATTATGTAAAGGAAGCATAAACCTATATATTTACCTTTCACTAACTGACAATATATTATCATAAGGGATTGAATGTAATCAAAATAAAGCAATACATGTAATAATGCAAAGAAACAATTTTATAGTGGTTTTAATAACAGTGATTTATTATATTTAAAAAGGAGGGTAAAATTTTAACTAGAATTTGGGGTTGTCTGAGAAGATGTAAAATATTTTTCTTCTATCATAAATTAAATATTTCAATTTGTGTTGAATTTTCAAAGATACATTTACTTTGTAAAATAAAATACACCAAATTCATATTTCCTAGTTACTCTATTTGCTCCCCAATAGAAGATGCTCCAGTGAATTGTGCAGCAGTGTAGTTTTGATACTTATGCATAGAATATATCAGTAACTTATATCCATTGATTAGATATAGCATCATAGGCTTTATTATTTGAAGTCAATAAACAAATAATTAATGTAACAATATAAGCAGTCAAAACAGAGTAATTACTGAAAATTATTTATTTCAATATGATAAATATAAAGCATTAAATGCAGAAACATCATAGCAGCAATAACATTACTGTACTTTCCATATTCTTTGTAATTATATCTGATAAATTCATTCTTTTTTGTTTATGTTTTTCATGTGATATAATGCCTGTGTAGAAGACCTACGAACTCAAAAAAACTGTCTGCTAAAGTTGTATTAACCATCATTATAAGTGACTTTTAACAGAAAGAGGGAAAAATCACAATATATATATAATTTACGCTCTAGATGATAAACCATAAATGTAGTAAATAACTAAATTATACTCTGTACTAGATAAGCAATGTTCTATTGAAAACAGAAAAACTTAAATGGTTTTTGAACTCTGTGTAAATTGACAGAGATATTCAATTTTGTAGAGATGTTCTGCCTAGGCTTTCTTGAAATGACACTTCCAAGACACTAAAGAGGTAATGAGGTTAACAATGCTGATCTTAGAGTAAGAGGGAGTGGAAAGTAATGTAATGTAAAGAAGGCCAGTTACAGAGAGGTGACAATAGTTAATTCTTAATAATAGAAAAGCAAAAGTTTCTAAAAGAAAAACAATTATTGTTGCACAAACATTATTTCTGATATCATTCTATTTTAATTTTTACACATTAGAAATTAATATCACTTTTGACACTAATAATAGATAATGAAGTGTAAAAATTAAAAAAAAACAAGGTTGCAATTGAGACATGTGACTCAAATGTAACCCCCAATCTTTGGGGACTATGAAAACAGTCTTAGAATGATTTTAAAGTCACCCTGAGTGGCAGAGTTAATTCCTAGATATCCATGAGCAGATATTTGTAACTTGTATCAAAATTTGAAATAACAAATAAAAAAGAGTATAGAAAATTTCCATACAGAAAAATGCAGAAGTGTATAAGTAGGACTGATATTTCTCACCGTTTTCAAAACTCAGTTTGTAAATTTAACTCATGATGTTGATGGTCACAAATAAAAGTGTTCTCATGTGTCCTTGATTTGTGTTAAATTGTTTGATCTCTTCAACTTTCCCTTATCTTCTTAGGGCATCTCTGCCTAGCTTGTCAAACCAGACAGCCTTTCACTTTTCTCATATTACATATATTCTCATCATATGTTTCTTAAATCACATATAATCTATTACTGATCATCCCTTTCTATGTAAACTAAAGACATCTTCTCTATCCATCTCCAACATTTCATATCTTGCTCTTTACCACCTACATTCTCTCCAAATTTTTCAAACAAATTGAAAAAATTCAAAGCTTGAATATCTGAATGAGAGACTGTCATATTGTCCTTCTGTATCTGGATTCTTTTGATATTTCCAATTAAAAATTTTTGCATAGAATTTCTTTTTCTTTAGTCCTAAATAGACATATTCTGTGTACATGTATCATATTTATATTGTCTATTATGTAGATGATATATATCTAATTGAGTCTATTTCCTAAATGTAGATAAAACAGTAATCAATGTGGACCAGTGAATATTACTCTTTCCTAAATGTAGATAAAACAGTAATCAATGTGGACCAGTGAATATTACTCTGTTAAGGCATAAATGTCTTGAGTATATAATGAGAAGTTTCGTTTCTAAATTTTAAAGCAAAGATAATTGCAAGTCTATTACTATTCAGCCTTCAATGATAACAGAGAACTGAGATTTATAAAATATTACCTGCCTAAACACAAAGCACAATACAAGCAACTTACAAACCTTTAGAAATGACAGACAGTTGGCTGCCTGTATAGTCATCTGTTGTAGGAGGCCTGTAGTTTTCGGCTGCTCAGCCCCAAAATAATTACACAGAAACCATATTATTTGCAATACTGTTGGGCAAATATCTTAAGCATATTTCTGACTAATGCATATCTTATATTAATTCATCTCCATTAATCTGTGCATCATCACAGGGCTGTGAATTACTGGGTATAGTTCCAGCGTCTGTCTCCAGTGGGACTATATGGCTTCTCTTGGACTCTGCCCTTTTTCTCCCTGCATTCAGCCTAGCTTACCCACCTAGTTATGTTCTGCCCTGCCATAAGCTCAAAGCAGCTTTTTATTAATCAATGGAAATCACAGTGTACAGAGGGGAATCCCACATCTTCCAAGATTCCTCTGCAACAATAGGACATCCATATTCAGCCTTCATGTCTAGAACATCTGACAAAGTTTTCTGTGAAGCAGGAACTTTACAGTTCTGGTCTATGTTACCTTTGCAAAGATCTGCAGTAATTTCCTTTTTGTACTGCTTGTGTATCCAGTTTGGACAGAATACTGCCAACAATTGAGGCAAGGGCAGATTCTCGCCTCATTGCAAGTTTTCTTACATTTAAAGCAAACTTCATTTGTATGTTCTTTGATAATCATCATTTTATCTGAAGATTAGTGCTGTCAGGAATAGACATGTCTCAGTATCATGAAATGCCTTATGTTATTAAATATCTAAAATACCATATTCTGTAGATCTTCAAAGTGTTTGAAGCCCATCTACACAGTTGAAATATATCTGTGCTTAACCTTGAAAATATACCTAACATGACCACAAGTTTGATTGCTATAGGTGACTAACTACCAACCTGCATTTTTTAATTATCTTAAGCAATATGTAAGAGTAGATAAAGTTCAGGGTATAACATGAGGGCCGGCTTGTTTGTGTTTTCTGTGCCTCCCAGTACCCCACAGCTGTTTAGTCCCAGAGAAAATCAACCACAGAACTCCGTAAGTTATAAAGCTGATTGGCCCTTTAGGTCAGGCTTCTTATTGGCTAACTCTCACATCTTGATTAACCCATTTTTCTGATCTATGTTAGCCATGTGGCCCAGTACCTTTTTCAGTGGGGCAGCTCACATCCTTCTGCTTCCGTGATCTGGGCAGGAGTGGGAGGAATCAACTTCCTCCTCCCCAGAATTCTCCTGCTCTCCTTGCATCATTTCCACTTCCTGTCTGGTTTTCCCGCCTACACCTCCTGCCTGTTCAATCAGCATTTTATTTAAAACATGATTGACAGAATCTAGACAATTCTCCCGCACCATTTCCCCCTCTTTTTTTTTTTAAAACAAACAAACAAAGGAAAATATCTCTTCTCCAAAGTAACATACATTTTGACTTCAATTCTGAAGCCAAGGTATTTTCAAAATACCTATTTTGGGTTAATTCTGCAGCATTTATAAGCAGATATCTTTTAGTAGCTGTTGCTCGGTCCTCAGCATTTAAACAATTCAAAGAGAGCATAATAGCATACAGTATCAAGATTCTCTGTGTATTTTCCATCTTTACGTGGCTTTATTTTAACCTCTATTTTTTTATTTTTATTTTTAACTTTTGGTTTTTTGAGACAGGTTCTCTGCATATCTTTGTCCTGGAACTCCCTCTGTAGACCAGGCTATCTTTGAACTCCCAGAGATCCGTCTGTCTCTGCCTCCCCAGTGCTGGGATTAAAGGTGTGTTCCACCACACCCAACTACTCTCTTTCTTTCTTTCTTTCTTTTTTATTTTAAGGCTTTAAACCTTTTTTCTTCAAGCCTGCATATATATTTTAACACACTGTAAACCATTTTGAGGTTTTCTTACTTTTTGAATCTTTCTTTACTGTATATCTCTCTTTTTCTGACAACATGGGTCTTTAATTTGCTAAGGAATATGGAGACAACACTCCAAAGCTCCTATGGCTTTTCAAGGTTCTTGCCAGTAAGCAAGCCGCAACATTGTATCCAAAGTCAGGACTGCCTGCTTGAAAGTCAAGAGTTTTCCCTGGCAGGATTGCCCAGAAAGCCAGCATTTTAAAACAGCATAGCTTTTTTTTCCTGCTACTTTCCTGCTACGGCTGAAAACCGAAATGCTTTACTCTAGTCTTTCTCAAGCGTTCCCAGGCTTTCTGTGGATTCAGCTATCCACGTGGGCGCCATTCTGTAACAAGAGGGGGCCTGCTTGTTTGTGTTTTTTGTCCTGCCCGGCCCCCCAGCTGTTTAGTCCCAGAGAAAAATCACACATGAGATCTTTATAAGTTATAATGCTGATTGGCCCATTAGGTCAGGCTTCTTTTAGCTAACGCTCACATCTTGATTAACCCATTTTTCTGATCTATGTTAGCCATGTGGCCTAGTACCTTTTTCAGTGGGGCAGCTCACATCCTGCTGCTTCAGTGATCTGGTCAGGAATGGGAGGAATCAACTTCCTCCTCCCCAGAATTCTCCTGCTTTCCTTGCATCATTTCCACTTCCTGTCTGGTTTTCCCGCCTACACCTCTTGCCTGGCCAATCAGCGTTTTATTTAAAACATGATTGACAGAATACAGACAATTCTCCCGCACCATCAGGGATTAGAACTTTGAACTCCATGTTTAAAGAAACTGAATAGATACAATCAAGTACACAAACAAATATACACTATATTATAACAAAAATATTATTTGTAGCAATCTATACAAATCTGTACAAAAATCTATACCAATGTAGAATAATTGTTACTAGAAGTTGAAGTTTAGTTTAACTGTAGATTCAATAATATAACATGCTATTCAATTATTCTTATATTTTCCCTTTTTTAAATCTTAATAAAAGATAAAGAAGAATAGAAGAAAGAAAATAAAAGACAGGAAGAAAGGAAGTAATCCCTTAATCTAACCTCTTGTTCTTTTCTCCTTGATCATGCCCAGAAACTACTTGCAAATAACATTCCTAAATGAAGACAAAATCCAAACCTACTTAGTGACCCCAAAACACACACTCTATCTCTTGGAAATTTGGCCATCATTTTCTTTAAATTACTCTTGTGATCTTAAAATTGCTTCATGTTCTCTGAGGGTTATGGCATCTTTATAGAACCCTGAGAAAATTAGGACAATGGTCTTGTCCTGGGAGAATTAGCAGTATCATTGTATCATATTTTTTGTCCTGTTCTGTGTCTATGGAAAAAGTAAGACTTTTATTAAGTTTAGGGTGGAGAAGTCTTTGAAACTGGACTTCTTTGCTTGCCTCTGAAGTTGTGCTGGGTGTCAAGTTTTGAGGAAACTGTCATAGCAGCATTCTGCTTGGCTGTGTCACTTGTGCTGCTTGTTTTTCTTAATTGGTGGTTGATCCTTTTGTTCTGAAAACATGCAAACTTTTGAATGTAACAAACTTATCTGCATTAACAGAAAAATGGAATGTTCAATGTGCACAAGTCAGCTAAAGATGATTTTTCTGTTCTATGTTTCAGGAGGTAGACGGTCTCTGTCTACTTTTTCAATATATTTGGACTACATAACAAAACTGCATATAAATTTCTGTCCATAGCATATAAGAAAGATTGTATGTAGTAATCAGTTATCAAGACTGTAGTCAATAAGTTTTATCATGTCTTGTCCACTCTTGGAACTGTTCTCATGTAGAGGGATCAGGAAATACATCACTTACAGTTTTTCTTGGTTTCTTTCTTCATGTCTGTAGGCAAGATGTTTAGGAAATCTCGTCTTGTCAAGTATAATCTTTATTAACTTTAAAGTAAATTATTACATTTTATTTCCTGGAAGAAAAAGTCATAACCTTTCTCCCAAGACAACACATTTCCTGACTTCCATTCTGAAGCTAAGACATGTTTCAAACATAGGCTGGTTTAACTTAACAGATTTTTTCACACTCCAATGTCTCTCAGAAGCTGTAGTCTTTTGTTCATTATCATTTACATATTTAATGTTAATAAAGCAATATACAGGAAATAGGCTCCCTGATTATTGGTATTTCCTATCTTTGCATGAATTTTTTCTTTTTATATTACTTTACTTTCTTTTTAAAGATTTCACTTTCTTATTTTCAAACTATAGTTTTCTATCACTATTTATACCCATTTTCTTTTCTTCCTTTATCACCTAATCATATTTTCTAACATTCTGTACCTGTTTAGATGTTTTTTCTGTATCTGGTTTATGCATGCCTACAATCTTACTATGACTATGTGAACCAGGCCTTAAACGGCTAGAAGCCACCTTTGTGAATCTGTAGGCTCCTTTTGTGTCTGCCCTTAGCATATATCATTGGCAGCTGACTCTACCCCCTTGGTTTGGTTCAGCAAGTTCATTCTGTCTGTGGCCATTGCCTACCTCTCTCTAAGAGCCTAACTTCATGACCCGTGGGCCCTTGTAAGAAGCTTCAACTACCACCCTAGCTCTGGCAAAATACCGTGTCTATGCTGAATCAAACATTTCTGCCTAGTCTTATGCTTTCAAGTAGACATCCTAATGCTGACACCACATTGAATGGCAAATGGAATGGATCTATCTTTAAACTTCTCTCTCTCCCAGAAAAATGACACAAAGACTTATTAGATATGATATCTTGGCCTTAGATTAGTCTTGTTCCCCACTAGTTCTTTTTTTTAATTACTTTATTTAGCTGATGCATTTCAATAGTGCACTCACTTCTAGACAAGTGATCTCCTAGGCAAGAAGAGGGAAGTGATGCGTTTCAAGAAGACTCACATAAATCTTCAAATTTTTGCATAATCGTTCTGTTAATCACTTTAAAATATGCACACTTTATTTAACCTTAGAAACAATATTTTAAAAGATACAGTGTATCAGCATTGTTTATTATTTACTAAGCTTTGAGCTAGAAACTACGGGGAGTTCTTAAGACTTATATTAACCTCTTTATATCAATCTATGTTCTCTCATGTGGTTCATTACCTCTCTTTATTATTGTATGTCTGACTTTTTCTGCATCTTGCTGGTGAATTCATTGTCTCTCAGATTCCTTTCCAAAGTTTCTAATTCTGTCCAGAAGTCCTGTATATCCTATCCTGACTAGATAGTGGCCATTTAGTTCTTTATCAATCTAATTAGAAGGTACATTCAGTGGGAGAAGTTAAACAGAGACACATCTTCACAGTGTACAAAAAGGTTACACCATAACAAAGAATGTTTATTTATATGGGCTCCTGCGAATTTTATTTTTTCGCTTAATTTTTGTCAGTATATTTCTTGTTGGTATTTCAGCATAACACTATTTTTTAATACTGATTTTGTATCACATCACATTGATTTAATAAAAGTACTTATTAGATGAAATTGGTTTTTGCTGGATTTTTAAGATTTCTACAATAGGTAATTATTTAATCTATAAGTAATAACACTATTATTTCTTGATTTTTATTTGAATCTCTTTCATTTATTCAGCTTGTGTCATTATCTCAGATAAAACTTCAAGTACTACATTGAAAAAGAATGGAAAAAATGAAAACTTAGTGTTGTCTCTTAATTTTCCTCCATTTAATATAATGTTGGTTGTACATTCCTAATATAGTATTTTATATATAACATAATATATATATATTTTCTATATTCCAAATTTTTCAATAACTTTTTTATGAAGACTGCTGAATTTTTCTCAGAAGCATTTCCTGAATCAACTGGGATGTCCACATGAATTCTGTCATTCAATTACTTATAAAAATTATAACATATATTGATTTGTGTAAATTGATGCATCTCTGCATCTCTAAAATAAAGCCCATGAGTTTATGTTGAATGATTCTTTCAATGATTCTTTCGATAATACTTTTTTTGAAAGTATTAGTTGAGAATTTTGGTATTGATATTCATGAGAATGATTGATTACAATTTTATTGTTTGTTGTGTGTTTATTTAGTTTGGTGTCAAAGTAATACTTCTTTATTAAAAGACTTTAGTATAAGTTCTTGTATTCATTTTTAAAATAAGTTTGGAAATAATTGGTATTGTTTGATACTTGAAGGTTTGAAAAAAATACACTACTGAATACTTTGGTCTAATTATTTTCTTTAATTTGCAAAAACTGTAATTAGAGTTTAAGTCTTATTTATTGATAAAGATAATTATAGGTTGTCAAAGATCATATGTGTCTAGAAACTCATCCATTATTTTTAAATTTTCTCATGGGGGAATATGTTTTTAAAATATAACCTAATAATTTTCTTAATTTTATAGTGGCCTTTGTTTTATCTCTAAGCCTAGTAAGTTCAGTCCTCTCTTTTTATTAGCTTGGCTAAAGTTTTGTTCATCTTATATTTTCAGAGTACCAGGCTTTTATTTAACTAATTCTTTTTTTTCTGCTTAATAAAATTTTTTGCTAATTTAATGATTCATTTCCATTTAAAGAGATATATTCATTCTCTAGGCACTTAGGTATAGTGAATTTATTTATCTGATATATCTCTAATAGCATTTATTTATTATTTGTTTTACATGCTGACCATAGTTTGCATTCCCTTCTCTCCTCTCACACCCTTTTCTCAGCTACCTTCTGCCTCCTAACCGCCATACACTCTTACTCACTTTCTTTTCAAAAGAAGGCAGGGCTTTCATGGATGTGAACAAATCATAGCATATGAAGTTATAGTAATGTGAAGCACCATGTTTTATAATAAGGATAGACAAGGCATTCCAATATGAGTAATAGAGTCTCAAAAGCCAGTGAAGTTGTCAGAGATAGGACCATCCTCCTTCTATTGGTTGTCCCACAAGAAAATCAATTTTTACAATTGACACATATGTAGGCAATCATACCTAATAATTTTTATTTTAAGATTTCATTAATTGTATTCCATAAATTTTGAGATATTGTCTTTATTTTCTTCTCGATTTTGGGATTTTTTTCTTTATTTGTTATATAAATTACCAATTTATCGCTTAATAATGTGTTGTATAATCTCCAAGAATTTTACCATTTTCTATAATTTTTTTCTGTTCTTTATTTATAGACTTTACTACTTTGATTAGACAAAACGTAATAATCTAGTGTCCCTTGTTTGATTAGATATACTTTGTGCACTAACATAAACTAACTTTCAAGTAATGGTTTATAGTTTTCCAAGAAACATTCTCTTATGTTTACATAAAATGTCTTGGTGATATCTGTTACATCTATTTGTGCTATGATGTCATTGAATTCCACTACTAAATTCTTCTTTTTATTTATTTCTGTAAAGATGATCTATCAATTAATAAGGGTGAAATATTGATATGACATAGTATTTTTGTGTAGGGTTAATGGAGTGTTTGTTTTATACAATTAGATGCACTTTTGTTCATGACATTTATGCTTGTAATTGTAATATCTTGCCTATAGATTCTTCACTTTATGAGTATAAAATGACCTTACTAATGCTTTCCCATTAAGTTTGCTATAAGTCTACTTTGTCAGATAACAAAACAACAGCACAAGTTTGTCTCTGAGGTTAATTTGTTTGAGACATAGTTTTCATTCTTTAATCTGAGTTTAGTTGCCATAAAACTATATAGTTCTGTTTTATAGAGAGGAGTGTTTCCTTGAGGAAACAAATAGACAATTTCTGACTTTTATTCAATTTATTGTCTGTTATCTTTTGATTGAGAAACTGCTACAATGACAGATCAGAATTATTATTGAAATATGTTTACTGACTTGTGTCAGTTTTTAGTATTTGTTTCTTCTTCATTACTTGCTAAGTTATTATTACAGCTTAGTCTCTTTTCTTTTCTTTTTTCTTTTTTGTGACTTCCTTGATTTTTTTTTGTCTTTAGAAAAGATCCCTTCAATAATATTCTGCAGAAGTACCGTGATGGTCATAAATCCTTTAACCGTTTATCATAGGAGTTTTCTGTTTTTTTTTTTTTTTTTGTCATGATAGAGAGCTTTGTTTAGTTGATAGGCTGAGTTAGTAGTTGCTGTTTTCAGGACTTCAATTGCATCTTCTGAACCCATCCTGGATAAAGTTTCAGTTATCAGGTCTGTGTTACTCCAATGGACCTGCCTCAAGAGGCTTTTGCTAGGATTTGAAAGCAAAAGTCCTTAATGTTGTGACCAAAAGTGAACATTTCAGCTGGATGACATTCTATAAATACAGTTATTTGGCAGTCCTATATTTTTCTAGTCCTATGCTATAGGTATCTTCCCAAATCTCTAAATTTGTTTTGCAAATTTGAATTCATCACGAGCTCTTTATTTGGACTATTTCAACGAGAAAGTTCAGGTGTGATGAGTTAAAGTGACATAGATAGACTATAAAGTAAATACATGTGAAATTCATTAAATAAATAATATCATTTTTCCTAATTGTACCTTTTTAAAGACATTCCTTAAACACAGTTTTAAAAGGAAGTGACAATAAGATGAAGAGGAAAAATCCATTGGAGCAAGTGTGTTATATGGGGTGGAATGTGGAGTAAGAATTGCATTATACCAGCTTCCATCCAGTGGGCCATCAGAGGGGTGAGTTTGCTTCGGGCCCACGGCAGGGGCCCGGCGAGGAGGAGCTCGGACTTTCCCTGACCCCATAGACTCCCAGGTCACCCTGCAGTGCTGGCTCCACCCTGCTAAGCTCTCCCGTCTGCCATCCCAGCTTCCATCCAGGTACAAATTCCTATATTTCTCCCTTCCCACTGGGGCCATAAAATTTCCCCAGCTCAGCTGCCTTGCACTCCTGGATAGAGGGAGTGCCTGTGCTTAAATAGCCTGCCTAAGGAAAGGTAGGCATTCAATCAGTGAATTCCCTGCCCAACAAGGGAACCTGACCCAGTACCAGAAGTTCCAATAGAGAGCATTTGAAGGAAGAGATGGGCAGACGCCAAGGCAAGACCTCCTCCAACAATCTGAAAAACAACATGAAAACACCAGATCCCAACGACCCTACAATAGAAGGACTTGAACACTCTAACCCAGAAGAAGTGGAAAAAAGTGCCATTATGAAAGCAATAGAGTCCCTTAAACAGGATATGAATAACTCCCTTAAAGAATTGGATGAGAAATATAACAAAAAGTTTGAAGAAATGAGTATAGAAATGGATGAGAAATATAACAAAAGTTTGAAGAAATAAGTAAATCTGTGAATGATACCCTGGGAAATCAAGAAAAAACAATCAAACAGGTAAAGGAAACAGTCCAAGAATTGAAAACTGAAATGGAGGCAATGAAGAAAACACAAAACGAGAACCAGCTGGATATGGAAAACCTAGGTAAACGAACGGAGACTACAGAATCAAGCATAACCAATAGAATACAAGAGATAGAAGAACGAATCTCAGATTCTGAAGATACCATAGAGAAAATAAATGCTCTGGTCAAAGAAAACGGCAAATCCAACAAATTCTCTTCACAAAACATTCAGGAAATCTGGGACACAATAAAAAAAACCAAATCTAAGAATAATAGGGATTGAAGAAGGAAAAGAACTGCAGATCAAAGGACCAGAAATTATATTTAACAAAATTATAGAAGAAAACTTTCCCAATCTAAAGAACGATATCCCTATGAAGGTTCAAGAAGCATACAGAACACCGAATAGACTGGATCAAAAAAAAAAATCCCCTCGCCATATAATAATCAAAACACAAAACATACAGTTTAAAGAAAGAAAATTAAGAGCTGCAAAGGAAAAAGATCAAGTGACTTATAAAGGTAAACCTATCAGGCTTACTCCAGACTTCTCTATGGAAACCATGAAAGCCAGAAGATCCTGGATAGAGGTACTGCAGAAACTAAGAGACCATGGATGCAAACCCAGACTACTATACCCAGCCAAGCTATCATTCTCTATCAACAGAGAAAACAAATATTCCAGGATAAAAATAAAATTAAACAATTCATAGCCACAAATCCAGCCTTACAAAAAGTAATAGAAGGAAAATTGCAACCCAAGGAATCTAACATTGTCAACACTGCCAACAATAACCCAGACATCTAGTGACCCTTCACAACCACAACTCAAAGAAGAGAAACACACAAACTCTACTACACACACACACAAAAAAAAATAATAACCGAAATCAACAACCACTGGTCATTAATATCACTTAATATTAATGGACTCAACTCACCTATAAAAAGGCACAGACTAAGAGACTGGATAAGAAAACAGGATCTAACATTCTGCTGTTTACAAGAAACACACCTCAACCACAAAGATAGACATCTACTCAGAGTAAAGGGTTGGGAAAAGGTTTTCCAAGCAAACAGACCTAAGAAACAAGCAGGTGTGGCCATTCTAATATCTAACAAAATTGACTTCAAACTAAAATCAGTCAGAAGAGATGGAGATGGACATTTCATACTCATAACAGGAACAATGAATCAGGAGGAAGTCTCAATCCTGAATATCTATGCCCCTAATATAAAAGCACCCACTTATGTAAAAGAAAAACTTTTAGAACTCAAGGCAGTCATCAAACCACACACACTAATAGTAGGAGACTTCAACACACCTCTCTCACCAATGGACAGGTCAATCAAACAGAAACTCAACAGAGAAATAAGAGAATTACTAGAGGTAATGAATCAAAAGGACTTAACAGATACCTATAGAACATTCCACCCAAAAAGAAAAGAATATACCTTCTTCTCTGCAGCTCATGGAACCTTCTCGAAAATTGACCACATACTTGGTAACAAAGCAAACTTACACAGATACAAAAAAATATTAGTAACCACCTGTGTCTTGTCGAATCACCACGGAATAAAGTTAGAATTCAATAACAATTCGAACACCAGAAAGCCTACAAACACATGAAAGTTGAACAGTCAACTTCTGAATCATCCCTGGGTCAAGGAAGAAATAAAGAAAGAAATTAAAGTCTTCCTTGAATTTAATGAAAATAAAGACACAACATACTCAAACCTATGGGACACAATGAAAGCAGTGCTAAGAGGAAAGTTCATAGCACTAAGTGCCCAATTAAAGAAAAAGGAGAAAGCACATATTGGAGACTTAACAGCACACCTAAAAGCTCTGGAAAAAAAGAAACAGACTCTCTCAGGAGGAGTAGAAGACTGGAAATAATCAAACTGAGGGCTGAAATCAACAAAATAGAAATACAGAAAACAATCCAAAAAATCAACGAAACAAAAAGTTGGTTCTTGGAGAAAATCAACAAGATTGACAAACCCCTAGCCAAACTAATCAAACGGCAGAGAGAGAACACTCAAATTAATAAGATCAGAAATGAAAAGGGGGACATAACAACAGATACAGTGGAAATTCAGAGAATCATTAGTTCTTACTACAAGAGTTTATATGCCACAAAGTTGGAAAATGTACAAGAAATGGATTGGTTTTTAGATAAATACCATTTACCAATGTTAAATCAAGACCAGGTGAACAATCTAAATAGACCTGTTAGTCGTGAAGAAATAGAAGCTGTTATAAAAAACCTCCCAACCAAAAGAAGCCCAGGGCCAGATGGTTTCAATGCAGAATTCTACCAGAACTTCCAAGAAGAACTGATACCTATACTCCTTAAGGTATTTCACAATATAGAAACAGAAGAGTCATTGCCAAACTCTTTTCATGAAGCTACAGTTACCCTGATACCAAAGCCACATAAAGACACAACCAAGAAAGAGAATTGCAGACCAATCTCACTCATGAAAATCGACGCAAAAATTCTCAACAAAATCCTGGCAAACCGATTCCAAGAACACATTAGAAAAATTATCCATTATGATCAATTAGGCTTCATTCCAGAGATGCAGGGCTGGTTCAACATATGCAAATCCATCAATGTAATCCATCATATAAATAAACTGAAAGAAAAAAAACCATATGATCATCTCATTAGATGCTGAAAAAGCATTTGACAAAATCCAATATCCCTTTATGATAAAGGTGTTGGAGAGATTGGGGATACAAGGGTCATATCTAAATATAATAAAAGCTATTTACAGCAAGCCGACAGCTAACATCAAACTGAATGGAGAGAAACTCAAAGCCATTCCATTGAAATCAGCAACAAGACAAGGCTGTCCATTCTCCCCATACCTCTTCAATATAGTGCTAGAAGTTCTAGCAATAGCAATACGACAACATAAGGAGATCAAGGGGATTCGAATTGGAAAGGAAGAAGTTAAACTCTCGTTATTTGCAGATGATATGATAGTATACATGAGCGACCCCAAAAACTCTACCAAAGAACTCCTACAGCTGATAAACACCTTTAGTAATGTGGCAGGATACAAGATCAACTCCAAAAAATAAGTTGCCCTCCTATAGACAAAGGATAAAGAAGCACGGAGGGAAATCAGAGAACCATCACCTTTCACGATAGCCACAAATAGCATAAAATACCTTGGGATAACTCTGACCAAGGAAGTGAAAGACCTATTTGACAAGAACTTTAAGTCTTTGAAGAAAGAAATTGAGGAGGATACCAGAAAATGGAAAGATCACCCTTGCTCTTGGATTGGGAGGATCAACATAGCAAAAATGGCAATTCTACCAAGAGCGATCTATAGATTCAATGCAATCCCCATCAAAATCCCATCAAACTTCTTCACAGCCCTTGAGAGAATAATAATTTTATATGGAAAAACAAAAAACCCAGGATAGCCAAAACAATCTTATAAAATAAAGAAACTTCTGGAGGTATAACCATCCCTGACTTCAAACTCTATTACACAGCTACAGTACTGAAAACAGATTGGTACTGGCATAAGAACAGAGAAGTCGACCTATGGAATTGAATAGAAGACCCAGATATTAGCCCACAAACCTATGAACACTTGATTTTCGACAAGGGGGCTAAAGGTATGCAATGGAAGAAGGAAAGCGTCTTTAACAAATGGTGCTGGCATAACTGGATGTCAACCGGTAGAAGAATGAAAGTAGATCCATATCTATCACCATGCACAAAAATCAAGTCCAAATGGATTAAAGACCTCAATATTAATCTGACCACTTTGAACCAGATAGAAGAGAAAGTGGGAAGTAGTCTACAAGACATAGGCACAGGAGACGACTTCCTAGGTAGAACCCCAGTAGCACAGACAATAAGAGAATCAATGAATAAATGGGACCTTCTGAAACTGAGAAGCTTCTGTAAAGCAAAGGACACCGTCAGTAAGACAAAAAGGCTACCTTCTTACAGGGAGAAGATCTTCACCAATCCCTCATCAGATAAAGGCCTGATCTCCAAAATATACAAAGAACTCAAGAAACTAGACCCTAAAACCCTAATTAATCCAATTAAAAAATGGGGTGCTGATCTGATCAGAGAATTCTCAACAGAAGAACTTTGAATATCCAAAAGACACTTAAGGTCATCCTCAACCTCCTTATTGATCAGGGAAATGCAAATCAAAACCACTTTGAGATACCATTTTACACTGGTCAGATTAGCTAAAGTCAAAAACACCAATGATAGCCTATGCTGGAGAGGATGTGGAGAGAGGGGAACTCTCATCGGTTGTTGGTGGGAATGCAAACTTGTGCAGCCACTGTGGAAATCAGTGTGGCAGTTTCTCAGGAAACTGGGAGTCAACCTCCCTCAAGACCCAGCAATTCCACTCTTAGGAATATACACAAGAGATGCCCTATCATACCACAAAAGCATTTGTTCAAATATGTTCATAGCAGTACTATTTGTAATAGCCAGAACCTAGAAACAACCTAGCTGCCCCTCAATAGAAGAATGGTTAAAGAAGGTGTGGAACATATATACATTAGAGGTTTACTCAGCGGTAAAAAACAATGACATCTTGAATTTTGCATGCAAATGGATGGAAATAGAAAACGCTTTACTGAGTAAGGTAAACCAGACTCAAAAAGAGGAATATGGCATGTATTTACTCATAAGTGGATTCTAGCCATAATTAAAGGTCTTTGAGCCTATAATTCGTGATCCTAGAGAAGCTAAATAAGAAGGTGAACCTGAAGAAAATCATGTAGTTATCCTCCTGGAGATTAGAAATAGATAAGAGTCCCAGAACCTTCATCTGGTGATGGATGGGATAGAGACAGAGACCTACATTGGAACACTGGACTTAACTCCCTAGGTCCAACCGAGAAGCAGAAGGAAAGAGAACGTGAGCAAAGAAGGCAAGACCAGAGGGAACCTTCATCAAATGATGGATGATGATACAGATGGAGACCCACATTGGAGCACCGGACTGAGCTCCCCAAGGTCCAAATGAGGAGCAGAAGGAGGATGAACATGAAAAAGGAAATCTGGACCTCGAGGGGTGCGATTACCCACTGATACAAGGGGACTGATCTAATGAGAGTTCACCAAGGCCAGTTGGACTGGGACTGAACGAGCACGTGATCCAACCAGATTCTCTGAATGTGGTTGGCCTGGAGTCTTTCTGAAAAGCCATTGACAATGACACTGGGACTTGTTTCCTCTGCATATACTGGATTTTTTGGGATCCAGTCTGTTTGGATACTCACCTTCCTGGACCTGGAGGGAGGGGGGAGGAACATGAACTACCCACAGGGCAGGAAACCCTGACTGCTCTTAGGGTTGGAGAAGGAGGAGGATAGGGAGTGGGGGGAGTGGGAGGATGTTGGGAGGGGGCGGAAATGGAAACTTTTATAATTTAATCAACTTTGAAAAAAAAGAATTGCATTATATTAAACTGAGTACAAAAAATGCACACAACAATCTTCAAACTTAATTTAGCAATAGGCAAACAATAAAATTCATCATCTGATATATAGATAAAAATAAGAAATAATTCAAATATGCAAAACAAAAAATACTCAAAGAATTAATTATTGGAAAAGATTAGCTAAAGTAAAAGGTGAAGTTCTCTGTTGAAATTCTATGAGGGTCTTCTTAGTTTTGTGAGGGAAATAAAGAGGAGCTGCAATTCTCTGCAACGCTGATGATAGGATTCTGGCATGTGGGGAAGGGAGTGTTAAACCTTTTCCTGCTGGCTCCCTTTGATCCTTTTACTGTATCTTGACCTCTCCTGGTCCTATGCATGTTTTAAATAATTAATTACATATTTTAAACATTAATTTACATATTTAAAAATGATCAGAAATTTATAAAGGACAAAATAACAATGAAAAAAATCTATAAAACAAGTATGTATATATATACATATTTATTACACATATTTATTTATATATGTGATGTGGGTTTATAGTACAATAGATTCTAGTTATGAGCTACTATTCTACTGATTTGGTTTTATTATTTTGCATTGTTTTGCATTGTTTTGCTTTGTGGCAGAGTATCTCATGTAACCCTGGCTGTCCTCAAACTTGCTTGCAGACTAGGCTTTTTTCACACTCAGAAATAATCTGCTTCCAACTAACAGATAGGATTAAAGGATAGTGCCAAAATTGTCTGACTTGGCTCCCGTTCTTTTTTTTTTAATAAAAGGTTATCAGTTTCCTTTATTTATCAATAAATAACTATTTTCACTTTGATTTAAATTCCAATACATTTAAAATTTTTTTTATCAAATTTAGGGTAGGGAATAGAGAGAATATTTTATATTTAGTGGGCTGTAGTAAACACATTAGTACCCAATTGCTCCTAATAAAGAGAAAAGACTGTGTTCAGCCCTATATGAATATCTCTATCTACATTCCAAATCTGTAAACTTTAGAGAGAGAAAGCAAAGAACAGTAGAAAGAAGATACAGAAAAAAACTTTAAAATGATGTCTTTTGGACATGACAAGGCTACTGATCTCATGAACTCACACCAGCTATATTAACCTATATGATTTCAAACCAAAATTCAAGCATAGTAGCAATATAATGATATTTTATTTGGGTTTTAATAAATAAAACTTGCCTGAAAAGCAGAGTGCAGAGCTAAGTCACTAGAGGGCAGGAAGTGTTGGCACACACCTTTAATCCCATTACTCAAGTCCACCCGGGGAAACAGGAGATTGAATCTCTCTAAAAAGAGAAATAAAACTCATACAAAGGTGCTCCCAGCACTCAGGCATCATATGTCTTTATTCCCAGCACTAGGGAGGTAGAGACATGAATAGTATGGCTGGACAGGGAGAAGTACATAAAAAGAATGAAACAAGAGCTCATTTTAGTCTGAGATTTGCTGAAGAGCATTTCAGTCTACAGTTGCACTGAGGACAGGATTGGTTCTTTTTTTATCTGAGCCTTGGTAGATGTAAGAACTCTATAATGTCTTGGCTGCTTTGCTTTTATGATATTCAGCTTGAACCCAATATCTGTCTTTTGGTTTTTCTTATTCATGTTCTTTCCGGTGCCAAACTTTTGTGGTATGAATTCATGAAATTGTCATTTGCTGTGGTTTACAGCCACCAACATAGGCCGGAGTTTCATACAGTTGGCGTCACTCCCGTACTGGTTTTGTTTTCCTTTTTTTTCTCCCGGTGGGCATTCCATGAACCCCCTTTTCAGTCTGCTCACTTGAAGTTTATCAGACTTTTGATGCTCTTTGAGACAACAGTAAACCACATATCTTCGTCATCAACAGCACAAGATTTGATGAGAAATGGGGTACACTTAAGGAGGGAATTAGTTAAAAGCAAGAATAATTTTCCATGCTAAAAAATGGGAAACAGAAGATGGAGAAAGTTAGGTGTCTGTATTATTATCTAATGCATGGTTTAAAAATGGAAAAGCTAAATGAAGAGATAATCAACTTAACTGGTACTTATGCACTGTTAATCAACATTTTGATTATCCTTGTTGCTGTTTTGATATTTTTGGTTTATCTCTTAAGAAGCGGTTTTGTTTGACTGCCAAAGTCAGACCTTAGAAATACTTAATAAAATAGGTCATGGAGATATTACAATACAGACAGAGGAATTTAAAGGAGAACCATTTTGAGCATAGCATCATAAAGTTAGAGAAGAACAGCCTAAGATTTCAAACAAACAACCTTAGTATATCCAGTAACATTACAGGAATTGTCAAATAATAAATGCTTTCTAAGAGCTAAATGAAGTCCTGTGCCAATGTTAGATTTATGGAGATTCAAGAGAGGGATTGTTCCATATGACATGCATTCATTTCTGTGAATTGTTAAACTCATGGTCAGTTTGTAACAGAATTAATGTAAAAGACTGGGTAGATTAGACTAAAGCAGTTTTAGAGCTTGGTAGACAATTAAATGCAGTACCTGGTAGAGAAGAGGCTAAGACTACTTAACAATAGTGTAAAGCTAGAGAAATCTACAGAAATCTCTCAAAATATCTCCCTGGAGAAGGAGATTATGCTACTACTGAAAGGCAATATTTATATGATGACCACACCCTGGCTTTATGATACACAGTAGCTTTGAGAGCTTGGGAAAGAATTGGAAAATTAGGAAAGAAAATTGAGATAAAGTTATACATATCCCAAAGGAAGCCTTCCTGGATTACTTACAACATTAAATTCAGTGGTAAATAGAATAATACCAAATTTTTCAAATAGAAAAATAGTAATAATATCTATGACATTTCAATTTGCTAATTCTCAATGCAAAATAAAATTAGGATTTTAAAGGAAAAATCAGTATCCGATGAATGAGTATCATATACAATCAATATTGAATCTCATGAGCAGAAAGATGCTTGGGTAGGAGAGGTGATTTCTAGAGGTTTGAGGAAGAATAAAAAGATCAAGTGTTATAATTCTGGCAAACAAGGTCACCTTTAAAGTGGTTGTAAGCAATTTTTGTATATTGATATAAATTTGAGATTAAACTTGTAAAGATATACTGGATGTTCATTTATAATTTTGTTCAAGATATTGTACCTATACTGCTCATTTAACCATGTCATAAAAATTTCTAGTTCTTGAAAGCTATTTTTACCAACTGTTTAGTACAATAAGGAAATTCGGGTTAGTAATTAGCCACCTACTACAATTAAACTTGTAGTTCCCTTAGGTATGTTTTTAAAGTCTATCAGATATATTTTTAATAGACATTTCATTTTCAAACACTTAAGAAATCTACTGAATATGTCACTTAAGATGTTTTAAAAGCATCATTTTTTTATGACAATGAAACATGTCTGCTTCTGGCAACACCAGTCTACTTTTGAGAAGATAATGGGCATTGAAGAAACTCCTTATGGAATTTACCTTCTTTGAGGCAAAAATAGGCCACATGGAGCGAAAATGTCCCTGTCTTGATTGTTGACAGTATACTGTACTAATTGTACTAACAAGACACAGAAGAGAGTGACCACCACTTGTCAACACAAGGCAGAATAATCCTTCAAAAATGTTGCTTCATATAAAAATCTGTCAAATATTCTAAGCTTTTATCCTGACGATGAAGGTGCCAATGCTGCAGAGGAACTTTGGTGGATTGTCCAGACAGCCAGATGTTTCTGTCATTTCTCATATGTTTGGAAACTGCTTGTTTGAACTTCCAGCATACTCAGTTAATCATATTTTCCACTTGAGTCTCTGAGGTAGTTGAGGCTTTTGAGGTTATTGTAGTTTCCCTTGTTTGCATGACACAGTAAAGAAATTCACTGTCGAAGTGTAAAATATATAAGGCTGAGAGATATCAACAAATAGTTTAGGATGGTAATGCAATTATGATACAAATTAAATTAAGTGTAAGACTTCGGACTCGCCAAGATATGATAATGGAGTAATTTCTCTGAATTTGACAAATGCAAATGGACTAGACTTTGTTGACTACTTATTGTCTGTATATATTATATATAGTTTTTAATGAGTTATAGCCATTTTAAATTAATTAATTAATTTAAATTTTTTTGCGTCTTTTTCTGTGTGTACCTATGGATATACCTGTGCCTGTGTCTGTGTCTGTTGCCTGTACTTGTGCCGGTGCCTGTGTCTCTGCCTGTGGCTGTGATGTGCCTGTGTCTGTATCTGTGTCAGTGTCTGTGTCTGTATCTGCACCTGTGTCTGTTTAGGCACCTGTGTCTGTGTCTGTGTCCATTGCCTGTACTAGTGCCAGGGCCTGTGTCTGTACCTTTACCTGTGTCCCCCTGTTCTTCTGTCTGTGTCTGTCTCTGTGTCTATGTACAGTCTTGGAGACCATTAAAATTTGTCAGATCCTCTGGCAGTGGAGTTATATGTAATTCTGAGATATCTGACATGTATTCTTTTGAAATCAAACTCTGGTCCTCTGGAAAAACAATATATTCTCTTTACCACTGAGCTATCTCTTTAGTTCTGTCTTAGTGTTCTTAAGTGTATAGTTATTATAAATTGTGAAAATATGACATTTTTCCTCAAATCCCAACGTTTCAAACAAAAGAAAGCTTTTTGGTTTCTGATGTTGCTCACATATGAAATTTGGGACTTAGAACCTCATATGATGTTTTTCTGGATAAACTCTTTTATGTCTTTAATCCCAGCACTAAGGAGGTAGTGACAGGATTTATATGGCTGAATAGAGAGAGGTATATAAGGTAGGAAGAAAGAAAAGCACATTGCAGTCTGTGATTTGGTGGAAAGCTTAGAAGTCTCCAGTCATGATAAGGACATGATTGTCCCTTTGTTTGTCTGAGCCTTGGAAGAGTAAAGAACTCTTTAGTGGCTTGGCTACTTTGCTTTTCTTATGCTCAGCTTGAACCCCAATATCTGTCTCTGCGTTTGTATTATTTGTGCTATACTGAAGCAATGATTTTAAGATCTGCTTCCATATTAATGAGATATTGACTGTTCGCTATGGCCAAGAAATAGAATATCATTCTTTGAGAAATTAGCCACTGTTACGTTTTCCCATACCCCAGTTAATAGTCTCCATTATTTCTTAGTATACATAATCAATATTTTCTCTCTGTATTACAATATAGTCTTTTACATTTTAATTTTCTTGTTTTATTATTTTATTACTATTGTTATTTTGATATTTGTAAACACCAGGCTTGATCATTTTAATGAATTATACTACAGTTATGAGACTATGAAGGTCATAGTTTAGGGATTTTATTTGGTGAGAAAATTCATGCTCATTAAATCATTACAGAAAGGTTTAAAGTCATCAAAGGTTAATATATAGAAATCTCAGGAGAGAGTCACTTTTATAAATAACACCTTTTCCAAAAACTCAGAAGTCCATGTATCTGTTTACCCATGAAAGAATTTAGCTGTTCGAGAAAGCAGAACCTTAAACTGTCAACAATGCTTAAAAGCTAACAATATAGGGTTTTCCATAGTCCAAGCTTACATGCCTATTCCTGTTGGCCATGGTTTGATCATATTTATGGACCTGAAGGAAGAGTAAAATAGAAAGCAAGAATAATGTAATTATATCTAAGAAAATAAAATAAATGCAATTTTTAAAGTTAAAGCTCTGTCTTACCCCTTCATACTTCTCAATACCTCTTAAACATTTTAACATGAAAGGTTGACATTCTAATAATAGCCTTGATTCCTCCTCCCAAAATGTGTGTATTAGAAGTGAATCTATGGCCACTTTTTGATAAATGAGTAGAGTTGTTATTTAGATTCTGATGCCACTTGGCACAGTGTTACCCATGGGCCTTGTCATATAGTACTGTCTTAAAATGCTTCTAAAAAGAGAAGAAGCACATACTCAGGCGTCTAAACTCTCCACCACTTGAGTTAAGTTCATTTTGGTACAAAAACCATGAAAGAGATTCAGTCAGAACAAAGCTTCTATTACTTTTCTTAATTAAAATTATCTACATTCATAATTTTCTGATTCTCATTCACATTTTTCTTATGACTTTTTTCTCCTCTATCTCTATTCTTTTCATGTTCAATGTATTCTTTCAGTACAATTTATTTCTCTAATCAAATATTGTCAATTACAAAACTGTACAGAAACATAGACATTATCTTTCAAAGTCTCACATACTTAGGTAATATAACAGACAGAAACTTGTTCAAATTCTCCTCTCCCACAGAGTTATTTCTGCTTATCTGCTGATTCTGACACCAGGGGCAGACAAATTTAATTAGTATTCTTCTGTCCATCATACTGAGCTTCTCTAGTTTTGCAGTGAATCAAACCATTCCATCTTTCCTTTCTCCATTGTCTACAGACATAAATATGTCAAAACTGTCCATTATGGACTTTGGTCAACTTTTATTAAAACAATAAAATGAATAATTATTTTAAAAATCCATACAAAGACTGTCATTTTCACCTAAATTTTTCAGACCTCTTCATTATAATTCTAAGAATTTTAGTTAGTAATTGAAGAAACTTGCCATTCACAGTTATTTAAGAATTATAAAAGAATCTGCTCATTAGAAAATACTGAAACTGTGTGTGCATAAATATATAGAAACTAAACACACACACACACACATACATATATATATATAGTCTTTCTTAGGATATTATTGTAAATCTTTAAAAAATAACACAATTTTATTCTTGTAGCTATTTAGCCCTGATAACTTTAGTTAATATTGAATTCATGATAGTTCAAGTTTAATACCTTCAGCATTGTAATAGATCTTAATATATATTTACAAAATCCTTTCAAGTATGTGTGTATTTATGTGTCTGTGTCCATCTGTGCATTTGTCTGTCTATGTATGTTCCTCTGTTTGTAAGTGTCTGTCTGTGTCAGTCTATGTTAACTTGACTGCACCTATGCCTTTGTCTGTGCTTTTACCTGTGTGTGTGCCTATGCTGTGACTGTGTTTGACTGTGTCTGTTGTCTGTATCTGTGTCTGTCTGTGTCTGTGCCTCTGTCAGTTTCTGTGTCTGTGCCTGTACCTGAGGCTGTCTTTATCTATATCATTTTCTGTGTCTTTTCCTGTGCCTGACCTGTGCTTATACCTGTAGCTGTACCCGAGGCAATGCCTGTGTTTCTATCTATGCCTTTGTCTATAACATGTGCCTTTTCTGTGACTGTACCTTTGCCTGTTTCTGTGTCTGCACGTGTACCTGTGTTTGTACTGTGCCTCTGTCTGTGTCTTTGCCTGTGCCTGTATCTAGAGTTGTTCCTGTCTGTGTTTTTGTCTGTAACTGTGCCTGTGGATATAGCTGTGCCTGTGCCTGAGCCTTTGTCTGTGTTTGTGCTTTTATCTATGCCTGTACCTGTCTAGAGCTGTGCCTGTGCTGTGCCTGTGCTGTGCCTGTGCTGTGCCTGTGCTGTGCCTATGTCTATGTCTATGCCTGTGATGGTGCCTCTGCCTGTGTTTGTGCCTGTGTCTGTGTGTTTGTTTATAGCTATCCTTGTGTCTGTGTCTGTGCCTGTGTCTGTGCCTATGTCTGTTACTGTGTGTGTTCTCTGCCTGTGTTTGTGCCTGTGCCTATGTCTGTGCCTGTATTGGTGCCTTTGCCTGTGTCTGCGTCTATGTGTGTTCTTTGTGTCTGTGCCTGTTGCTTGTGTCTATGCTTTTATCTATAACTGTGCCTGTCTGTAGCTGTGGCTGTGATGTGTCTGTGTCCAGAGTTGTGCCTGTGTGTGTGCCTGTGCCTACGGATATACCTGTGCATATGCCTGTGTTCATTGCCCATACTAGTGCCAGGGCCTGTGTCTGTGCCTTTACCTGTGTCTGTGATGTGCCTGTGTCAGTTCCTATGCCTGTGTCTATTCCTGAACCTGTTTCTGTGATGTGCCTGTGTCTGTATCTGTGTCTATTCCTGAACCTGTGTCTGTGATGTGCCTGTGTCTTTAACTATTTCTGTGCCTGTACCTATGGATATACCTGTTCCTGTGTCTGTGTCCATTGCCTGTACTAGTGCCAGGACCGGTGCCTGCACCTTTACTTGTGTCTGTGCCAGCGTCTATGCCTGTTCCTCTGTCTGTGTCTGTCTCTGTGTCTATGTACAGTCTTGGAGACCATTAAAATTTGTCAGATCCTCTGGCAGTGGAGTTATATATAATTCTGAGATATCTGACATGTATTCTTTTGAGATCAAATTCTGGTCCTCTGGAGGAACAATATATTCTCTTTACTACTGAGCTATCTCTTTAGTTCTGTCTTTGTGTTCTTAAGTTTATAGTTATTATAAGTTGTGAAAATGTAACAGTTTTCCTCAAATCCCAAGGTTTCAAACAAAAGAAAGTTTTTTGGTTTCTGATGGTGCTCACATATGAAATTTGGGAGTTAGAACCTCATGTAATGTTTTTCTGGATAAACTCTTTTATTGTTGTCTTTTATAATTCAACCAATTTGCCTTTAAATTTCATGATTTTATTTATTTATCTATTTTTGGTTTTTCAAGACAGAGTTTGCCTGTAGCTTTGGAGCCTGCCCTGGCACTAGGTCTTGTAGACCAGGTTGGCCTCGAACTCGCAAAGATCTGCCTACCTCTGCCTCCTGAGTGATGGGTTTAAAGGCATATGCCACCACTGCCTGGCTCATGATTTCAATTTTTAAGCAGATATTATTTTGTAGTATAAATGTACCACATTTTAATTATATACACACAAGTTTTAGGACATTTTGGGTGTTTCCATTTCCTAGCTGTAGTGGAAAGACACAGCAACAAACATGACTGAGAAAACAGGGACATATGGAAGAATTTAGAGAGTGGTAAAAATAGTCATAAATGATGGATTTACATTGTAATTTGAAAATTAGAAGAAATAATTAAAAATCCAAAAATCTAGAATGTATAATACGTTAAAAAAACAAGAACTTTACAAAAATCAACTTACGTGTTTATCTAACCCTGAAAAATAATGTGTAATGTTTACAAATTTATACCAGCCATTTTAAAATGTGTTTCACCAAAGACCAGAGACCTGCCTTTATGTGGAAATCCCTTGTCAATGAGCAGAACATGTAAGGCTAATAATTGACAATATACCTGTCAACATATGCTGTGTGGCATTTATTTATTTATTTATTTATTTATTTATTTATTTATTGCTAAACGGGAAACCATAGCAACAGCTGATACGTGAAATTTGAAAAAAATATGTTGTAATTTTCATTTGTTAGAGCTGCTGGTCTGTAACAGATATGTATTAATTGGAAGGAGATGTGACAGCTTGCAGCAGTTACCAAGATAGCTACCAAAGCATCAGCACCTGTCACGACAAGGGCTGAGAGATGAATCAACTGCTGTGATGTGTGACTTCAAACACGGTGTCACTTTTGTGTACTCATCATTTGTGAAATGTGTGAGGGAGTGTGGGATTTTGTTAATATATAAATATTTTCAGCAATGTCTTAAGGATATGTAAAAGAATCATCAACTTGTCAAGTTAAAAAGGGAAAATTATCAATTCAGAAAGGCCCATAAAATGTTGACAGCTCGAATCATGTAGTATTACTGTGATTGCACAGAGCATGATGCATGCAGGCGTGAAATATATTCCAAGTACAGATTACCATATTAGTGCCCTGAATAACACTGCCGTTGATGTTGGGTTAAATATGATTAGACAAATTTAGGTTTTAAAAAATGCCTTTTAATGAAATTAAAAACACATGTACTGTACATCATATGAAGAAACTGATTTTATCAATTGAGACATATTTTCAAATATCTCAAAAATAATATGAAATACCAACTCTTTTACAATCCATACTTTATAAATGTATTAAATTTTTCTCATGCTAGTTTGGATATTTAACCCTTCATACTAATTTATTTAGTGAGGATGACTAGACATTTTGGAAAAATTATCACTTAATTGATATTTTATCCCTATAAATATTCTATTACCCAAAAGGTTGAATAAACAATACAATAAATGCAAGAAAAAAATTACGTAACCTATTATTCTCTTTTTTGGTCCAACATTATTGATGAACAAATTCTCTAAATTTCTATCCTTATCATACAAAAAAATACCTACTGCCTTTTAAAATTACTTGAGTCTTTCATGTGCTGAAGGGGTGATATCACTTGACATTCATATATATATATATATATATATATATATCACATATATAAGGTATATACATATATATATACATCTATCTATCTATCTATCTATCTATCTATCTATCTATCTATCTATATATTTAAAGATAGGGTTTCTCTGTGTAACAGCCCTAGCTGTCCTTGAAATAGCTCTTGAAGACCTTGCTGGCCTCAAACTCATTGAGATCTACTTACCTTTACCTCCCAAATGATGGGATAAAAGGGGTGTGGCACCACCACTTGGCTTATATTATAATTTTTTTACAGTAAGATACTATAACAAGGAAAATACACCATCTTGCTAACAATAACTTCAGATTTATATATTATTTTTTAAATGTTATGCATATTTTCTTATATATTCTAGATCAGTCTAGGTAACAGTTTAGCATAATTTGAACATAAAACAGTATTTTGTAGCCTTTTTTGTTGTTTTTTGAGACAGGGTTTCTGTGTAGCTTTGGAGACTGTCCTGGAACTAGCTCTTATAGACCAGGTTGGCTTTGAACTCACAGAGATCCACCTGCCTCTGCCTCCCAAGTGCTGGGATTAAAGGTGTGCACCACTACTGCCCAGCTATGCAGCCTTGTTTTTCTATTCAAATTTCACAATGAGGATTGTCCCATATTTATGAAAGAATCAATAAAGGTATTTTGTTTATTTACATGCAATTAATGTTGTTAACTGCATTTTCCCAAAAAATGTGGTCTATAATGACTTGTCCTGTAAACTCTCCACAAGAAAAAAATACAGTAAAATCATACTTGATTTTGAATTTCAATCAAAAGTTGATTTTATTCTTTGTGTTAATTAGGAGAGTTGGTTTAGTCTCTCTGTGTGCTTTGGTTAAAATGCTTTTAATATAGTTATTATAGGGAACATGATATATTGATATGAAATTAGGAATATGTAAGAAAAAACATTTGTTGTAATTTTCTAAAACATCTTAAATACCAGACATAGATGGGATAGGATTGAACAAAATGAATTTAACTTTCATATGTTTTGTTACCATTGCTATTTTATCAAGAAAATGCAGTGCATTGCTTTGATGGTTTGCAACTACTTCACATGCATTTTAAAATGATTACGTAACTCTGTTTCTCATTTTCTCAGAAGTTTCTCCTTTCCTTGTTGATTGCATTTCAATCTGAACAAATTGGTTGATCTGTGCATACATGGTGTGTAGAGTTCTTTCCTGTGCTCATGTGGTATTCTTCAAATTACTTATGCTGAAGTGTCAGTGGCTTAGCAATCTGCTGACAGAGAAATATATACACAGTCCTTAGGACATCACATATTATGTGAAACTATAATAAAATGAGCCAAAATATCACTGTCAACCTTTGTACGATTTCTGTTGACAATACTGAGATATCCAAAGATAGTAAGAAATCAAATGAAATACAAGTTCAGGCTTGGAACTTTTTTTTTTTTTTTTGATGAGAAAGTAATTTTATTAAATTATAAAAGTTTCCATTTCCGCCCCTCCTCCCAACACCCTCCCACTCCCCCCACTCCCTCTCCTCCTCCCTCTCCATCCCTAAGAGCAGTCAGGGTTTCCTGCCCTGTGGGAAGTTCAAGTTCCTCCCCCCTCTCTCCAGGTCCAGGAAGGTGAGTATCCAAGCAGACTGGATCCCCAAACTCCAGTATATGCAGAGGAAACAAGTCCCAGTGTCATTGTGAATGGCTTTTCAGAAAGACTCCAGGCCGGCCACATTCAGAGAATCCGGCCACATTCAGAGAATCTGGTTGGATCACGTCCTCGTTCAGTCCCAGTCCAACTGGCCTTGGTGAATTCTCATTAGATCAGTCCCCTTGTATCAGTGGGTGATCGCACCCCTCGCAGTCCTGATTTCCTTTTTCATTTTCTTCCTCCTTCTGAGAAGCAAAAGGAAAGAGAACGTGAGCAAAGAAGGCAAGACCAGAGGGAACCTTCATCCGACGATGGATGGCGATACAGACGGAGACCCACATTGGAGCAACGGACTGAGCCCCCCAAGGTCCAGGCTTGGAAGTTTTAAGAGTTGCTTTGAGTGAAAAACAACAGTGTGCATACTGTAGTAACAATATATTATTATAAGTGTTCTTTTTTAAACTTAAAATTATAGTGGCATATAAATGTGTCTGGTTAAGAATAAGAAAAATTATGTTATATTTCAAGAGGTTCTGTAAATGTAATTCATGATTACCCTGGTATAGTCTCACAAAATGTTGCGCTCATAGAAGTTTAGAGGGAAAACCATGCAGGGTCGGTAGAATGAGAAGGATAAAAATCAATGGGGGCAAAGTTAAATCTAGGTAAAAACAAGGAGCCCTGCAGTGTTGTTGCATAGAATGGAAAATCTAATAAAATACACTGCACGTTTCAAAAACCAAGAAGAAACTATTTTATATGTTCTTTTGTGATAATAGACTTTTTCATACAATATGGAATGTTGTTATACAAGATTTATGCTATATGTGTCCATATTTCTTCTCCTTCAGCCACTCCTAGATATCCCCCATTCAACAAAGCACAACTCTTTCTTTCTCATTAGAAAACAGAAGAGAAAACAACCATTGAAGAAAAAAGGAAAAAAAATAGTCAGACTATAAGACAAAACTAATAGAAAAGAAAATCCAAAGAAAAAGTTCATGAAACACAGACAGACGTATCTACAAACACAAAACCTCTGCAGCAAGACAGCTGGCCATAAGCATCACAGAACAACTGCTCCCATCCCAGCTCTCAGAAGACAGGTTCCCATCACTCACTACCAGGGGCAGGAGAATGATCCTGATAGCAAGGGCATAGGGGAGCTGGCGAGCCCCTTCACCTGAATTAGGTGGACCCAGTGGCCTAGACTAACCAGTACAGCTACCAGCCAGGACACATCCAGGACCTTGGGTTGACCCGCCCTAACATTTACCCCATCTAGGACCTGCTGGAGCTCATGAAAGGACTAGTGTTGATAGAGGATATTGATACCTTCGTGACTAGAAATAGCTTCAGGATCTGTGTAACTCAAGGAAAGCATGGTATATCCAAGAGGGGTATAGATGAGGATCCAGTAAAGAGGATTTATCAGAAACCCAAGGCTTTGCAGTGAACTAGTGACTCACTGCAATTAACACATGCTAGTAAAGCTGATTGACATAAAAGAGTCTAAAATGTGACACACCTCTTCCAATGCACAAGAATGAATGAAGGGGTATTGGTGAGACAGGAAAGATGAAAGAACAAAGAAGCTTTTTTGTTTTGCTTTGCTTTTGTTTGATGTTTGCTTCATTTTGGTTTGATTTTTTTTTTAGTTTTCTTGGGGGACATTGCAGGCATGAGGGAAAGATATGGATGGATTAGGAGGTCAGTGAAAGTAGGATGCATGATGTGAAATTCCTAAGCAATTGATAAAGTAATTAAGTTAAACACACATACACACATGAATACAAAATCAGGAACCATAATATGACAGCAAAAGATTTGTAAGATAAACCAATCAAACAAAACAATAACCGACAAACAAAATAAACAGAACATAACGAGACCAAAATAATAAACCCAAAACCCCCAACCAAATAAGTAAGTAAATAACATTTTATTTATTTTGCGTGAGTCATTTACAGGTTGGGAATGTATACCTCTCGAGACTCCCCACTGAAGAAAACATATTTTTTCTTTGTAAGTGTTTATCAATTGGAGATAGCTTCTAGATTGGAAATGTTATCTTATGTCAACTTCTCCCACTTGGCACCAAAATACTAACTTGTTTAGACCTATGCAGGTCCTGTGCATATTGTTGCGATCTCTTTTAACTTGTACATTAATCAGTTCAGTTGTATCAAGAAGGCCTTGTTTTCTTGTAGTTTTCCATTGCCACTGGTCATTACAGTCTCTGGTCTTCTCTTTGACAAAGTTCCTATGAGCTTCAGCGAGGAATTTCCTGGAGATGTGCTTTTAAAACTGAATATTCCAAAGGTTCACACTCCAAACATATCGTTCAATTGCGAGTCTTTGTATTTGTTTCTATCTTCTGCAAGAGGAAGCTTCTCTGATTCTGACTGAGTATTACACTGATCTATGAATATAGAAGAATGGCAAGTAATAATGTTGCTATGGTGTTGCTTTTCCCAAGGTCCCTAGGTCAGATTCTTAGAAAAGTTGTATCCAGCAGCGATTCAATCTAACAGAGTGGGTCTTAAATCCAGTAAGATAATGGTTGATTATTCATAAGATGTTTCTTCTACTATTACAACAGCACTATCTTGTGAGAGGCTCATCTTTGTAGGCCAAAAGATTTATAGACATATTTATATTTATCTTCCTATTCTGGTAGGATATTATGGAGTATCAGCAAATACTATGAACACTACTTAGCAGGTGAGCAGTATCTAACCAGGCATCAGCTTGACTTCACCATGTTTAGTGGTATTGCTTTCACCAAAAATGCCTAAACATAAGCTTCTGGAAAAGAAACTAGTAGTAATAATGGTCCAGGATGTTTGAAAGTTTCTATAGTGTTCCTTTGGCACTGCAACAAATCAATGAGATATAACTCATTTCTGGCACCTGAGGCTTCATTTGGTGGTAAGACATTTGTATCTGGGACTTTTTCTCCCCATTATAGGGGAATTCCATTTAGATTTTTTCATTTGTATATGAAAAAAAATCTATATATTTTAAGTTATTCTTTTTATTATAGTGGGTTTCCCTAAGAAAGTTTACATAAAGAAAAATGAAAAAAGAAGAACTATATATGCCTAAACAGTATGCTTTTACTTTTTATAATAGATGACATATGCATATATCTGATATCATAGAATACATGGTTAATGTTTGCTATGGGAACTTCTTCAGTCAATAGCCTTTAAGATACCAGCTCGCTTGGGCATGGTATCTTGTACTATAAATGCAGATGTAAAGTTTGTCCAACCTCTCTTGCCTGCTGTATTTAGTTCCTGTTCATGGCTTGGGCAGAGGACTGTGGTTCAGCAAGTCTACTCCTAAATAAAGAACACCTTATTATACTCCATTCTGAGCTACTGTGGGACTACTTTATCACAATCCTTATTTCTCATTTCTCCCTCCCCATTTGTTTCTATAATTCCAGACATCCCATTCACCATTAATTATCTATAATATTTCTGTTTCCTAATGAGTTTTATCTGTTACACTAAGTCATTTACTCTGTATCTGCCTGTTGTGTGATATTTCGTTTGTGCTTTAACAAATAAAGCTTGCTTCATAACCAGAGAGTTAAATTAGCCAATAGCGAACCAGAGAAGCCAGGCAGTGGTGACACAGTCCTTTAATCCCAGATTGTGGCTCATGCCATTAATCGGGAGGTGGAGACAGGAAGCAATAATGTGGGATGTAGACAGGATCTCAGCCTTTTTGAATGGAGGAATGGGACAGGTAGGAAATAACTGGCAGCTGCTCCCAGTTCTCTGATTGTCCATGTTTACTGGATATCTGGATCCTCAATTTTATTGATTAACATTAATTAGATTTAAGCTTCACCTAATGTCTATGGTCCTATTGATTGTAGTTTGGCTGTCATTGATGTAACAACTACCTCTCCCATATTAGTGAATGCATAGCATATCTTATTCCTTTGTCTAGGATACTTCACATATGATCTTCTTTTTTCTAACTCAATTCATTTGCCTGCAAATTTAATGATTTAAATTTCTTCAATACCTCAATAATACTCCATTGTGTAACTATACCACATTTTCTTTATCTGTTATTCAGTTGATGAATATCTAGGTTGTTTCTAATCCTGGCTACTGTGGATAGATCAGCAATTAACATAAGAATCTTTTGTAGGATGAATTAGCATTTGGGTATATAACCAAAAGAGATATAATTGGATTTTGTTACAGATCAATTC